>NC_137206.1:5004688-5242188 GCF_960531495.2 Zeus faber | reverse complement strand
TGGCCTAGGCAGGTGCCGAAGAACTCAGCGGCTTCGCGATTTTCAATCGGTGATTGCGTCGCATCTGTCACGACGGCGAATGGCTTTTTACGTCGAATTTTGTGAAGAATTGCAGGGTGGTGTCGTGTAATTTCACATGCATTGACCACATGTGCAGTTTGCCGCGCTGCTTTGAAGATGAGAAGCTGTCCACATTTCACTCAGCGCAGAAACTGCACTATCCTGCAGTTAGTTGGTGGGATAAAAGGAGACATCTATTACCGTGATTAATGGCGCTCCAAGAAGACATGGAAGAAAGAGGCCTCCTATGTTCAGCTTGTGCCTCTTTGACAATGACTTCCAGACAGCTGTGTGCAGCAAAGCCTGTTTTGTTTTCTATTGCCTGTGGTTTTTGGCAGCGCTGGACGGTAACGAAGTACATGTGAGCACTGTACTTAGGTACATTTTTCGAGTATCTGTACTTTACTTAAATATCTATTTTTTTTTTTATTTTTTTTTTGGAAACTTGTGACTTTTCCTCCACTACATTTGAAAGACAAATTGTACTTTTGACTCCACTACATTTCCATGAAGGTTCCCGTTCTTTGAAGCGCCTCATAGCTTTAAGTCAGCTGATTTATTTTCTTTTCCTTTGTAAAAATACGATCGGCCAAACGCTGTTTGTCACAGGAGAAAAAAATAATCACAGCAAAGTACTCCTCCTACGTTGTCGTGCCTGCTCCGTTTTTTGAACAGTTCAATTTGAAGCAGCCTTTGCTCCAGAACTGCTGAAGAAGTCGACTTGGTGGCGGTAACGCACTTGTTTCCCACGCACCAACTTCATCACTGTCAGTGCATTGAGTAGGTTGTTTCAGAGTCATTAGCTTCTGTAAATGCATTGTGCCAACAATACAACAATGCATTGACATCGAAAAGAAAATGTACTTTTGAACACTTAAGTATTTTTAAAAGCAAGTACTGCAATACTTTAACTTTCACTTGTATTGGAGTAATATTTGACCAGGAGTACCTATGCTTTGACTCAAGTAATGGAGTCGTGTACTTTGCCCACCACTGGTTTTTGGTGGCACCTTGAGGGTGTTTGTTTCGCTTACCTTCTTAACTTTGGCCTCCTTGAGCTTCTCGAGCGCGAGCTTGATTTTGTCCGCCTTGATCTGTGCCTCAATTTCCTCCTGAACGAGACAATCAATGATACCTCATTAAGACATTAAATAAGCTTGTAGTGTACATCATACATCTGTCATCATTTTCCATCTTACAGCTAAAATACATAGCTCTGCAGAATGGGTGAATCGGGGTCGAAGAATAATGTGCGTCGATGCCAATCACATGGGTTGACACCCAATGATAAATAATTTAGGTTAAAATACAAGAGTTTTCCTTTAAGTCAATTTAAATGTATTCATAGTCCTTAATCACAAGTTAGTCTCAAAGGGCTTCACATGTCAATCGAGTCCACAAGAATAGTTTGACACCTTCCCCCTCTGGCAGGCCAGGAAAAACCCAACACCCCAATAGGGAACCCTCAGAAGGGGCACCCCTTCCAGGATGTCGACGTGGGCAAATAATTACGTGACAATAACTTCTAAACAGCCCAAAAAGCAATAACTATCCATTAGCCTAAAACAAAAGGAGACAAGACGAGGTGGACAAGAGTTGATGAGGGTAAGCCAGGCGTCTGCTCTTAAGAAAACAATGCCATGCCTTAAGAATGGCCACAAATCAATGTGTTGATTACTATGTGAAACCCTCTTCCTCATGGTGGTGAGGAAGGGCTGGAGACGGAACACCTGGTGTTTTCGTCTCGCATGCGTGAGGTCACAAGGTCTGCTCCAGCAATAAGCTTCACACCGCTCCTCTCCCACCATCTCTACATCTCGGTGCTGATTCTGTTACCGTTTCCGTCTCGAGGCCGAGCGTGTTTGATCTCTAGCAGACAGGATCTCTGCTCCGTCGCCCTGTGAGGTGATGTTACTGAACCAGATGCTTCTGCACCGAATGGTCCCGAAACCATTTTGTTGGGTTTTTTTTGCCTTCGGGTCATGAGTCAGTCGGTGCCCAGTTCCAGTCAGACAAAATAAATACTTTGACGAGATATTCAGATGCTTTTTTTTTAATATATATATATTTGATTTGAATAGAGGCCGGCCGTGAAGACCGGACATGGATACCGAGTATATTGCCTCCATGTTGGAACAGTGATCTGACAAAGGGCAATAACATTGACCGCCTTGTGCTCCCCTTCAACCTTTTTTTACCACATTTAAAGTGAATTTTAATCTGTTACTGCCGTCACGTTGGGTAATCCTTTTTTGGTTTGTTAGGTTTTGTTTTTGCTGGGAGGAAATGGATTCATTTTACAATTTCCCATTTTTCCAACTCCTTCAGAGGTCCCGTTTACGTCAGGGGCGACCATAACCCCCAACCAGATCTACTATCCCGCCACCAGTAAGTACGTTTTTTGTAACTTAAGGCGGAGGCATACTTTAAAAGACATAAGAACAAAAGACGTAAGAACACCGGGAGAACATGTCCCAGAACACTGTACTCAAGAAAATAAGAACTGAGTTTACGTCTTTATTTCATTCCAAGCCACTAGAGGGCGCAGAGTGATTCCAAGACTCCTATTTCCAGAGAGAATTGTCAGAAAGAGAGAAAAACAGCGAAACAACAATGGCGGAGGTGAAAGGTGCACTAATGCGTCAGCGAGAGGAGTCGTCTGTGGCTTTGGCGGATTTGAAGATTGTCGTGGGAACTTGCACCGACAAACGCAGAAAGAACCCAAATCACTGCGTCATTTTGTACTTCTCTTGTTCCGAACACATCTTTTTGGACGAAAAGTTATACTCCTTTTTAAGTATTCCTCCGCCTTCAATGTACAAATGTCAGCCTTGGCCGAAGTTCCACCGACAAACCCGAGGTCAGCTGCCTTGAGTGGCCTGGGAATCTCCATACTGTGGCGTTTAAAGAGGCATCATCATCATCTAGGATGCCAGACAGGGTTGTGTGTTTTGGGTGACTCACCATGGAGGGTTTAGCATACTGCGGGGGTGGAGGTGGTGTCAGGGATGCCGTAGGGGAGGCTGTGGCGTTAGCGTTGCTACTGCCACTGTTTCTCTCCGGTAGCGTAGGGCAGGGCGGATCGGGAACAGGGTAGGAGCTCAGGCCCTGGGGTGGCGGCGCAAGATTCCCCGGGGTCGGGGACGGTGTCTTCATACTATTCATGTCCATGGCGAGCTTCTGCTCGGTCGCATTGAGGTCGGCCACCAAGTCGGCCATGAGGGCGTCCAGGTCGTTGTCCTCCAGTTCATTGAGAGACTCTGGTCGTGTCAGAGATTCAACACAGAGAAACACAGATTCACGGACATATCAACGGCTTGTATCTACGTTAATACTGGTGTACACCCTACACTAACAACAGGGACTGGGTCTGTATGGCTGTATGGAGTCTTGCTGTACTCCACCCCGTAAGTACCCTGACATTAGCACTGCTTGTTTTACAGTCCATATAAACCCAGAGGCGCCAAATTAGCATGTAAAGTGATCTTTATCAGTTGTCTGAAAGCTGAGAACGAACAGGAGCCAAGTTACACTTCAGAGGTAAAAGTAAAATGCTCTTTATCAGCCTCTTTATGCCAGTGCCAGTTCTGCCTGTGATTATAATCTTTGTAATTTTCTGGTTAATGGATAAAACGTTTTCCCCCGTCACTGCAACTGGTGCTCTGCAGCGATTGCCATCGCGAAAAAACAACCAGTTTCCTTTGGTGTTCCTAACACTGCACAGACTTTGCGGGGCCTGTGAATGTATGAATGTTCCCCAAGTCACCGTTCAGGTCTGTGAAGCCGACGGAGAAGTTGACTTCTTTGGAGGTGCTGGCAGGAGAGGCCGGGGGCACCGTTTCCACCCCGAGACTCTGCAGGAGACACAGAGAGAATGAACAAGGGTCTGTGTATACAAGAGAATGAATGCAATTTCTGTCGAACCGCGAGAGTTTGCGATAGAGCATTCAAACCGCCGGAGGGCTCAGTCATAGTATAATCCACAACACATTCTCTGAAAAATGCTGTAGCTCAACGTGAAATGTCTACTTGTTTAAAATAGATGCGTGTCTAACAGTACTATTTTGACTCACAAAAACTTGCATTTTTTCTTGTATATGACCTGAAAATTTAGTGCAGCCCTGTGCCTTTGGTTGAAACAACATTTTTTGACAGCGCTGTCCCTGTGATTACATAAGAAATCAACATGTTTACATGGCATCTGGATTGAACTATTACACCGCAACTTGACTTCTATGTTAAATAACAAGCTGACCTGGCAAAATTGACATGATTTAAACTGTCTTGTAGCTGGAAAAACAACATCAAAAGTGACCAGCGGGGCTTTTTTCACCCCACTACCCCCCAAAAAAGGGCCATGTCTGTCTGGTTTATATGTTTGCCATTTGACCTCCCTTCTTAAAAGAGGGTGTAATTTATGGATGTTAGGTGGCCGCAAAGAGCGTCACATTATAGTGTCTTGGTGATGGACGGTGGGATTTGGAACTGTTGTAGTCTGTATCTTAAGTAGACATGCTACTTAAATGGCTGTTAAGGTATCACTTTTGGGAATTAATGGACCCTGGGTAATCTGGGGTAAATGTGCTGTCCATGTGTTGCTTGCCTGTTGGTATTGGAGGAAGGTGTTACATTGGGGGGTTTGGGGGATCTATATACACCTTTGATAAATAGATGAATAAGAAAGATATTAAGGGAGTTCCCCTGCCAGACTTTTTATTATATTATTATCATTATTCTACACAGGGCTTCCAGAAGGGATCAAGCTCACTGATAACTTTGAGAACTCCCTTCAAATTCCCATTTTCAGAGCGACAAAATGTTTGGCTGGACTGCACTCAAATGAGCTGTAGTTTGTATTGATAGAGGGATAGATAGACAGACACACAGGCAGACAGACAGACAGACAGACAGACAGATAGATTAACCCCATGATTGCAGGTATGTATTGGTTTACTTTCTAAAATGTGCTCTGTGTGCCAAAATCCCCTCTTTCTCTAAAGCTTTATGTAGCCACGTCTGGGCCATAATGGGCTGATTTGCTTGGATGTCACACCAGAGAGACACTCAAGGGCGGTCTCATTTGTGCCCCCAAATAGCATAAACACTATATTTCCTTTTTGGATGGAATAAAGTATTATAGTATGCGTCATGGGTGACTCATTAGCCCAAAACACAGAGGATCCTGTCCAAAAAATTTTTTTTACTTTTTATTTTTATGAGCTAGGGTCACATGAGCACTTTCACTAGTGTACCATTCCTCGCTTTGTGCTCCTGCCAGATATGGAGTTGTTAAAAATGGTGTAAATTATTTTCAGATGACTGCCCATCCTGTTCTGGAACCCGAAACTTTAGTGTGGGCGTTTCGCGCACATCTATTTTGTGAGTTTGTTTGACTTGACGTACCTGCGTGAGGAGATCCATTTCCCCCAGCAGGTCGCTGAACATGGCGTCAATGTCGTCCATCTGGTTGGAGGAAACAAGCAAAGTGTTCAATGTCACATGGGGGATAAATACAGAATATAATTAGTAGCACAGATTTATATCGAACGACGAGCAAAACAGTGAGTTCAAGACATTTCAGTGCTTCTATAAAAACATGTCATTTTAACTTAAAGGTCATCAAGTCTTATATGTTGTGTTAGTCTCCTTTATATTAGGATGTGTTTTTTCTACATAGACTCAAAATACGGTGGACTACTACTAAATAGAGTTTATTTTCTTTACAAGATCTGCATATTGTAATTGATAGCATTTTCTCATGAATTATACTTAAGGCCTTACTTAACATATATGTTTTCCACTAGTTTTCACCCTATTTGATCTTGTTTTTGATCAATTCATTTTTTTATGCACTTCCTGTGGACTACCTCCCATGTATAGCCGATTGCACTGCATAACTACAAAGTACGCTCTATAAATACAATTTCATTTATTGATCTAAACCCCAAAGACTAAAAATGATGTAACTGTAGTGTGAGGGCGGTGTGGTTTAATTAGCCAAACCCGTCTTGGGTCTAGGTAATTGGGCCCAGGATCAGTGTGGCTGTACGCCTGTTGCTCGTTAGGGTAATCAACGAGCAACAGGTAAAACCCACATCCCCACACACACAGGAGAGGAGCCTTTGTCATGACATGCTGTCCATCTGCTCCGGGCTTGTTCCACCTAGCCCCCTCTCTGCAATTAAACTGGTGGGTTTTCAACCCCATCGCCTGTCTCTCTGTGGCGGAGGGCTCTGGAAACGCTACTCGTGTGGCGTGTGGCGTGTGGCAGGCGAAACTGCCACAGTGACTCATGTGTTTATAGAAATAGACAGTATTTGTTGTTTTTCGCACCAATTTGTACAAGCCTGACAACATAAATGGACGGAGATATTGTTGAAGATCAAAGTCAGATCACTTGAAGATGAACAGATCTGTGACGGCCACCGGGGCCGTTTATTATCTGCAGCTGTACGCAACTTTTTCAGCTGAGCCTCAAACTAATATTCCCATTAAGCTTCAGTCACGATCTTCCGACACATAAGATAATAATAAAACTTGCAAAATGTTCCTTTGACGTGACTCGTATCGATGAGTCAACATGAGCGTGTGGTTCTTCCTAAAACGTGTCTCTTACTGCTGTGGAGATCTAGAGAGGCCTAAAAAGTGTCTCGCTACTGTTTCCTGCCATTTAATTTAACTTTTGTGCTTCACCGGACCTGGGGGGATATATTTATGCCCGAATTTTTTTTGTGTACTCAGAATCAAAAACGGAGCCCCAGGCTACATTATGTTGCCCAACCGCTCCACAGACCAAATAGAAGGATGGAAAAGTTTGGTATGCAGAATCTCAACTTGTTGTGTCTTGCTCGTACTTCTGAGGAGAGAGCGAGAGAGAGGGAGACAGAGAGATAGAGCACTCAGGATCTGATCTGAAGCCAGCGTTTATTAGCTCACGAAACTGATGCCACGTTGAATTTTGAATGCAGACTCTGAGTGGCGCGTTGTCGTTGTTATTTCAACAATGCACCAACCAGGGGCCTTTGGATGAAACCTAGGTCCTCCCCGGCTAATCGGAAATTGACCGTTTTACTTCCTGGTGATCTTGTGCTGTGTCCGTTCACACACCTTAGAATCAAAGGTTTGCAAATCCAGAAGTCCAGACTCGACTTACTTTGTGGTATTATTACAGTATGGAGCTATTTAACTGCCATTCAACGCTCCGCCATGACACAAGCCGTCCTATCCCCAACCAAAACCAAACACAGTGCGAGAAAGTTGCTTCAACCCTCCAATTTCACGACTGGACAGCTCCTAGTTACATCACAGTAGAGTGTCTGGTCTATCTGTGGCTAATTCCGCTTCCCCAATACTATTATAACACTTTTTAGGGGCCTGATACTGTGAAATATTTCTGACAAAATCATTAAGGGGTTTCACAGCTCTAAATTTCACTGACACATACAGACGTGATCAGGCTGCTACAGATGAACATTAGTGACCATGAACTGCTGTGTGAAGAGCGTTTCCACATATATAAGTGCGTGTGTGGGTGCTGGTGTGGTTTTAGCAGCCACGTCTGTCTGGGCCCCGGGATGGGGGTGGCTGTACGCCTGTTGCCCGCCCGAGCAATCAACGAGCCAAAGGTAAGTCACCCATCCCCACACACACACACACACACACACACACGGCGGGGGGGGGGGCTCCGTCATGACATGTGGCCATCTGCTCCCGGCTTGTTACATCTTGCCCACTCTACAAAAACCTGGTGTGTTCGCAACATCTCTGCCTGCGTCTGCGCGCGGCAGGCGCCACTGCCACAAGAAGATTCCGATATTTTACATAATCTGGTTATTTAAAATACAACCATGACGGCTGAAGATTAGCAGAGATACAAAGATGGAAGGTTTTACTCAATCGTTACTTGCCAAATATTGTACCTAATTACAAGTAAAAGCAATAAAGAAGTGAATTACCCAAGTATAAGTAAATAAGACTCATACCCATAATATAAACGAGAAATAGAGAAATAGAGATATAGAAATAGAAATAGAGAAATAGAGATAATCCTTGCATCCACAGGCACGAGAGGCACTCAAAGTGAAGGGCATTGCCTCTGTAACTCTAACCCACCAGTCAAAAACAATTTTTAAAACTCAAATGTTAGTAATTTGCAAGGTGACTCTCGTGACAGAAAGACTTTAGAGTCGTTGTTTTTTCGGTCTGATTTTGAGTGTGAAGGTATCACATACAGCCCCAATACTGGAATACTTAACGCAACTTGATTCAACTCTATTTAGCAACCCAAACACAAGCTCTTCATCTCAGATTCTCACATCCTCGCTCATCCTTCCATCATTCGATACTAATCCATCGTTCGAGACGCCCAGACCGGCACCGAACCAGACCCCCAACCCCCCCCCCACCACCACCCCCAATTTGGTTCTATAAAAGAATGGAATGGGGATCAGATCGCCGCCATTAGACACGGAATATCTCAATCGAGTGAGCCCATGCCCTGAGGGGCGGACGATCGATGTGTGCCAACAACTCCAGAGGATCGGCTTGAGATTTCTGGTAATTGCTCTACTCTCTCACACGCATGCACGCACGCACGCACGCACGCACGCACGCACACACGCACGCACGCACGCACACGCACGCACACACACATATTCAGTGAAGCTTCATTTTGGTAGAATGCAGTCAAAACAAAGCCCTTGCTTGTGTTTCTGTGGGGGAATGCGATGGCTCGTGCCCGGGGAATAGGAATAAATTCCGAAATGTATTCACATTCTCTCACAGTGTCAGTATGATGAAGTATGAAGTATCGCAAATATTTTCATAGGCTCCTTTCCTAATTATTAATCCACACGTGTGCGTGTGCGTGCGCGTGCGTGCGTGTGTGTGTGTGTGTGTGTGTGTGTGTGTGTGTGTGTGTGCGCGTGTGCGCGTGTGTGTGTGTGTGTGTGTGTGTGTGTGTGCTCCATCCAAAGCGACACATGGTGAATTCGCACATTTTCCGTGGGGGTTTTGTTCTCCATTGTTCCAGAGGGGCACTTTTAAAGGATGTGTTTGTGACTGAGACGCATAGCGACGCCTCCAGTCAGTCAATCAGTCTGAATGATCGCTAATGATCGGCCATTAAAGCTCCGTCTCGTCGTTAACTTTCGTGTTTCTCTCGTTTTTTTTTTTTGTTATTTTCTCTCCCCCTGCCGCCGTTGCCGCTGCAGTAAATTGGACGTGAAAATATCGTTCTGCATTGATGTCTCTCGTCACCCTTTAGATTCATTGTTGGGGAGATAAAAATAAAAACAGGAAAGGGCCGAAATGAGTCAAACTGGATTCTGCAGTCGAGGCCGCTGAGTGAGTGAGTGAGTGAGTGAGTGGGTGGGTGGTTTCCGAAGAGGAATTCACACAGTCAGGGTGATGTTTGTCCACGGTCTCTCATGTGAACTTGGACTGGATTAATATTGTTGTAGTGTTGGACTGTGTGTGTGTGTGTGTGTGTGTGTGTGTGTGTGTGTGTGTGTGTGTGTGTGTGTGTGTGTGTGTGTGTGTGTGTGACTGCTTGTGCGTGAGTGTGTATCTATCTTGTGTAAAAGGAAAATCTGCGATGTGCCTTTGTGTTTCTATGAACGTGCACCCATGTTAGTGTGCGTGTGTGTGTGCGTGTGTGTGTGTGTGTGTGTGTGTGTGTGTGTGTGTGTGTGTGTGTGTGTGTGCGCGCGCGCATGCATCTATGCTCTAAAAGGATAAAAATATATTACACCCAATACACCCACCAGCGTTAATAGGTCACGCCATGTTGTGTCCTCATAATATGAAAGTCTTAATAATCCAAATATTTCAAGTGATTTACAAACACTGAGCATGTATAATTGATTTTAAATATTCTATTTCATGCATATTTTGATTCACTATAATGTTTCAAAAATGTGTTCAGGCTGTTTGTACATCGACGTCATCTCGATGATTCTGAAAACCACCTATATCTATATTTGATTTGTGGCTGTGGGTGGTTGTCGTGTGAAAAAGGAAAAAGAGTTTGTATAGATCTGTCTGGTGGAAATATTTTGTCATTTATCGTGAAATACGTGTTCATTTGTTTTCGGGATTTTACCTTTTATTGCTTGTATACGCCTTCTGGGTATGAAATGTCTTTTCTAAAGTACTGCCTCGCAATGAGTACTTTGGCTGGTTGAGAAGTGACCAATTCCACCGAATAAGTGTGTGTGCATGTGCATGTGCGTGTGTGTGTCGTGTGCGTGCGCATGTGTGTGTGTCTGTGTGCGTGCGCGTGTGCGCACGCACAATCATCTTAAATAAGTTAGGCCTCCTTCCTCTCGAGCGGAATGTCAAGCGGAGGGAACCAGAGCTCGCTAAAAGCTCTGAAATGTAAAAAGCGCGGTGGGACTGATACCTGCCGCGTACATGCATATTTTTGTTAGTGCACATAAGTCACACAATAAACACACGTCGTTTTGTTTGGTTGTACTTCTCACCCTGCACCCGTTCGCCAAAACGGCTGCTCTGCACCAAAGCAGAAGGAAGTGGTGAGAGCCTGAGTTTCCTCCACCCCGCAGTGTCGAAATCAAGTAACAACGCCGCCGCCCCTGCCCCTCTTTTTGTCAGCTTTCAAAAATAGGGCTTTTGCCAGATAGTGTTCAGGGTTGGAAACAAATGCAACAAATGCCAAAGACCCAGCTCTTCAGAGAGCACCTCCTCTCCTAACTTACAATTACTTAGCACTACTTAGCAGTATTTATTGTTACACTAATGTCTCTGTCGCAATGTGGCTTGAATGTTATTCTCCCTTGTAAGTCGCTTTGGATAAAAGCGTCTGCTAAATGACTAAATGTAAATGTAAAATGCAAACTAATTATGTTTTAATTACCAACTTCACTGTGTAAATCCACCCCCCCCACCCCCGATTCCGGACCGACTGTGGGAGTCTCGTACGTAAAACACCAGTAAATATTACCACAAATACTGTGATTCAAAATTTCCGCATCGTTTCATGACTGACGCCTAAAAAAACCCAGATACGGTTTGTGTAATTTTCTACCACTAGGGGGAGAATGAGTCTATCATAAGCCGATCAAAATGAACCGAGAATCCCAAATGGAACCCCCCCCCCGCCCCGAATACTAGTAAAAGCTTGTACAATGTTTAGTCTACTTTGAACTCTGTCTTGGTCTGATATCCCGTATAAAAGGAGCGAGACTTCTTTCTTCCAGACGCCTGGGGATTCATTTCCCGTCCTTCACTTAAAACCCGTCGATGCCCAGGGAGTGAGAGGGAGCCGCCAGACACACCGGGCCTCGTCAGCCCGGGGGGGGGGGGGGGGGGCCGTCGAATCGAACTTCAATCTCAATCGCTGCCACCCTCAAAGTAGAAGGTAATGAACCCCCAAAGTGACGGCCCTGACCTTCAACCTCGCCCCGGTGACCTTGCGTCGCTCAGCCACCTCCTTCGGTCTGCGAGTACGGGATCTGTGAACGGCGTGGGGTGTGAAAGCAAACAGCCGTGGAAGCAGTAAAAGGGTGAACCCTGCGGAACGCGGTGCAACAGACGCGAGGCTAAACCTGGCAACCACTCGTGGAGAGAATTCTGGAAGATTTATTTCGGCGTCGCCCCCTCTGCGTAGTTCATGCTGCCGCTGAAGGCCGTCGTGACCAAAGCTGTTTCAAAGTGCGGCATTGACACCGCTGAAGAATGGGCCCTGAATCGGTGTCGGTTTTCTGCGATAATTGACCATGGTTGCCACAGGCAACCAAATTGAAGACACTGATTGGCCCCTGAGAAGGTGAAGCACACAGGAATAGAACAGTTTAGTTTGATGCGTTTGATTTTGTTTGATGATGTGTTATTTTACGGTTTACGAGTTGCACAGTGTGATTTGCTGTGATTTGTTTTAAGATTCGAAAATACGCTTGTTCAACGGGTTCCGCAAAGGTCGCCTGTGGCCGTTGCGGAATCGAACCGCTGTAGGCGCGGCACGGCCCTGCTGCCTTGCGACAATGACGCACACGGGGGGACTTTTGCTTGTTCCCTGGAGAACATTCACCAAAAAAGAGGTACAGATTTGAACATTCCTTCCGAGAGTGGACATGTGGAACCCTCTCGCAAGAAAATGGGAACCAGACGTCAACCCTAAGTGGCTCTATCCAAGAAAACAGCGCGCGCACGCGCTCAGGCTAAGATCCTCTCAGACAACTCCCTCTCCTCATCAGATCAAATTGGTCTTCAGTCAGATCTGTTTATACAACTGTACCAACAATAGGCTGCACTGTGGGGCGGTGGTGGCCGCACTGGGAGCAGAGCCGCGCATCGGCGGCGGTACGACAGTGGCTGTGACGCTGCCGTACCGTTGTTCCCCAAAAGATCAGACCGAAGGAGGGTTTCAAAGCCCGAGCTAAATGAATACGGCAGATGGTTTGAATTATTCCGGAACGCTCTTTTCGCCTAAAACCTTGTTTCATATTTTTCAAAAGGACTCGCGCCAGTGCTGAGGATGCCGTGTTTGGATCGGTGCTGTGAAACATCACAGGGTTGTCAACATTACATTACATTACATTGATCAGACGCTTTTATCCAAAGCGACTTACAATTGTTCAAACACAGACGGACGCAGCCATCAGGAGCAATTAGGGGTTAAGTGTCTTGCTCAAGGACACTACAGCATGCTAGCAGGAGGAGCCTGGGATCCAACCAGCAACCTTTAGATTACTAGACCACCAGCTCTACCGCCTGAGCTACCATCCCCGTCAAAGGGTTTATGGGTAGGTGGAAGTGAGCACGTCACCGGGGGGTGGTTACGTGGGCCTGCCCCCTCACAGCTGTGACCAACAACACCTCCAGGTGGATCAACGGCAAGTTCCAGCCTTTCACAAACACTCTCTCTCTAACTCTCTCTCTCTCTCTCTCTCTCTCTCTCTCTCTCTCTCTCTCTCTCTCTCTCTCTCTCTCTCTCTCTCTCTCTTGACATTACAGTGACATTTTGTAAAAGCCTCCATGAAAAGAATCACATCAATTCGAAATAAAAGTCACATTTGACTGTCAACAGCCTCGTGTTGTAATAGTAGGTGAAACCATCCAGAACTGTTCTAGAACCCTTGAGGACTTCTAGGATGTGGAACCGTTCCAAAGCCCTTGAGGAGTTCTAGGGTGAGGGATCATTCTAGAGCCCTTGAGGAGCTCTAGGGTGTAGAACCCGTTGGGTTCTATGTTGTAGAACCTTTCTAGAACCCTTGAGGAGCTTTAGGATGTAGACCTTTTCTAGAACCCTTGCAGATTTCTACGATGTGAAACCTTCTGGAACTCTTGAGGAGTTCTAGCTTGTAGAACCTTTCTAGAACCCTTGGAGAGGTCTAGCATGTAGAACCCAAGGGGTTCTGGGATGTAGAACATTTCTAGAACCCTTTAGGACGTCAAGGACGAAGAACCTACGGGGTTCTGGGATGTAGAACCTTTCTAGAACCTTTGAGGAGTCTAGGATGTAGAACCTTTCTCGAACCTTTGAGGAGTCTAGGATGTAGAAGCCAAGGGGTTCTGGGATGTAGAACCTTTCCACAACACTTGAGAAGGTATAGGATGTAGAACCTTTTTAGAACCCTTGAGGAGGTCTCGGATGTAGGACCTTTCTAGAACCCTTCAGGAGGTCTAGGTTGCAGAACCTTTCCAGAACCCGTCCTAGAACGCTTTGCATTATTCGTTCAAACATTTCCCGTAGTTAATACAGCTGAAACAAGTGCTTTGTTATGGAAAGCATTAGGAGGTTTACATGATCGCATGTCATTTGGCTCCAAGTCACTTTCATTTGCTGCACAAGACGTGTCGAACATCAACAAAAGCACCGTCACAAGTCTTTCAGCTGTGGCAGCTTAGAACACAGTGCCTACCCCACCGGTTCCGTGTGGTTATTGAGTCACACAGCAGTCCACTTTTAGAGCGTCCACCCAGTCAAAGGGCAACTCCCACAGCAAAAGCACTAAAATTGCATAAAAATCTGCCCACAGACACAACTGCACGACCACTGACCCCGACAACATATCACATGGGAACACAATTTTACAAGCAACCAAAAATGTCTGGTGACTGATTATAGTAATTATCCTTTGTTATACTCTTTTGTAGTGGAAACACTCGAGGTGGCTTATCACACGGGAGTGTTCAGTAAAACAATTATGGAAGGAAGCTTCAGAGTTTTGCTGATTCTTTGCAGTTTGAACTTCACGCTCAATCTATTCAGTCGCTCTCCAATGCACAATGTGGTCGGTTTGTTTAAACAGCATAAACAAATAATTGGACTCTTACACACTTAGTACGCACTACTCACTGCTATGGAAGTGACAAGTCAGCCATCCACTTTCTTTGTACATTTTTTCAGCAACACGGTACAGTTTGTTTCTTACTCACCTTTGACAATGTTTGGGTCCCTTTTGGCTTCTCACTTTCTGGATGAGCGCCCCGTGGAAACCAAGTCGACCAAAGAAAAAGTTCCCTTTTTTATTTTTTGATTTTTTTTTTTAAACCAATTAAACTCCAGAGCGCGGCACCGTCCACATGCGGGCAGTTTTGGGTGTGTTGATTTGCATGTGTGTCAGTGATCTGTTACTCAGCTTCCTGCTCGATGCGGAAGTTCAGGTCCAGACCTGTCAGAGCATTCCACCCACATTTTCACGACACTCCTGTCCGGGCAGCGCAGGCCATCTACTATACAACCACCTTATCTGTAACTAGCTGTAACCAGCGCTGTTTCAACAGCGGAGTCATAATAACAATCACAATAAGAACAAATAACCATATGAATATTGCAATCAGAAGGTGAAATTCCATAATGTATACGACACAAGGAATGTGTTGTGGCAGGGACTGGTTCACTGCAGGGCAGACAATGAAAGAACAGGCTGAAAAAAAAAACCAAATATACAAAATAGCCAAAAAACATTTTAGCCAAATCTAAAGTTAAGAAAATTGCCAGTTATTCAAAAAATTGCCAAAAAAAAAACATAAAAATAGCCAAACTTACAAAAATATACACAATATACATATTGTATTAGTGAATATTTATACAGTTATACAGGCATGGATAACAATGCATGGGTAGGTAGGTATATTGTATTACTATGAACAATACTTTACGGGGCCAACAAGGTAACAACGTGCTTTAAAAGACGACACTGAAAGCAAAACAACCAAAGTGGGACAGTGAATACAGTCTCCTCTTAATCCTCCAATTAAGCAGAAGGGATTAAAAACAATGCGAGGAGGACGACGTGACTTGATATCTGTGTGAGTCATAGTATTTGGGGGGGGGGGGGGGAGTGGGGGTGGTGAGGGCAGAAACTCTGTAAAAAAAACAAAGGCTATATATAAAGTATTAAAGTGCTGACTCTGCTCAGATCTGGTTTTGGTTAATAATTCACCTCATTGAAAGTGAGTTACTGCAGGTACGGGGAGAGCGCTGGGAGTAAGGCAGGTCAGGACGGAGCCTTGCACTGTGCCGTGCCAGGCCGCGCAACCGTGTCCTCTAATAAAAGCTATGAAGTCCATGAATTCATAAATATGGTTCGAATACATTTAAGGACATTGTCAGTGCCTATGTCACTGGATGCACGTATAGTAATAGCATCATTTTATTTTATTATAGCGTATACCGTACGTGCATAGAATCACATTTGTGTATTACGTATAGTTTTAGATATTTGACGATTTCTGTTTTGTATTTTTTGGCTTTTTGTTTATATTTTATTGTATTTTATTTTATTTTGAATTTTTATTGTATTTCGATTGTTTTTAATTCAATTTTTTTTTTTTTTCAGAATGAAACTTCTAATGCAAATTTTCCATTTTTAGGGAGCCGCACCGATGCTCACCGTGGTGAATCCCTCCTATGCAAATGTACCCGACGGAATAACGAACCGACTCTGATTCCGACTCTGGGTCTGAATCGGAATCGTTGCCACATCTCGAGAGCCTCGTCCGTTGGAAGTTGACGGGCACGGGTGTCGCGGCGCACGGCCATTTTTTTCCCGGGGGGGTGGAACAGGGGAGGTGTCAGGCTGTGAAAAGGCCGCCGCGCCTTATCGCAGCGCGCAGGCTGTTTATTTGCATTTCTCCTTGAGTCGCCCTGGGAGGCTCAGGCTGAGATCGCCGCACGTCCTGCTTCCTGTCGCAGGCCCACCGCTGTCGCAGCGCTGCGCATCCACCTCGCCGCCCCCCAAAAAAGACTCGTCGAAGCACCGGCGCAGGGAGGATCGGGGATGTTTGCGTTTACATTCTTTTTTTTTTTTTGATTATCAGCGGTGATCAATTCAGCTGGGCCCGGTGGAAAAGACGAAGCTGAGTGTGGTTGGCGGTGCGGGACATTTCAAAGGGCCCCGGGTTATGAAAATCTCACTTTTTCAGAGCTTTGGGTCTCTGATGGGGCCTGGCGACACGCCCACTGGGAGACAAGACCACCCGGTGGGTCCGTTGCGAGCTGCCTGTTTCGGAAAACGCGTGACTCGACGAGCCGCTCGGATTTGCGACGCCTTCCTACGTATGTCGGCGCTAAGATCCAAGCAGGCGAACTGCTCTGTCGGCTGCACGGAACCAGCACAAATCTTTTAACAACAAGGATGAATTCACATCTGTGCGTGTCCGTGACAAAACTGCAGACGGGGGAAGTGTAAATATTAAAAAAAAATAACTGCGTTGTGTGTTTGGTCTGGTCGTTTTCGAGGCATACCCGTTTCTCCTGGGCTTCTTCCGTATTTTACCCCTCTCTCCCGCTCTCCTCCCACGGAAATGTTTTCCGGTGAATCTCCCGTATTTTCGACCTTTCCGAAGCCGAGTGATCCCTGCTGTGCTTTTCATCCGAACAAGACCAATAAAAACGGTGTGTTTTTATTGGTTCAAGGAAATCAATTTCCTCCGTTTCCTGATTGAGTGAAGCAAATAAAGCCCCGCGCGCGAGGGGGTGATATGCAGAGCCCCGCCCCCCAGGGCAGCAGCTGGGGGGCGGGGCGTTTAAAGTGACACACACACAGGAACAGCCCCTGGAGAACAGGAGGCTTTTAGAGGCACGTTACAATGGATGGAATGCATCATCTGAGCCGTATTCTCGGCAAGAAAGACGTCGTCCTGGGGACCCCAGGGAGCTATATTAACTGGGTGAAAAGGAGCAAAGTATGGGACCTTTAACTTCCTCCCTCTCAGTTTGCACGACGAGTCCACTTTAAAGTTGAGTGAAATATTTGGGATGTGAAAGTAGCCCGAAAGAGGATAACCATGCTTCGTTTAAGACGTTTCACAGTGGACGAAAAAAAAAAACATACAAAGGTCAGCGGAGCAAGTTCAAAAATTGCTTCATTTTGTAACACCCACTAGGTTTTTTGGGGATTTTTTTAAAAATCTATCATCGAGGAATGAGCGTGTAGATCGTAAGAGAAACCCTCGCAAATGGAGGTTTAACAAACGAAAGCCACCTTGCCTCAGTTGGCAACATCTATATTTTGGGACGTTTTCTCAACTTCCCCCACTTTTTGTTCTCAATTAAAATTGGGAAATTTAAGATGTCGGAGTTAAGGGAAAACCTCAACAAAGTTTAACGGACTAAAGGTGTTTTCTAAATGCATCCCCTGAGTCCACGTTGACAAAACCCGAAAACGTGGCCGCCACATGACCTTGAGTGAGTCCGCGAGTGGGATCATGTGACTGATTAAATCAGAACGAGATTTTGTTCCGCCAGGTGCATTTGGTACGTTGCTACAGGAATGTTATCATAAAAAAAAGCTTAACAGGTCTGAAAAAAATTTAATAAAAATAAAATAGAGGAAAAAGTGAAGTGATTTTGTTTTCGTCAAATATACACAAACAGTCGAAAAATACAAAACAGAAATTGCCAAATAGATAAAACGAGACAGAATATACAAATGCGATCATATGCGCAGGATAAGTTATCTTTACGGGTGTATAGTGGATCAATTATGAATTATATCTGAATTGGGCAGGTGGAGTGGATGCAGGGAAACGTCACCAGCTATTATTTGGTGGAAATGGAATTTTTGATGGAAAATGGCAAAAAAAACCTTTGACAGAAAAAAGCAACAACCCCCCTCCGTGCCGGGCCCTGAAGCCCCACCCAGCCCCAGATGCTAGGAGGTGCGAGGGCTGGGCTGGACGTGGACGCCATGCTCTAAAACCATTAGTCTCTCCGCTGCGTTACCGCTTTAAATCATGTGCTACTCCACGCCGCTCGGCGGGCCGGGGAGGGGTTTTTTTTGTGCAAAAGCAAGCAAACGATGTGATGATGACAAAAGCTGAAAGGAAAGCTGAAAAACGATGAAGCGTGCGGCTGTGGGCCGGCGCCGGGGAGCTGTGGTGCCCTCTGTCGAGAGGCGACGCGCTGCACCGCGAGTGGCAGTTCACGTCAGATCACCGCGTGGGTGGTGGCGGCGGCGGCTGTGGTGCTGGGCGGGGGTGGTGTGCGACATGTGCTGACATCATGGAGCCGTGTTAGCACAATTATTCCCCCCCCCCCCCCCCCACAGAGAAAACAAAGGTGCAACCGTTTAACCCGGCAAACAGCCGGAGGAACTTTTTTTGTCTTTCTGCAGCTACTTTGTGTGCGTTTTTTTTTTGGTTTGTTTTTTTACTTCCCCTCAGCTGCTTTTATTTGCTGTTGAAAGCCGCGGAATCGAGGGAATTGCACGGTATGGAAATCCAACGCTTGGCCCGCGTTGGGTGGGTTACAACTACAAGTCCCAGAATTCCGTCTGAAACTGCATTTGTGTTATTTCAGCAGCAGGGTTTTTCCCCCTCGTCTGAGACAACACGCACTCTCTCTTCCCCAAAGTGTTGCTTCTTCTCATCCATAGATTTTTGGGGTTTTTTTGGGGGGGTTTTTCTTGGTCATTTGCAGTAGTGGAGTACATCTTTGCATATCTTACGTGAATGTTCATCCATATTGACGGTTTCCTGGCCACAACTATCGACGCTGCTTTACCGAATTCACCACGGCTGTCTTTAACTTCTTGCACACGCACCACTGATTCTTGCACTCTTGCCGGAAAAGGCGGACCCCGCCACCAACAATGGGAACGGCATAAATAGGAGCACATACTGAATGTGAATACATTGAACGGGCGTTTTGCATGAAGTGCAAGCCAAGGGAAAGTTTAAAATCTGGGGTCCTTTGAAACAGAGTAACTTCACGGTTCCCCACTTTAAAATGCGTGAACACCGGCCCCACGCGGCTCAACGGCCACGATCTCTTTTGTGGCTCCCTCAAACATCTTTACGTTCCGACGGGAAAGGCGGCGGGCCCCGCCAACCCCCGCACAGGGGGGGTTTTAACACAACACGCGACAGAATAATCTCATGGATTACCACTTTAATCACTTAAAGCCTGATAAGCGCTGATTGGCTGCTTTTGAAAGCACGTAACATAACGTGCCAAAATGTCAACTGGGACACCGTGTCGCATGCGATTCCAAAATGGTCCAAACAAACGCACTCCCACGGTTGATCAGACTGCAGGCTGCAGGTTTGACATCCTGGACTTTTTGGGCTTTTCCTCGCAAACCAAAGACGGGCCTTTGTCGGCGGGGCCCAGGCTGCCGGGCGTCTGGCGCTGAGGGGGCCCGCTCGGCCTGGGACGCACAGGCTCCTTCGGGGTTTGAGCGCCAGCAGCTGTCCCAACACCCGGGATGCGTGGAAAACCAAAACAAAACACCGACGTCCGTCCAGACTCACGGACGACCGCGGGGTCACAAGAGAGTCGACGGCCGGCAAGATGGACGGCGCACGCCCGGTCGCCGGTGAAAGTTCATCATTTTAACATTTTTACTGTTATTTGTTTTAAATTCTCAAGCTCTGGTGTTGGAGAGGTGGTTCGGAGCGCCGGGGGAAACCTCCGTTACAGCTCTCAAACCATTAGTTGTGTATTATAAGATAACCATGATGGTGGGATTCACTGCCTTTGTGTACATTTACTTTTTTGTCAATCCAATTTGTTGGGTGCAATTTTTTTGTGTGGAAATAGAGTTTGGGACATCATGGAGGAATGCTGTCATGTATTATTGTTGTTGTGTGAGGAAAAAGGCAAAAATAGATCTGAGCACATTTCATAAAAAAATCGTATTCATTTTATCAAATGCGTTTTGCTTCTTTGGTTATTATCACCGCAATTCGCCTGCTTGTGCACTTTGAATTGCATGTTATGTATGAAAGGTGTTAAATAAAGTGTATTATTATTAGTTGTAGTAGCACTATTGTTGGTATTATTAGTAGTAGAAGTAATAGTAGTAGTACTATTGTTAGTATTATTATTATTATTATTAGTAGTAGTAGTAGTAGTAGTAGTAGTAGTAGTAGTGTAAGTAGTATTGTTATTATTATTATTATTGTGATTATTATAATTATTATTATTATTATTATATAATTGATCATTAACGAATAATTCAACATATGCAAACACAAGTTATTGCAAAGTCTTCCTAGAAATAACAACAATACTACCCCGGTATGTTATAATGTATGACTTAAAGAGCGTTTCCCTGCTTTCTGCGGAAAGGGACAGGGAGGGTGAAGGGTTAATCTGTGGCTGTGGAAACCTGATGCTGATTAGGTTTGTGGAATGCCACGGACAGACGTTCTGCCCCAGAAGCCTCCGGAGCGGGTCAGTGCTGGAGTAATGCGTGGGTCTGGTGCCTTTTGTTTTTTAAGGGGTTTTTTTTGTTTGTTTTTTTAACTCATCGCTGACATCCAGAAAGACGCTCTGAAAGACCCTGGAGGGAAAGGTAACCCGCTCTCAACACCAAGCCCCGAGGTCTTCACGGAGGTTTTTTTTCGTGGTGGTCGCAGAAAATGTCACTGTTGCACTGGAGCAAAACTTCATTGTTCTCACATTTATTTCCCCATCAGGTCAAAATGTTCCATGTCTTTCGTCCCATTTGACTGTTTTTGTGTCTGTCTTTCAACCCCGCTGCAGTGAGAGCACCAGGACTCGGGATGGGTTTCTCCAGAGCCGTGGTGGTGCTGGTGGTCCTGGTGGTCTGGTCCTCCGTGCAGGACGGGGTGCGGGGCTCCGCAGAGCCCTGCTGGGGGACGCATTGCCCCGGCGGCGGCGGCGGCGGCGGCGGGCACACCGGAGACCCGAGACCGTGCACCGGGGCGCACTGTCCGGGCGGCAGGTCCTCCAGACCCGCGCGGCACTCCAACCCCGCGGCGCAGGGAGGGAGAGCGGCGGTCCACGACCAGAGGAACCCGAGGGAGGCTGCGCGGAGCCGGGGGAGCGGAGGGTCCGAGGGGCCGGTCCCCGCCAACGACACCCGGGACTGCAGAGGGATCGAGTGCAAACTGCCGCCGAGGATACGTCTGCAGCCGCGGCCGAAGCCCTGCGTGCCGGGGGGAGAGGGGTGTCTGGCCGGGTCCGGTCCGGACGATGCGGACCGGAACCCGGTGCGTCTGCAGGACCGAGCCGCGCAGTTCCTGGGAGACTTCCCCGAGTTTGGATACCCTTCATCCGAACTGGGGGGCGCGCCCCTGGGTGTCCAGCTCACATGTGACATCAAACCAGGTCTGTAGTAACAATTACAAATAATAATAACAATAATATTTATAATAATTATAATTAATACAAATAATTAATAATAATAATAATAACTCTATTATTATTATTATTATTATTATTTTCATCATCATAGGCTAGTAACAGTAGTATTGTAGCATATTTACTTATATATTTTTGATTCTATGTGTATATAGAGTATATTTTAATTATATTTTATTCTATTTGTTTACTGAGCTTTGTGCACCATTGCATGTATTTATGTTCTATTCATGTTATCTATCTATCTATCTATCTATCTATCTATCTATCTATCTTGCATCCTCTGTTCTTTCTCTCTCTCACTCATCTAGCTATCTGTCCCCCTCACAAGAAGTATTTCTTCTCTCGCTCCCTCCCCCTCTTTCACTCTCTCTTTCTCCTCCTCCAACTCTCTTTCCTATACTCTTTATTTATCCATCTGTCTGTCTGTCTAAATAAAAAATTAATGCAAGACTGTTGATACACATACTAATGCAACACGGTGACAGTGACAGCCTCAAAACGTAATGATGTTCCTAACATCATTCCCACAAAAGCCTTGGGGTACTACCCAGCTTCCCTCCTCACACCCGCTATCAGCAGCTTAATCTCATATCAGAGCGAGGCTTACTGACCTTCAGCTCAATATGATGTCTGCACGGCCATGTGAATTCTCACTGTGGAGCAGCTGATCTGGAAAGAAATGTCTCGGAGTGAACGGCTCAGAAAATGTGTCGTGCTTTGAAGCTGTGCTACACCAAGGGAACTCTCAGTGCCTTTTTCACAGCTGGCGACGAGGCAGCCATCACTGGTTGTATTCACACTGTGACTGCATTATCACTTTGCACAATCTAACACAGCCATAGTCATTTATTATTGTTTACGAGTAATGTAATGAATTCCAAGTCTTTCATATTTTTAATATTATCGATTCCAATGTGCCGCCCTTTTTCCTACAGGAGAGAATGAGGTCCCTTCAGAAGATGCCCTCATCCTCCACCTCCAGCTGGCAAAGGGGCAGGAGAAGCTGGTGGAGGCGCTGCGTGCCCAGCAGGAGGTCATCCGCAGCCTGCAGCAGAAGCTTTTTGAACAGCAGGAGGCGCTGCTGTCCCAGCAGCGTGAGATACTGGCGCAGCAGCAGCGCATGTACGAGCAGATGGACGTTGTGAAGGCCCAGTACGGCCTGCTGTCCGACACCGTCAAGCAGGTGTCCTTCCAGGGCCTGCAGGGGGAGCTGCAGAGCTACTTTGAGAGCCACCTCGCGGGGCTTCAGAGCCAGGCCCGCAGCCACCTGCAGAAGTCCTACGCCGTCCACAAAATGGACGTGGACGCCAAGGTGATGGACGTCGTCGGGGAGGCCCATCTCCCGCGGCCTCTGCTGGGCTGTCCTTCCACCTGCGGGGCGGACGAGTTCTGTGATTTCCAGAAGGATCCGGCCCGGTGTGAGAGGTGCACCATGTGTCCCCCCGGGTTCTTCTTGATCTCTCAGTGCTCTCCCAACGCTGACAGGATGTGCCAGGTAGTGGAGTCTCACACAATACATCGGCACCAGTGTTTGGTCTCAACTTGTCTTTTCTATGTTCACTGACGTGTGGATCGGTCGAGTCACGTACGTGTCCATATGTGTGAACTGCAGGACAGAGACGAATGCCTTGAACTACCAACGATTTGTGGAGAACGGGTGAAGTGCCTTAACACTCCAGGTGAGTTGAACAGCACACATTTTCTTATTCACAGCTTATTATGATTCTAGTCTTGGACAATTGGGAAACAAACTAGTATGAAATAGAGGAATTTCTCCTCTCCTGAGATCTATTTGACCCCATCTGTCTCCCTCACTTAACATGTGGTCTCGTGCTTCGTGACAGGAGGGTTCAGATGTCTGGGCGTTTCGGAGAGGGAAGCCATTGGAGGCTTGTGCGGCAAAGACTATTTCTATAACCAGGAGCTGCAGGAGTGCCAGGCTTGCTCCGACTGCGACGGCGAAGCACCCTCCATCACCTGCACCGCCCTCAGCGATGCTGTCTGTGGCCCCCTTTCAGAGAGCCGTCTCTCCGAGGCATGGGGTGCCAATGTTTTCGTCCCCCCAGCCAGAGCCCCTGGGAGCCACATCTTCCCGGGCCTCCAGCTCAACATCCGCAGCAAAGAGAGCACCAATCTGCTGACCTCAGAGGCCGGGCGGTTGACCTTGCAGCAGCACGGCCTGGTGTGGCTCGACCATAACTTCGCTCTGAAGCACAGCTGCAGGAACTTCCTCCAGGCCGGCATGCGGCTCAACGGGAGCCAGGAGGAAGAGGGTCGGGACCTCAGTGGCGTTCGCATCGAGCAGCCAGACGGAAAGTACTTCCAAGGCGTGAGCGTGAGCACTGGGGTGGAGGTGGAGCCTAACCACACCTTGACCCTGCTGCTGAAGAGCCCCAACCAACACTGCAACCAGAGCAAGGACCTCCATGTCTACGACCTCAACAGCCCTTCCTTTAGTCTGCTGTGGTTGTCCCACGACACGGGGGCCGTGGCCATGACCGCCCATATGTCCATGGCGGCGCACTACCAGACCAGCTACCGCCCTACCTTCCGCATGGCCTCCGTCTCTGACCCGTACATGGTCAGCCTGACCCACGACAGCCGCGGGGTGCGCTTCACCGAGAGAGGCGTGGTGAAGTTCGTCCTCCAGCAGGCCCTGTACTCCATGGGCCACACCTGCGTGCGAGAGGGGTTCTCCCTGATTGCCTACGTCAACCGCAACGGCACCGCCCTGGAGGTGATGCGGGCGTTCAAGACGGGCGTCAACTACAGGGACACCTCCATCACGCTGTCCGGCGCGGTGAGGGTGGACGTGGAAGACACGCTGAGCTTTGAGATCGTCACTCCGTCCCAGTGCAACATGCGCTACTTTGGTGACAACACCGGAATCAGCATGCTGAGCCTCATCTGGATTCCCTCGGCTGTGTCTTCAGCCCTGACCGCCACCGTGTCAAGGACCGGTCTGCCCTCGGGCGCCGTCCGGAACAAGCCCCTCTTGTTCCGGCAGACCGGCCCGGACTCACCGCAAGTCCACCTGGAACCGAACGGCCGGAAGAACTTTATATTCCGCGAAAAGGGGACCGTGAACGTTGCCCTCAACCTGAAGTTGATCCACTCTTGCAACGTGGTGAAGATCACTCTCCACCGAGCGGGAGGCGCTGGCGAGGGCGGGCGGGCGGGTCCCGTGGCCCAGCAGGTGTCCGGACACATGCCCGATGGAAGTGAGTGGACCAGCGTAGGGCTAAGGACCTCCTTTGAGGTCCAGAATGGTACCGCCCTCCATGCCACCCTGGACTGCGTCCGTGGTCGAGTTAATCAGATCACCGGCGAGGGAGGCACCAACATTTCCATCCTCTGGGTGGCGCTTTGAGAGAAGGGTGCTCTCCTCAGGATCGCCAGGCGCTTTGCTCAAGGTTTTTGCACAGAAGGGAATTGCGGAGCAGATTCTACAATTTACCAAATGGAAGCAGCTTTTCTTGTTGACAGAAAATGTCTCATTAGTCTCGTTTTAAATATTTTGTCATTTATTGTCAAATACGTGTTCATTTGTTTTCGTGATTTTACCTTTTATTGCTTGTATACGCCTTCTGGGTATGAAATGTCTTTTCTAAAGTACTGCCTCGCAATGAGTACTTCGGCTGGTTGAGTAGTGACCAATTCCACTGAATAAGTGGGTGTGTGTTTGTGTGTGTGTGTGTGTGTGTGTTTTATATCTGCTCGAAGGTAGTTTGTGTACATACAGCGCTGTGGTTGTTTTTGCATGCTGGTATGAATCGTTCCACGGGGTTATATCCTACTTTGCCTGCACATACTTTTAAGTATACATGTATTGAACACGATGTTTAATAGACCTTGAGGTGCTTTGGAGAAAGTTTTCATAAAACAGTGACAGACTCATGTGGTGTAGCCAACATCCTGAGCAGAGATTTTGACATTTGATTACTTTTTTTTTATGATAACTTATTTAAATTTTCTATATTGTCTGTGCTTTTTAAATCTTCACTATCATATATCGATTTTGTTTAACACGTACCCAGATAGGAGAAAGACATAAGAAGGCGTGTATTCTGTATAGCCTGACACGTATAGAATAGATATTGGGATTCAAACAGGCCTCCGTCACGTGTTTATTTGCACAAGCATGGTTTAACACAGGATTAAAAGTGTAAACAGAGTATGCTGTGATTCCTCCCGCCCCGAAAGAGCTGTCGGCCTATAAGACGGCCGCCCGGCTGTGCCCGTGCACGGCGGTGCATGGACGTGCACGGGCACGGCCGTCCTAATTGCCTTTGTGTGTTTTCTATCGGCGGAACAATCATCCGTAATGAAGTGTTTCAGGAACTTGGCAGCGGAGCTGCCTGGGACATTCTGGAGCTGCATTCACACTTTGTCAGGCTCGGAGGGGAGTTTAGGGTTTTTTATTTTCGTAGGGGGCGGGTGGGGTGGGGTGGGGTGGAGTGGAGTGGAGTGGGGTGGAGTGGGGTTGGGGGGACTCTGAACTGAAAGTCCTGTAAAACTTAAATAGTCTTTAACCCCTTGAAATAAAATGAAAATCTCATATAATAATTATAATAATGAAAATAAAATCTATCTGTCTGTCTGTGTCTGCCTGCTTGCCTATCTATCTATCCATCTATCTATCTATCTACCTGTCTACCTATCCTGTCTGTCTGTCTATCTAGCTGTCTGCCTGATTGCCTATCTATCTATGTCTGTCTGTCTGTCTGTCTGTCTGTCTGTCTATCTGTCTGTCTGTCTGTCTGTCTATCTGTCTGCCTGCCTATCTATCTACCTGTCTACCTGTCTGTCTATCTATCTATCTGTCCTGTCTGTCTCTCTGTCTGTCTGTCTGCCTCTCTGTCTGTCAGTCTGTCTCTCTATCTATCCATCATAAGGGGAATTAGGATTCCACTGCAGAGGCTTGGTAGATGCAGTATTTTGATTCTGCGTTTTACTGAATGTTCCTCCGTTCTCTCCCAGCGAGACGTGCACCACACACAGGCTGGCTCCAGGAACCCCACCCGAGCTCCACCGCCCCACCCGTCACGTGAAGCTCAGTCCTACGTGTCTGAGCCGGACGGCCTCGCGATGCACTCACCTGTCATGACCGGCGCGGTTCCACTTCCAGCGGAACGTACTTTCCACCGTATAAAAGGGGGGGGAAAGTTGAACATTCAGACGTTACTCATTCCATTAAATCCCAAACACGGCCGAGCTATGTGAACGCAGCCCGCTCCAGCTGGGCCCCGGCCAGATCTGCAGCCCCTACACCGGGAACGCCACAGAGACTATGGCCGTTTCTCAATACCAAGTACGCGAAGTCCGGACTCGGTAGTTCTGTCTTGGTAGTTGGACTCGGGAGTACAGACTCCCGGGGACCAATACCATTACCACCGCTTGGTGCCAAATGCATTGTGGGATACTTGTCTGTCCCAAGTCCGCACAGGTCACCACCGATGCATCCTCCATAAAATTGGCGGAGCAAGTCCACATCCGGGCATTTGGACTGGACTGGGCGTACTTTGAATTGGAACACAGTACTTGGGCTGCGACTGATGACGTTTCACATGAACACAAGTACAGACAAAAACGCTCACTGAGAGAGGGCCTCCGTGTTTTCCCCGTCGGTCGGTCGAGTCTTGAAGTGCCGAGTGCCGTTCGAGGCCTCGAATGGATCCCCCCCCCCGCCCCCCCCCCGCAAGGTGCTTTAATCGGGCGGATCCCGAAATCCAGTGGAGCGGCGGGGGAGTAAAATACCAGCTGTGGGGAGGAATGAAGTGTCTATGTCTGTAGCCCGGGATTAAAAACAGGTGTTTTCGGCGAGGCGGCGCTCCAGATGTCTGCTCCTGCAGATGAAATGAGAACGGAATTCAAGGCACAAGATGGAGAGAATATCAAAGAGGTTTTTTTATTTTATTTTATTTGGGGGGGGGGGGGGGGCGATAATTACAGTGAAAAAGACGAAGAGAGCGAGAGACGGAGCGAGCGGGGTAGGAATGCTGCTCCTAAAATAGTTTATTAATCCAGCGCCAAAAGAACTGCATCACTATAAAACCGCAGTAATCACGGAGAAAAAGAACATTTGTGGAATAGAGAGAGACAAAGAGAGAGAGAGAGAGAGAGACAAAGAGAGGGAGAGAGAGAGGGAGGGAATTGGGGAACATGTGCACCTGGTGCATCTGAAACAACCGTCCAAACGTCGCTTGTTTCCACACGCAGCGCGGACGTCAAAGACCACCCCCCTTGTGACCCGAAACGCGTGCCGTGGCCGTGGCCCGACACACACGCGTCACAGACGTGGTTTCCGAGGGGGAAGCGGACGAGCCCCCCTGTCGACTAAACGGCGCACAAGACGGAAAAGCTGCCGAGCGCCGCCGGCCCTGGCGAAAGCCCCCGACCCTGACGAGCGGCCGGAGCATGTGGCGCGGGTTTATTTACTCTTCCGCGCTCGGCGTTTGGCGCCCGGCTCGGGTGTTTACGGTTCGCCGGGGCGGTGAAAGACGATGACGACCCGTGTCCTCAAAACGGTCAAAAGGTCCAATCTCCAGACCTCCCTCCCTCTCTCGCTCTCCCCCTCCCTCCCCCTCCCTCTCCCCCCCTACGCCTGCCATTATCCGCTGTGCTTTAAAAAGTCTTTAAAAGGCCACCTGCAGCTAATCTAACCCCCCGCCCCTGTCCAACTCTCTTCCCTTCGTGGAAAGAACACGTCGCGCCTTGTAATTGAACGTCACGTATCAGCGGCGCCATGGCAACCGGTGATGAATAGGGCAGATTAACACGCTCTCGGCTCGATAACGGAGAGCAACAGCAACGATGTTCCAGTGTGAGCAGCTGACGTGCTCAGTACGTGCGCTGTGGGGAGGCTGCCGCAAAGAGGCCGAGACGACTGTGAGGAAGTGCTTTTGTTTCTGGGTGAATGGGCGTGGCACTTTGATTATACTATACGATATCATTTTGCCAAGTACCAGTTCAATAAAAGCTTGGAATTTTGACCCTAACCACGACGCGACCAACCCTAACCTCAAACCGAATCTAAACCCTGACCCTTCCCAGGAAGACGGGCGGTTCGATCCCCAGCTTCTACTAGTAGGACGCTGAAGGGTAGGACACTTAACCCCTAACTGCTACCGGTGAGCCTTGCAAGAAAAAAGTATGCGCTGAATGAACTCATGTAATGAAAATTTAAATATAATGGTAAGATTAAGTCTCTGGAACTGTTATTGCTAGATATATTGTTATTGCTAGATATATTGTTATTGCTAGATACGGTTTTGTGTCTGTACTCGAGTTGGGGAGGTAACAGTGGAGCTACGATTTGTGGCGCTGTTTTGGAAGTGAAAAAACAGTGTTTCCAAGTCTTGAATATCAACCCCCTGGAGGACCCTGGAGGGCCCCTGTGGGTCCCGGCAGCCCATGTTGAGAACCGCCGCCCGGGACAAACACTGAATGGGGTCCAAAACACCATGAAACACGAGAAGTGGCCTTTGAAAAGAAAACCCACAAATGCGCACAGGGACTCATTGGAAGGCGCAACACGGCGCCGGGTCGACAGAAACATGTGTCGCGGGTGTTTGCGGTCCAAGGTTTGAACAGGCCGGGGGCCCGGCCCCCGGCCTGTTCAAATGTTGACTCAAACAGTACACGTTCAGAGACGGGCTCGCTCTAATCAGAAGCAGAACCAGAAAGCGGGCCATGGCAAAAGCCGAGGCTGCTCGGGGCCACGTGCTCGGGGTTTGATGCCGAGACCGTCGGAGGCTCACTTGGACGGAGCCGCACAGTCGAAGTATCTGTCGAGTGAATCAAATGTTTTATTCTGCCTGTTCGCGCGCTGAAAAATGTGAAGAAGTGCCCACTGTGGTGCCCACTGGCCCCCGGAAGACAAGATTAGGTGAAAAGAAAAATATCTTCTCACACCAAATTAATTGTACGAATATCTGTGGCTCGGTTTTCTGGCGGGTGTTCGTCAAGCAAAACTGCCTCAAGTTGAGTTCACACGTAGGACTATTCGACAAAACGGAACGCACTGTTCCGCTGTACCTTCCAACCATTACAGTATATCACTGCGATGTAAATTTGATGTCTGTGTTTGTACAACTGTACAATGTAATGCAGGCCGGGACATTTGGATGCAGAGTTAAAAGTTCTGAGTTTGTGCAGATCGTTGGATTCTGGGCTCCTTGTACGGCTCGTCTAATTTGTTGCATACTGTACATGTGGCTTCAGTCTATTAGTGTTGGTAGAAGATGAAATGGGCGTCGCTTTAACATCTGTAGATGTTTGCTCTTGTGCTTTTTGTGAACCGGCCAGGTCCGAGTTCTGCTCGCAGAAAAACCCAGAACACCTTATAATAATGAGAATTTTATTATCAATCCAGAGCATGATATACATGTTAGGGAATAAAATAAGGAAATCAGGTCACGGTGCAGGTAATTGCAATAATAAAACAAAGAAAAAAAAGACACACACACTAAAACACCCAATAAAAATGTTGAAATATCATTAGTAAATGTCCTATAAATATGTGTATAGAGTGAGAAAAGTGTGAGGATGAGAATAAGAACGTGAGGTCTAAAAGATAAACAAGGTGACCAAGTGGGCCCAAAATGCCGAAACTCCCTGATAAGAACAGCATAATAATAATAATATCAATAATTATAATAATAACATGACCCCACTTACTCTTCAGCTGTGACCAGTTTGGAACCCCAGCCCCAAACCAGCAATACACCAACTACTGAAAACGCCGTACTGTATATCATGGACCGCACACGCTACATGATCAGACCTGGATTTCTCCTCAATCATTCCATTTCTTGTGGCATGTGAACACCTGATCGGCGTATCCAAACTGTGCATCCGGCACAAAACCCAGCGATCCCGGCGCAGATATCTGACCCGGAAAGAGTCGTTTCAGGCGTGGCACGCGCACTTTGGGTCGGAACGTGAGACTGTTTATATGATGGCGTTAAATATAGACAGACAATTGGACGGACGCACGCACCGAAATGGGGACGTACTGTATTCAAGAAAGAGTTCCGAGAGGGTTGTAGATGGAGGGTTTTCCAGGACGGAGTGGAGTACTTCCTGTCATTAACCCCACAAAGCCACTCGCCGTTTATTTTTTAGTAATCTCATTATTCCAAACGCACGTAAACACCTTGAATGCATTATTACCTTCACCTGACTATTCACCTTAATGGAGGTATTGAGTGCATGTATATGCACTCAAAGGTTTGGAAAATGGGCGTTGGGAAAATCCAAGTAAAAGAAACAACGTGATTTTTTCCCCAGTATTCCCAGACACGAGACACAAATGGCTGAAGCACAAATTAGTGGAATAATTTTTGATCAGGGTTCGATTTCCGTCTCGGCTCTGATGCACGTGCCCGAAACATCAGAGTGCAGACCGTCCATCCCCCGACCGACGTTTCCTGGTCATTGTCGTTTCTTCCGTCTTCGTTCCGTTTCTCCTTCCTCTTCTTTGCTTTTGTCTTTTATCAAATCCTACGTCCCCGCCGCCTACGCGCCCCCCCCCCCCTCCGTCCTCTGCGTCCATCCCCGTGCTCATTAGGGAGGGTAGTGGTGCATGCTTCAACGGGCTGGCAGGTCGCTGGCCGCAAACACAAGCCGGGATTCTTATCGAACGGCTCGTGAAAAGTTTTCCCCCCCGGCCGACGCCCGCGAAAGCTCCGGTTGCATCGAGTCCAAACTCTCCAACATGCGCAGCAGACCCTGCCAGGATTTCTGTCGATGATGACTGAGTCCAAAACCGGTGCTCTGAGAATAATCGTGTTGGACGCGGAATATCTCTTATTTCCTGCTTTTGGCAGCGTTTGCTCCAATGTCGGACGACTTCCCTGATTCATTCATTCATGAGGAATGCAGGGTTTAATTTTCAAATTTTTTATTTCCTTAATAATCTAATACAGCATCAAAGCCGATCGAAACCTCCAGAGCCAATTTATCAGTCAGAGTGTGTGTGTGTGCGTGTGCGTGCAAGTTTATGTGAGATATCTATGTATGTGTGTGTAGCTTTTAATGTGTGTGTATATATACATATGTGCATGTATGTATGTATGAGTGTGTGTTTGTGTTTGTGTTAACACTTGTACAGAATGTGTGTGAAAGATTGTGTGTGTGCATGTGAACATCAATGTATGTGTGTGTGTGTGTGTGTGTGTGTGTGTGTACATTTTTGTGTCTGTGACCTTGTGTGCAAAGCTGTGTTTGTGTCAATGAGACAATGGGAGTTTGGGCATTGGAGTCTATGTGTGTATATGGCTGTGTATATGTACATGCAATCATTTGGCTTGTGTGTGTGTGTGCGCGCACGTGACAGAAAAGGAGATTATGGGTGTGTTGTGTGTGTTACATATCTATCTCATCACCATATATACATATAAATAAAGTCACACTGGAGCAGGAAGTGAGACGTGCCCTCGTACCGGAGCTGTTCAAAATGCTGACAGTGAGAATGTGCCTCGCCGGCAGCGGGCGAGTGAATCCCTCCGGCGCACGTTTAGGCGGAGGAGCGATGCCCTCCCTCCCTCCCTCCCTCCCCTCCCCCGTGGGGCTTGCTGAGGTTAATTGCTTTCTCAGCCGGGCGCTTACGTATTAACTATGTCAGTGAATGCATCCATACAAATGACACAGCGCGTGGGGTGTGTGTGCGTGTGCGTGTGCGTGTGTGTGTGTGTGTGTGTGTGTGTGCGTGTGTGTGCGTGTGCGTGTGCGTGTGCGTGTGTGTGTGTGCGTGTGTGTGTGTGTGTGTGCGTGTGTGTGTGTGTGTGCGTGTGTGTGTGCGCGGCAGGGCACGCTGCCTCCTCAGGTAGCGAGCTCACAGCAGATTGCGACTGACTCACTTTGACAAAGGAAGCGGCTCCGGCCGCTGCAGCGTGGACGGGGCCGCGGTGGAAACCACGAGGAGCATCTGCCTCTTTCTGCAACGTCTTCAACCGCTGAAGAATAGTTCTTAATGAAAGTAATCGCAGAGCCACACGCCCTCATTAGTGATTTAAGTCCCCTGAAACGGACGGTATTCGTCCCTTGGGGGTGGAATCAAGCGCTGGAATGACCTGCCTGCAGAGCTGGAATGAAAAGCCCTGAAAGGCTTGTTACAGTACAGTAACCTGCTGCATGCAGGCGCTACAGGTAGATGTCCTGGAGTAACATGTCACATATTTGCATTGGGGGGTGAGGGTTGGAGTAGAGGAGAGAGAGGCACAGCAGAGGTCGAGAAGAGCGACGTAGAGTATAAGGCCGAGTATAGATAGAGGAGAGGACGAGTGGAGGGATGTAGAGTGGAGGAGAGTAGAGGTGGAGTACACTAGAAGTAGAGTACAGGTTGTTCAGAGTGGCGGTAAAGAAGAGGTGGTTGGGAAGTGAGAGGTAGACTAGAGGTTGAGTAGGGGAAGGTAGAGTAAAGGTAGAGTAGGGGGAGGTAGAGTAAAGGTAGAGTAGGGGGAGGTAGAGTAAAGGTAGAGTAGGGGGAGGTAGAGTAGAGGTAGCGTAGGGGGAGGTAGAGTAGAGGTAGAGTAGGGGGAGGTAGAGTAAAGGTAGAGTAGGGGGAGGTAGAGTAGAGGTAGAGTAGGGGGAGGTAGAGTAGAGGTAGAGTATGGGGAGGTAGAGTAGAGGGCAGTAAAGCTGGGGAAGAGTAGAGTGAGACAGGGCTAGAGCGCGGTGGAGGAGCTGGAGGCAGAGTAGAGTAGAACAAGAGTAGAGGCAGAGCAGAGTAGAACCGCGGATGTGAGCGTCCACTGAACGACGACGTCGTGATGACAAACAAGTCATTTTACATAAAATACGTGAAGACGTTCACACATCGTAGAACGTAGAACGGAGGATTTCTGCTTCCTCTCTCCCCCCCCCCCCCTTTATCTCTATGTCTGCGTGAGTATTTATGCCTCTGGAGAACTATCGGAGATGAATATGTTTTCCACTTCTGATTTACCAAAAAAAAAAAAAAAAAAAAACCCAAACAAGGCGAGTGAACATCTGGCTTCACTCGGCCGCTCTGCAACAACAACAGCCTTTCAACACACGCATGCAGTTGAATTATGTTTATAGAAAAAGGTTTTTGTTGTTTGTTGGTGCACTAGGATCAGGCGGCCATCTGTCCAATTCTTTATTTAGATCAATGTCAAGACACTCTGATGTCACCCACCTCTTTTAGCCCGCATCGTTTTCTATATTCCCCAGGTTCAGACGAGGAGGTCGATACCCATCCCGTCTGGGCTGTATGCTAACTGTGTTAGCACAATGCATGGCTGCAGATGGAAGCGGCTAGCCTAGCTCCTGTGGCGTGAGGGAAATACACCCAACGGAACATACTGTCGCGTCCATCTCCAGATTAAAATCTCATGAATTTACTCTGATGATAGTTTATAAAGGACCTTGTACACATACTTGTTATGTTTATTTAAAGTTTAATTACCCCAAGGAAGGAAGGAAGGAAGGAAGGAAGGAAGTAACGGACTGGTCACATTGGGCTGAGTAATGGAGGCCGCATCAAAACATATGTGTCAGGGTTAAAATGTGAACGTGGGGGTTCAAGTAAAACCCAGAGGCACTCACACTGCCTGACTGTACTGTACTTACTGCAAGTTTCTATATCACTGTACTGGGTTACTGCATACTGTATAACTGTGCTGTATATAGCATACTGTATTGCATACTGTATCAGTGTTCTGGGATACTGCATACTGTGTGACTGTACTGGGTTACTGCAAACTGTATCACTGTTCTGTGTTACTGCATACTGTACTGCATACTGTATCACTACGGGGTTACTGCATACTGCGCTGTATGGCTGTTCTGTTCGCTGTTACTGTATTGCTGTGTAGTACTGGTGTATACTGTACTGTATATCTCCATACTCACTTTATTCACATGCACTTTACTGCACATATCTGTAAATACAAATAGTCCATCCCATATACATAACTATTCCCTTCTATTTTGTACCCCCACTTTGTATTATCTTTTTGAGTCTTATTTTATTTTATTGATATTATTCTATTCACTAACTGCATTACGTTTTAGGAATCAGTAAGTTTCACTTAGTTGCTAGGTAGGAATTTGTTTAGCTATTATGTTCGGTTTATTAACTTTGTGCATAATGAAAGTATGTACTGTATATGTACATGACAAATAAACCTCTTGAATCTTGAATATCTCCTCCACCGCAGATGACCACCGTTTCAAGTCCACAGCCCGAGGGTTTTCTATCCTCATTTACTTGTCTTCCTGCTTCAAGTCAAGAATTTGGCCATTGACATTCCACCCGTGTATTACCAGGAAGACTTGGGAACGTCGATGATACGGAACATTTTCACGCCTTTTGTCAGTCCAACCAGGAACACAGGAGCTCGCAATTCATCATTTTAATCCACTATGGCTGATTTTTATCAGCCATAGTGTATGATGTATACATGTCATATGTATAAATGAATATATAAAGCAGTACATGAATACATGAATGTATAAATAAATGCACAAATAAAAATAATGTATTCATAAAATGTGATAAATGCTCAAATGAGTTTGTCTTTACTGCCGTTTGGTACGAGCCGTGTCAATCAAAGTTGGGTGGGCGGGGCCTGATACCCCATTTGTTAATCTTTGTTAAACTCTAGAGTTGATTATTTTAGGGTTGGACGAGCGGGAAGTCACTGCAGACTGGAGACGCTGAGGACAGAGCAACTGTCGATCAATTTAAATTTGGGCCAATCAGGGGCTTTGCAATCCTGTCGAGGCGCTGGTGCTCGGCTCGTTGTCATCCTATAGCCACACCCCTTTAATCACACCTTCCAGCACGGCCACAGCATCACAACACACCTGGAGAGCTCCGCCGAAGGGAACTCTGGGGTCCGACAGCGAGTCCTACCCAATCCCGGAGAGCCGCTGAGGCGGCCGAACACCCGGCACGACCACACCCTCAGGATGGTGGCTGTGCGGGGCCAGCCCCATCCACACCATCGTCTTCAGGCTTTTTAATCGTAGAAACAATACCAAGATACTGTTACATTACATTACATTACATTTACATTTACACTGTTAACAGGTATATTGTCAACAACAAGAGTTTGCACAGTTTTAATATCAAATCTGTAGCTATTAAAATTCCATTCACTGCCTCTGTGCTTTGCACTTGGTTCATCCCAATTTTAAGCGTGTGGGACAATAAGCACAGACAAGGTCCTTGCGATGAGTTAAGGACAGTTATTTTAAAATAAAATAGAGTTACAGCTGAACTCGCCTGCACCAAGTTGCTGAAGAACTGAATAGACTTGAGTTGCAGACTTGATCAGTGATATTTTGGTAAAACCTGCAGCACATTATGACGCCCCTGGGCTGGAGCGGCCAGAGCTGCGAGGGGCGAGCGCTCGGGCCCCTGAGCGGGTGCAGTGCTGATCCCAAGCCCCCTTAAAAATGGGAGACGCTGGTGGCGGCGGGGAAGGCGGGCACGACGCAGGGCATTCTGATCCGGGGCCAGTTGGCCGTCAGCCTCCGGGGTTCTGAAATAACGTGTGGAACCGATTCAGCGCATTCCTGAAGACGGCTCTCCATCGTCGTTCAATTCCGTTGAGAAAAAAAACAATAAAAAAACGGAAACTCAGTAAAGAAGAAATCGAACCGACGTTTTGATGGCGTCGGGAGTTTTGTATTGTTTGCTTTGTTGTGATTTGGCTTTACAGTGTTTACTGATGGTTTTAGAATGCTTAATCATGGCTTCCACTTGTTTTAATCAGACGTGAGGTGAACAACCAGTGGATCTCACTGCTTCGGGTGCAGGTTGTGATGCTGTTTTCAGTTCCCTTTGGTCTAATGCTGTGGGATGTGGATCCATCTTGTCACTCAACTGCCTTTGGGACCTGAAAACATCTGACGTTATTACATATTTTGGGCCTTTAAGCAAAGCATGTAACTGCAATGTCCTAATGCTGTGATATGATAAAGAACAATGGATGATAAACTGTTATGGCCGCTCGGCTGTAGCACCTTCCTACTAAACCTTTGATTGTGGACAGAGCGTCCATGAGGTGGGTGACCTCCACCTTTTCTCCTCCCTTGTCTGATTGAAGGAAGCCCAGACTGCTCGACGGCTTCCAACAACCTCCCAAGCACCGTGTCGGCACGCCGCACGCCTGTCGCCTGTGGCCTGTCGCCTGTGCACAACAGATCTCCATCCACTGAGACTGTAACGAGGGAACATGATTTCACTGTACTTCATCTGGGTTGATTTACACAGTATTACAGCGCTCCACTATAGCGCCCCCTGTTGCCAGGCAACCCTCATCTACCGTCAACAAATATCAACTAAACCTGTACAAAAACATTGCTGTTATCTCCCACTAAACCACCCCCGACTATTTGCAACCTTTTCCCTTGGCAGTATAATGTTGGAGCACTATAATAATAATAATAATAATAATAATAATAATAATAATAATAACATTAGCATTATCATTATAATAATAGAATAGAAGAGCATATAACTGGCCACCAAATTGGTAAAATAATAGTTAACAGTGGTTTTAATAATGGTAATAATAGTTTTTCTAAGGTACCTGTAGCGTGGGGTTGTTAGATGTACTGTGGGGTACTTAGATGTACTGTAGGGTGGGGTAGCTAGGTGTACTGTGGATCAGTTAGGTGTACTGTCGGGTAGTTAGATGTACTGTGGGTACCTGAAGTGTGGGGTAGTTAGATGTACTGTGGGGTACTTAGGTGTACTGTGGGGTACTTAGGTGTACTGTGGGGTAGTTAGATGTACTGTGGGGTACTTAGGTGTACTGTGGGGTAGTTAGATGTACTGTGGGGTAGTTAGATGTTTGCTTATGAGTTTATATAGTTATATTTAGTATTAGAAGTGTATTTTCCCAGTCGATTCCAACAAGATATAATTCTTAAGGATATCTCTGTAGTATAATTGTATTGTATTCAATATATCTGTCATTTTCTGATCCCTTTGCCTCAATTATATGTAATTTTAGCATTATTGCATTTTCCTTAAAGTATTGTTCCAGTAGGAACAAAAAGAATAAGTGTGAGAGAAAAATGCATGTGATCAACTATTTAAATGATGTTTTACATGTTTTAAAGAGGACTACAGCCTTTTGTATGTTACATAGCTTTTAAAACACATCAGGTTTTAATGAGTCTCTCAGAGTTTATGTGAAGAGACTTCTTCTTTGGGCTGGTCCCGTTAGGGGTGGCCACAGCGGATCATCTGCCCCCAACAGCTCCTGTTCTGCGCATCTTCCTCCCTGACACCACCCGCCTGCACGTCCTCCCTCCCCGCCTCCATAAAGCTTCTCTTTGGCTTCCTCTTTTCCTCTTGCCTGGCAGCTCCATCCTCAGCCTCCTTCTCCCAGTGTAACTCTCATCTCTCCAACACACGTGTCCAAACCATCTCAATGTGGCCTCTCTCGCTTTTCCACCAAACTGTCCAACCTGAGCTGTCCCTCCAATGTACTCCTTCTTAATCCTGTCCATCCTTGTCGCTCCCAATGAAAACCTCAACATCCTCAACTCTGCCACCTCCAGTTCAGACACCTGCCTTTTTGTCGGTGCCACCGCCTCTAACCGGTACAACATGGCTGCTCTCACTACCGTCCCGGAGACCTTCCCCTTCACTCTTGCTGGAACCCTTCTGTCACAGATCACTCCGGACACTCTTCTCCACTCACTCCACCCTGCCTGTACTCTCTTCACCTCTCTTCCGCACTCTCCGCTGCTTTGGATGGTCGACCCCAAGACACAGCACGCAATTGTAATTAACCATATTATTTAATTGTATTATTATATCACATTTAATGACATTATTTAACAATAGAATTATATTATTTAATCATATTTTTATTTAATCATCTGTTTACTATCATCATCACCTACAAATATGGTCAGGCAAGGTTTAGAGACATTAAAAAGATAAACCTTTGAAGATTGGTGTCAACATGTTGATTCATCCATAAAAACAATCTTCAGGACAAAGGACTCTTGTCATGTTTGACGGTAAAGCCGAGGCCGTCGAGGGCGACGGCGTCTCAGCAGCAGATGATGCCTCACCTGGTCGTCTGCTTTGGTGTGGTGGTCCAACGCCAGGACATGGTCCAGGGAGACGTTCAACTCTGAGGACGCGTGCTTGAGCAGCGTGCCGTGGTCACAACGCTGCTTGATCCGACCCAAGAAAACTCCACGTCGGCTCAAAGTTAATGTCATAAAAAAAAAATTATTAAAAGAAAATGACTCACTGCATCGGACTAAATACACAAAGATATATAAAAGTAAAATTCTTTCAATATAATGAAGTAATTATCATCATAACGGCTCCCTGTTATATCTGAGCGGGCTTATTGTTTCTAGAACAATTCAAAAGCTTAAATTCCTTATGAACTTATATCTTAAATCCCTGAGTTGGTAAACGAGGTATTATTTCAAAACAACATGGATGTTATGGTGATGGTTACCTTGTCCTTTCGCCAAGGAAGCTGCAACTGCAAACGCCACCAACATGTAAAACAGGGACCACAGGCCGTCATGGCCGTCTTTTTCCTAGAAATGGAGACGGCACAACAGTCAATTAAAAAATATATACATAGGGAATATGAAATGTAAATACGGCATAAGACAATATGAGAGCGACTCACCTTGCTCTTATGAGCGTTGACCGAGGCATAGAGGACGGTTCCTCTGAATCCTGCCACGGTTCTAGGCTGCAGCAATAAGAACCAATCAGATCATATTTAAAACAGCTCATTAAAAATAAATATGTATAGAAAGTGCTTATCATGTAAACAATAGGACAGGAGACCGTTGTATCTTTACTGAGACAAGTAATAGCGGAGAGGCAAAATAAATAAGATAAAATATAAAATTAAAATTCCAGAGATTAAATTCCAATTGAGTTTGAGTCTTTCAATCACACCATGACATGGACATCAGAGAAGAAGAACCTAGTACAATGATGATGTCATGTCCTTGTGTGGTAGCATACTGCCCCCTGGTGGTGCTGCGAACATGCTGCTGTTACTGAAGAGGACCGGGACGCCCACATCCCACCACCACCACCACCACCACAGCACCGGGCGGTTACCACGGCACGAGCCGTTACCATGGGAGCCGAGCTGATGGAGATGCGCGCGCGTCAAAAATCATGAAATCCAAAAGGAACTGGAAGAAGAACAAAAACACTTCAACAAATTCAGACAAACTGATGAATGGTGATTACAAAGAATACGGACTAAAGATCTGTGGAAAAATACATTTAACACAAATTAACATGTTGTACTTCACATGATCCTTTGTGGGGATGGAAGTACAGCAGGATTCTGATGTCAAGGGTGAGGAGAGAATAGAAGCTGAGAGAAAGAGAGAGACTCCAGTACAGGACAGTTTTATATTCATGATAATTTAGTTGTAATGATGATGTAGGGTTAACTTACCACCATCTTGTCCCAGTAGAGTTGTGATTGTGAGGACTTTGTTTCAAAGGTTTTCAGACTCAGGAAGAAACAATTTTATTCTATCAGGCAGTGGTGTAAAGAGGTGGAGTAGAGCTGAGCTTTCTTCAGGAGAGGTGAAGGTAACACCGCTGCCTCATGGGTCTTAGACTCTACAGAGCAGAAACCTTGGAAGACCACAGCACCGCAGAGCTGCTATGAGGACCACAGCATGAGGTCACCATCCAGGACGGGACAAGGTCACCATCCAGGACTGGCAAGGTCACCATCCAGGACTGACAAGGTCACCATCCAGGACTGGCAAGGTCACCATCCAGGACTGCGCAAGGTCACCATCCAGGACTGCGCAAGGTCACCATCCAGGACTGACAAGGTCACCATCCAGGACCGACAAGGTCACCATCCAGGACTGCAAGGTCACCATCCAGGACTGACAAGTCAACGAACGGCAACAGACCGACATCAATGTGAAGAAGGGCTACGCAACTATGATGAGGCGGCCAAAACAACCTTCCCTTCAGCGTGCATCCGAATCCCACCACTTAATGCTGCCGACACCCTGCCAGAACGGGAACGCCAACAGGAAAGAAAAATCAACACTTTCCTCCAACAGTAAGTACACACTATTCCCCCCAGAAAGAATTCACGACTACAGGTGGGATCCACTAGGAATCAGCAACCAGGACTAACATCTGGACACACTGGCGGATTTATTTAGAGAGCTGACGCCTCCACCGAACACAAACACAGCGAGGGAAGAGAAATCATAATGTCTAAACTTATCGAAATTTATTAAACGGGGGGGGGGTAGCTCAGGAGGTAGAGCTGGTGGTCTAGTAATCTAAAGGTTGCTGGTTGGATCCCAGGCTCCTCCTGCTAGCATGCTGTAGTGTCCTTGAGCAAGACACTTAACCCCTAATTGCTCCTGATGGCTGCGTCCGTCGGTGTTTGAATAATTGTAAGTCGCTTTGGATAAAAGCGTCTGATCAATGTAATGTAATGTAATGTAATGTAAACCTACCCCAGCCCAGACCGTCCCACTGGGGAAGGGCCAATTTTTTCCTTTACGTACCGACACTGGGTACGAAAAGGGGGGCCATCCCCCGAACAAGAGTAGACGTGGAAGAATACCACAGAAGATTGCGACTGGCATCTTTCTTTTTCAACCACTCGAAGACACAAACAAACAGACAGACTACCCTTCATCCCAGCATCACAGTGGGAACCCAGACTCCTGGGACCTCAAACTCTACAATCGATAAAACAAAATAGAGCGGACCTATCAAGAACAGATCCACGCCACTACCAAGACCCCCCCCCCAAACCCCTCGAGAGATAAAGTACCGGCACTAAAACAACTAAGCGCCAATCGAAACTTGGTAATCAAACTAGCAGTCAAAGGTGCAGTAGTAGTAAAAGTAAGCCAGGACCGAAACCACTAAGTATGGGAAGCGAACCGACAACTACAACTTACGGAGGGGCGACACACTTCTGGAGAGGCCCATCTTCAAACAAACACCACAGGAGATCCAGGAAATCCTATCCATAATGATGGGGGGGGGGGGGGGGGGCTCATAACAAACAGTGTCAATAACTCATGGAAGAAGAAGAACCACAGGAACGAATATTCTCTCCCACCTAAAATCCACAAACCCAGAAACAACTTGTCGTCGCTGTGTAAAATACCATTTGGAAAACCCATCGTGTCAGACTGTGGCAGTGAGAGCTAGAGTGGCGGGATTCAGTGACTATTTCTTGAGCCCACTCTCCATGCAACATGCCAGCTATAGCAAAGACACCTATGACTTCATCTCCAGAACAAAGGAAACGAGGGTGAGTAAAGAGGATTTTCTATTCTCCACAGACACAGTGAATCTCTACACCAACATCGAACCGGGACCCGGCCTACAAACAATCAGGAGAATCCTTAACAAGTTTCCAGACCCACAACGGCCAGACAGTGCCATACTGGAAATCAACCCAACTAAAAACGACTTTAAATTAAACCAAGAACACTTCCTACCAACAAAGGGAGTAGCCATGGAAAGAAATTTGCCCCAAGCTATGCAAACCTCTACCTGGCGGATTGGGAGGAAACAGCATTAAACGGCCACTCTAAGACCGAACAACTTCTTCAGATATCTAGACGACATCTGGGAACTTGGTCCCATTCGATGGAGGACTTCACCTCTTTCATCACCCACCTCAAAGTACAACATGCCTCCATCAAAGTCACCTACGTAACAGACAACACCAAGATGGACTTCCTGGACACCCCCTCCTACAAAGGCAGGGACTTTGTAGAAACAAGAATTTTGGACACCAAAGTCTACTTCAAACCTACGGATACACACGCCTTATTAGATACAACCATCTTCCACCCGAAATACACCTTCAAGGGACTAATTAAATCCCAACTCCTACGCTTTGAAAGAATATGCTCACAATTTTTGAGGAAGCAACTCAGGAAAGCTGCGGGCCCAGATGGCATATCTGGGCGAATACTGAAGACCTGTGCTAATCAGCTAACCCCGGTGTTAACTAGGTCATGAAGTGGGTGATGAGGCTGATTAAGAATTACACCTGCGCCTCCCTCCCTCCCTCGACCCGCTGCAGTTCGCGTACCGGCCGAACAGATCCACGGACGACTCAGTCTCCCAGGTACTGCACACCACGCTCATGCACCTGTATGGCCGGAAGGGGGCCTATGTGAGATTGCTGTTCATAGACTATAGTTCAGCTTCCAATAGCACAGTCCCCACCAGACTCGCTGTCAAGCTGCGGGAACTAGGACTGAGCACTCCGCTGTGTGCCTGGATCCTGGACTTCCTCACAACTAGGCCCCAGGTGGTTAGGCTGGGGGGGGCACATGTCCACAGAAACCAAAAACTCTCCATGGCAACGCATCAGCCACCACAAATCCAACATGAGACACAAGAGGACAACCAATGACCTATTAGCAAGCCATATTGTAGAACACAAATTAACCCAAATGTGGTTCTCGATCCTGCAATACAACAGCCAATGGACCTAACCTTGGAAAGAAGAAGGGCTGAAGCCAAATGGATTACCCGGCTGGGTACCCTAACACCAGGAGGCCTCAACAACAGACTATGACAGCCGCCTACAAAACCCTCGGATCCTAATTTCCAAAAAAAACAAAAACCCTTTATTTGATAAATCTTTCTTCCACCAATCTTTACAGAGTGAAGGACCGTCCAGCCTAGCAGTGGTGCGTGCAACTTCCATCCAGTACTGGGTAGGCCTCTTTTTTCAAACAAGCTAACCATAACCCTAACCTCCACTAACCTGTAACCTAAAAAAAAAAGGAAAAACAGAAAAACCCTAATCCCTAAACTAAAACCCCTACTAAACTCCACTTATCTGGAACCAAAAAAGAGAAAATCAGCTGAGTAAAATATACTAATTCAAAATGATAGCGCACAAGAGAAAGAGAACAATCATAACTAAAATCCACTAAAAGATCTTCTTTAAAAAGAAGATTAGCTTTCACCCTCCATATGTATGTGACAAATAACCTCTTGAATCTTCAATCCATTTCTATTTCCTGAAACCAGGCATATAAAACGATTGAAATTACTGAAAAGAGCTCATTTCAGGTCCTCAACGGATTCACATCTCTAGAGCTTAAGAACTCGTTTACCTGGAAAACCGACAAAAATATTTTTTGCCCCCAACCAAATTAATCCCTCTACTCACCTGTGTGTGTGTGTGTGTGTATATATATATATATATATATATATATATATATATATCCCATCCTCACCCCCCACCAAATTAATCGCTCTTATTTCCTGTATTTTACTGACCTATATTTTACTTACCTGTGTTTTATTTACCATAAACCATCATCACCCGATTCAGAAAATTTGGGCCATACTTATTCCGTCCGACCCCAAGCTGGAAGAGACCCACATCCTCATCGTGGAGGGCTTTCTGCTTTACACCTACGGACCTTTGATCGACGTACTGAACCAACGCTATTTTATTTCCATCCCATATAAAGAATGCAAAAAGAGGAGGTGCTCAAGGAACTACACTGTGCCAGACCCGCCCAGTCTGTTTGACGGTCACGTCTGGCCCATGTACGTCAAACACAAGAACATCAGATCCCACTTAGAAATAAACAGATCCCAACAACAGGCTCAGATATTAATATCTCATCTTTATTAGTAACCAAGACGTCATCATATTTAAATACAAAGAAATAACCATGTAATAACTAGTGACAAAATTCAACACGTCAGGCATTCCCTTCAAGTAGAAACTGGTACCAACAACCCTGTTAGTTACTAGTACTTCAGCACTAAGATAGACAGAGGAAGTCTTCAGGTCTAACGGTTTCAGTTTTCACGCCATGCTAATCTCTGCACTAGGTTAGAGTTGGCCTGAGTTAGAGATGGACCTAGTTATGGTTAGGCCTAGCTACGGTTCAAACTAGTCAGAGATAGCCCTAGGTAGGGTTAACTCTAACCCGCCGTAACCAAGGGTTTGCAGACTCTGCCGAGTGATGTTCTAGTAATTAACTAGTGAGTTAGTTAATAGTAGTTCAGTAAAATCTGTGAAGCACTGAGCATCTTGGTATTTCTATGGAAACAGGTCAGGATAAACCCTGCCTCAAAGTGCTATTTATACTTTCTATACTTTAGATATATTATGTACTTTATGTACTTCTAGTTGAGACCTCTGAAGTTAAAGAAGAATGTTGGAATAATGCTTCATAAAAATATGAATCTAAAATGTGATATTTTTCTAGATACAAGTCTGATAATCGACTAATGATCTGTTATCTACTAATGATCTACAATCTATTAAAGACCTTCGGTTTGTTGACCTGCTCCAAATGTAATAAACATCTTCGAAAATGTATTTGAATAACTTTAATAGGTTGTGTGTCTTAGTACTACATTAGTACTTTATTATTATTATTATATAAGTACTATATTAGTGCTATATAAGTACCATGTGAGTACTTCTGCTACTGTTTGATCTGATGAATATTAAAATGTGGATTTTAGGCACATTCTTTGTGTGGTAAAAAACTTGTCATTGGAATTAGATCCAATTCTCCAAGAGATACAAAACACTTTACAGTTAATAATGATTAATATTATTACAAAGCCAGATTTCTTAAGTTAAGAATAATTATTGTAGTTTTATTATTAGACACATCTTAGAAATATAGAGAATCATTTATAATAGAAACAGTGAAAACTATCCAACGCTAACAAATTGCAAGGTTCTTATCGTTTTATTGGACGGCACAGGTGGTGGAGGTGGTTGACGGATGGTGGACGTGGCCAATCACAGCAGCTCATACTGCCGTAGGTGCATGCGCTGGATGATGTCACGACAGTCGTTGAAAACCCGTCGGATGTTTTCGGTGTCGATGGCGCAGGTGAAGTGAGGATAACAGTGATGCTTCCCATCGCCGCTAGCGGTGCTAATCCGCTGCAACACACACACACTAGCATTAGCATCCCCTCTAGCCATGCTAATTGCTGCAACACACACACACACACACACACACACACGCGCGCACGCACGAGCATCCCGCTAGCTGTGCTAACCTGCTGCAACACACACATTAGCATTGGTATCCCCGCTAGCCATGCTAATCAGCTGCAACACACAGAATGGACTGAATATTGAAACAGAAGCGACAACAGCAACAGAATAATGTAAAGGAATCCTCCGGTTCTACGAGAAGGAATCCTCGGGTTCTACCAAAATGAATCTTCCCGTTCTACTAGAAAAAACTCCTCTGGTTCAACCAGAAGGAATCCTGGAAAAGTAGCGGTTCTACTGATCTCCTCCTGATATACCAAGCTCCTCTCCCATCTCAAGGCCCCTCCCATATACATAAAACATCTTTCTAGGTTGGAACCAAGATTTATGGTAAATTGAAGCTCTCTTCAGCACGGCGGCCCTATGGCCATCCTTTCCAGGACCCTGGAGCAGTGGGATCCCACCCACTCTGGTCCATTATTTATTTATTTATTTTTTTTAAATAGAGGCCACCCCCTCAGTCAGCCAGTCTTCTGGTCCTGGTCGCAATATCCACCCAACGTTGAAGAGGCGTGTCAGCCTTAAACATCCAGGACCTTCCTGGAAGGACCTCAGTGACTCCCACTAAGGACATGGTTCTGATCCCCCAGAACACTCCAGTCCTGCCTTCTCAACCAGGGGCCATAGCAGTCTGGTTTATCTGAACTTTTACAACCATGCACCTGCAGTCCTTCTGGTCTGCCAAATGTGACCCACCGCAGCAAAACCTACTATCTTGCGCATTTCTAAAATTGCCAGGAGCAGTCGAATAATTTGAAAAAAAAACTTTCTATAAGGAAACTGAGATTTTTCCAGATTAGTGTTCCTTTGTTTTTTTTTCTTTTTATCTCGTATTTTCAAAACCGAATTAGATTTATAAATAGGAAAAAAATGTTAAACCGTGGAGTTAAATATTCCCATTAGATTACATGGGGAAACATGGTTCACTTACCGAGATGCTGAACAACTCTGTTCGATCGTTTTCTTTAAAGCAAGCGTCCAGGTGAAGATCATTTATCAATATTCCATGTGATGTGAAGTCACAATGTGAAACCGTTTTGATAGAGTTTCAATTTTAAAATCGTACTACTTTTACACACACACACAAAGACATTATTGCGTAGGGGGCGTATACCAACATTTACCACCGAAGAAGTCATCCTGACGTCACTTCCGTAAACAAGATGAGGATCCTTCAGTTTTACTTGTCTGTGAAAACTTTCGTCTCTGTGTTGTTATGGATTATGAGAAGCGGGTGGAGGAAGATCTAAATCATATCGCAGAGCTTGATCTGACCAGTGCGATAGATCCAAGTCAGTGTAAGCAGCGCATGCTGGTCTTCATTTTCCGCGATGATAGTCAGTTCTCTGACGGCGATGCTGAATCTGATACCGGTGTTATCCCAGACTTGGAGAACATTTCAAACAGCGGATTTCAACCTTAATGTGACGATGAAATGGAATATTTTGAAGAACCACCAGAGGAAACCGACAATTCACCTGTCGTCGTTACAATGGAAGAAGTTGATGATGTGATGATGTCTGTTAAGGTTGGTGATGCTGATTATGAACAAGTAGTAATGGACAAAATTCCCAAGTTTACCTGCAAAAGCAGCCAGGGGCGAAAAGAAAAATAAAAGGGGCTCCTAACAGGCTCTAAGAGTGTAGCTGGGGTAGGGTTGGGGTTAGCCCACATAATAACCCCAACAACTCTGAAGATCTTTGGCATACGCACATTTATATATAAAAAGGACACACCAAGGCTGATATACAGACTCATATTATTGATGGACAAAACATTTTGATGTGTTGTCCGCACTTTTAAACACCTAAATAATTCCACTTTTATAAAACATGTTTATTCTGACTCTTAAACAAAAGCTTTTTTAAAAACAAAAGATGTTGTGTGTCGATGACAGTGTTCAACATTCACCCAAGAACAATGCAGAGATTGCCCCATTAAGCAGGGTGTCAAGTGGCCATGTGACAAGTAGCCATGCGGCTTTGTTGGTCCTCCAACCTATTTGCATTCTTGGAGCTGGCTGAATGAACCAAGTGTGGGGAGAAATTTTGAGGGTGATTATCTCAGAAACAGTTTTCCACACCCTTTTCATTAACAAGTCATAGCTTTAAAAATATATGCTTGATTTGCACAAGTGACACCTTGTTTTGAAGCTCTGATTCTTCACTTTCCAATGTCAGCAGTCAAAAGCCACCAAATGTACTTAAAGTCTGCGGTCGGTCACAAATAGGGAGTTACCGTGCACTGCCCCCTGGTGGTGCCCACAGTGACTGAAGTCCAGTAACAAAGCTGTACCCCCCACCCCCAGGTTCCTTCATCACTGGCCACATTTTAGCACCCAGTAGAACTATAGTGCACCGCCCCCTACTGGCTCCAGGAAGGCGGTGCACTGTCAACTTCTGTTAGAACAGCTGTGTGTGAGTGTGTGTGTGTGTGTGTGTGTGTGTGTGTGTGTGCTTACCAGAAACTCATCTCTGATAAAGAACTTGGCTCTCATCACTTTGGGATCCTCATCAGCATCTGGAACAGCTGGACACACACACAGATTTATTATTAGAAAGATTTATTAAACCGATATACGTGTGTGTGTGTGTGTGGGTGGGTGTGTGTGTCCTACCATCCACGGGTTGGGCATACTGGGTGTATTCTGGGAAATAATCCTCCAGTTTGGATTTTCCAGCCAGAATCTTGTCAGCGAGGACATCCTGTTTATTCAGGAAAAGTATGATGGAGATGGTCTTCAGGAACCTGTCAGCCAATCAGAGAGCAGGGCCATAGAGTGGTCAGGTTTATTCCCACAGTCTCAAGATACTGTGTATTAAACGGCTAGTTAACTCATAGTTTAAGTGGTAAACTAATCAACTAGTTGACCTGTTAGTCCAGATGGATTTGAAGAGGTCCAGGGATTCTCTTAACCGGTTCGTTGAGTTGTCTTCTCTGATCACCATGTTGTAGCTACTGCTAGCTGCTACGAAGATGATGGCTGTCACATCTAGAGTGAGACAGGCAAAGAGAGAGAGACAAGCAGATAGAGACAGGCAGAGAGAGAGAGAAATACAGGTAGAGATGGACAGGCAGAGAGAGAGAGAGAGAGAGAGAGAGAGAGAGAGAGAGAGAGAGAGAGAGAAAGAAATACAAGTATAGATAGACGGAGAGAGATGCAGGTAGAAAGAGAGACAGACAGTTAAGCCCCAAAAACCTAGAAGGCCAAGATGTCCAACGTCCTTGATGGAACAAATCCCATTCAACAAGGTGAGGACAACACAGACCTGAAAGTCACTTCCACTGGAACTTTAAATCTGTTCATAAATGAACTGAAGGAGGGCGCCAGAAGCGCCTTCTACGCCTAAAAACTCACTACATACCAACATCCCAATTAAGACCTGGACCAATATATTCCAATCAGTTATTGAACCAATTGCATTTTATGGCAGTAAAGTGCAGGCTCCTCGTTCAAACCAAGATTTTGATAAATGGGACACAACCGACACCCAAAAGGCATTCCCAGGGCCTGTTCGGAGTCTGTGCCTAATCTGAAACACAAGCAAGCCAGACCAAAACATTGTGACCGCCATTTTTTTTTTTTCCTTTTAGCGCTTCACCAGTACGGAATTCATGGGCATAAAATCTGGTCAGTGGAGCTGTCAAGTGGACAAATCAAGGGGACATATTTTATAAAAAATAATATTTTATTGGGTCATAGCACAAACCGGGACGATTTGGTAGTGAGGGTTGAAAACCGGGGTAAGAGTGGGCTCGAATTCCGGCAGTCCGCGGAGCCTGGAGCTGCAGTAGCGAGCCGTAGCAGCTCACTTGACAGCCCAAGGGAGCTCCGGGCTCCATGGACTGCCAGAATTCGAGCTCACTCTGACCCCGGTTTTCAACCCTCATTTCCAAATTGTCACGGTTTTCACCACAATTTAAATAATAGTAATTATAATAATAATAATACTATTATACTGTTTTGTTTTTTTGTTAGTTTTTTTCCCCATCAATCCCACTCTTTGGAGAACTATTTATCATGTTTGTGTATAAACAACTGATCACTACACCAAGAGGGGGAGAATCACCACGGGTGAGACAAATAAACATAGAGCCAAACAACATTTACACAAAAACATAAACATTGGACAACAACATGTATTGAAAAACAGTGAATTACGTCCAGGAAAACTGGAACTACAACTGGTCACGTGGCCTCTTCCTGTCATAGTTATGGCAGCAAATGAGGGAGGAAAGGAGAGGAATGCAACCAGGAGGGTGCTGGGTCTGTGTGTGTGTGTGAGGTGTCCACCGGACTTATCCCAATTGGTTCTGGTGTATCAGGTCGTTATTATGGTGTTGCGCCTCCAAGCAGCGGAAAGGCCCCGAAGCCCCCCCCAAAATCCGCAGCCTTGTAGACACCCTACTGCTGCAGTAGGCCCCGAGCACCCCAGAGAAGCCGGAGGGCCGCAAAGCAACCCCCACGCCCGGCCCCAAGGAGCATAAACAAGTTCCAGGGAGCACAAGGAGACCCTGCATCCCAGGGGCGCACACATATAACCCACCCCCAAGTGCAGGCACAAGATGCAGCCACAGGCACAGAATCCAGGCTGTAGGTGCCAGGCACGGACCGCAGGCCCGGATCCAGGCCCTGCGCCGACAGACCGACACCCCGCCCCTACCACCCACTCAGCCGATGCCTGCAGGCAGCCAGATATATGGGCCCGCAGCGGGAGCAAGGGGCGACAACCGCCCCCCCACACCCCAACCCACACCCACAACAGCAAGCAGCCCCTCCAGGGTCCCTGGAAGGCATCGTCGGCGCCCTCCGCAGCCCGATCAGGTCGCAGCACACCTTAAGCCACCAGGACTCCAGCCCGGCCAGCGGAGGGCCCACCCGGCTGCCCCCTGGCCAACCACGTCCCCACACCGACCCACCACCAACCCATCCCGAAAAATCCAAGTGGTCAATGTGTGCTGTTGGCAATTGAAAGTTAAAATTGTGGGGTGTGGGGGTGCTTCAGGCAAAGCTCGCTCGCTCACTCGCACCCCACCTGCCCTGCAGTCCCTGGTCTGGTGGAGTGTTGTTCGGAGTTGGACTGGTGTGGGAGTGTATGTGTGCTGAGCTAATGTGAGTGGGATTCAAATTTTGGGACGGACGAGAAGCACGCTGGTCCACCCACATAGCTGGCACCCCACCTATCCTGCAAGCTCTGGGCCTATTGTGTGGTGTATGTACTGAGTATGAGTTTTGGCACTGCGAGAGATAGCCGAAGCGCGACCAGATCGATGCGGGGACACAGCATGCCGGGGAGCGACCATGCCGACCCCACCCCGGACCCTGGTCAGCCCCCAGCCGCCGAGCATGCGGACCACAGAACAGAGGGCAGCAGATGGCCCCACCACCTATAGCCCAACCCCCCAGCGCGCCGCGCACAGAGAGCACTAGAGGACAGGTACCCCTGCAGCCCAGTGTGATGACAGGAGTTCGCCCCCCCCCGAAGGAGGCCACATGGTGAGCCCCACGCCGGGCACACACAGCCAGACTCAGGCCACCGGGTAAGAGGACCAGACGGAACGCCTAACCAGCCCTGGCACAACTGCGCCCCGGCATGACGGCCGGCGCCCCGACATGATGGCCGGCGCCCCGGCATGACGGCCACCCCCACCCCCGAAGGGGACGCAGAAGGACAAGCAAGCCCCGCCACCCCACCCATGGGGCAGGCGACCCCAGCAGCACGCCAACCACGGAAACGCATCATGAATGTTCCAGGCTGCTGCAGCATGACACAGTCAGACCTGGCAACTCAGAGAGGCCAGGCTGTGCTCTTGCTGCAGCGCAGGAGACATGACAACTACATTTTAAACAATTCTAAAAAATACAATAAATTAAAAAAGAAGCCGAGCAATGTCCTTCATTTTGGGAGAAAAAGCAGAATGCTCAATACATGGAGCCTATCAGAAAACAAATTAACGGGTAGGGAGTGGCAGAGAGAGAGAGAAAAGCAGTGAAAGAGAAACAAAACATATTCACACAACACACATACACACACACACACACACACACACACACACACACACTATTGTCATAATAATTCATATTGTTTAAAAGATAATTCTCACCATTAAAACACTGGATCCACTTCCTGCGTTCATCCCTCTGTCCTCCCACATCAAACATGCTGGGGGGAGGCGGGGAGTGAGATGTTAACGGTGTAATGAGTACGTCCTACCACCCGGTGGAGACAGACCGGAGGAGACGGAGCTGAAACACTCACTGGAAGTTGACTTTGTCGACTTGGAAGCGAGTCTCAAAGATCCCTGAGGTCAGTACCCTGCAGCGGAGGAGGTCCTGGAGGAGTGGGGAGGAAGAGCGCGTTCAGACAGAACGAGTGGAGGTGACGGGAGTACAGTGACGAGGCGGACTGGGGCTCAAGTCCGATGTCTGAACAAGGAATTCACTCACGTCTCGTGGTCAGGTAAAGGCTATGTTGCACATTTACACCATTTGTAGAAACTGAGTTTGGTCTGAGTCTACAAAGACGTAATAATAATAAATAACTTTATTTATACAGGTACTCCTCACTTAACGACCTACCTGTTCAACGTCCGTTCCGACTAACGACCAGCTCTCTGACCAGCCTGTATTGGACAATACCAGGTGTCTCATCTCATCACCCTTTATATACTATATACACTCTATATATTCGATATGTCCTATATACACTATGTATAATATATACACTATATACACACTATATATACCAGCCACGCCCCTTCACTATGAAATAACATGGGTCCTACACTATATACACTATATATACCAGCTATGCCCCCTTACTGTGGGTCCTCGCTTATTGACCAGTTCGCTTAACGACCTGGTCCTAGGAACGGAACTCAGTCGTTAAGTGAGGTGTACCTGTATAGCACCTTTAAAAACGCAGTTTACAAAGTGCTTTGACGGATTAAATAAAAGCAGAGTGCTAAGATAGTACACTATACTTCACTAACTAGTTAAGTACTCATTTAACTAGTTAATTAACACAGCGTATTCCATCACACATTGAACAGGTTACCACCAAGTTAACAGTTAGTTAAACTCTTGCTGGTAAGATAATAATACTAGTTTGTTTGTCAGTGATACTAAATGTTATTGAAGTTATTTAAGGTTGGTGTGAGTCCTAAGGATAGTTTAGGGTTAGGGTTAATCCTTAGGTAAGTCAGGATAATGTTCAACATAAGATTAGTTGAAGTTAAGATTAGTTGAAGTTAGGCTTAGTTAAAGTAAAGGTTAGTTCAGGTTAAGGTTAGTGTTAATCCTCTAGTTAGTTGAGGATAGTGGTAGTGGTAAGGTTAGTGTTTATCCTGAAATTAGTCAGGTCTAATGGAGAGTGAACGCTACGTACCCTCCTGGCTCCTGATTGGCCGGCTCCTTCTCCAACACCTGTCAGTCATCACACCTTTCAGTTAAAACTAACGAGCCGTGTGCTAATGCTAATGTGTACAGTTTTAGTGGTCCATCGTGTTGATGTACTCTGTGATGAAACAGAAAGTGAGGAGGAAACAGGAAGTGAAAATAAAACAGGAAGTGAGGATGAAACAGGAAGAGGAGGAAACAGGAAGTGAAGATAAAACAGGAAGTGAGGATGAAAGAAAAAGTGAGGACGAAATAAAAAGTGAGGATGAAAGAAGAAGAAGAAGAAGTAGTGACGGTTGACACAGGAAGTGAGGTCGTACCTGATCAGTAGGAGTGTAGTCGCTTCGCCTGACTGGATCCAACCTGTCCAGGAAGCTGCACCCCACACACACACACACACACACACACACACACACACACACACACACACACACACACACACACACACACACACACACACACACACACACACACACACACACACACACTTCCATTGTTTACGATTAAATAAATATACATGCTTCGTTGTGTTCCTAGTTATCAATTAGTTAGATAGTCAGGGTGGGTAAGAAAAGCCTAAATTATAACCCAAATTATAACAGATGCTGAAGATGTGAGACCCCACCATACCATACATAACACATAATAAACTTAAAGGGGACCTATTATGCAAAACTGACATCTTCAGTGCTTGTGCACATCCATGAGGGTCTCTACTAACTACTATCACACATACACACACACACACACACACACACACACACACACACACAGTGAAATAAGACAACTTAGTCAGTTTGTTGTGATCCGTCTGTTTCAGAGAATATGTGATGAAATAAGCCGTTCAGACTTGAAGCCCCTTCCTACTTTGTGAAAGTTGGAACAAACAAACTGAAATTAGGTCTTGTATATCTAATATGAATGAAGATTCAGCAACTGGATTACATGTCTTGTCCCAAATTTGTTCGGAAACAGATTTTGGTGGACTGATAAGGGGAAATTAGTAAAAGTTTACAGAGAAATCCAACGAAATCCATAGTAAAGCTCAAACCCCAGTGGCTCACAGAACTAGGGGCATGGCTGCTCATTTACATTTAAGTCTACAGACACAGGAAAAAGCCTGTTTTGAAACACTATGGTTTTGAGGCATGTTACAATGGCTCAAATGCATAACCTGAGTGGTATTTTCAGCAAAAACAAAATTCCAAAACATGTTTTTGGGACCTCAGATATTAACGGAGGAGGCAGACAATGCTCCTACAGCAACAGACCCAGACGCTCCAGCTTCCCCAAGGGGATTACTCGGCCCCGTAGTGCTTTCCTGAAGGGGAAAGATGACACTCTGCGCATCGCATTCGAACAGGTAGAGCGGATTGATGGGGTGACAGTGCGTCCAGGCGTCACGCTCGTGCACCCATACACTTCAATGATAAGGGACAGATTATATCGGGTGAGCAGTCACACCCAGTCAGGAGAGGAGCTCACCAAGTTGTTGGTTGCGAAAAGCCGCCGAGAAATGCTTTTCTAGCTGGCTCACAGCAGCCCAATGGCCGGTCACCTCAGACAGGAAAAAAACGCTGCAGAGGATAATGGCACGCTTTTACTGGCCGGGCATCTCAGCTGACGTGCAAGTGAAGTGGTGCGCCGCCTGTCCAGAGTGTCAGCTGGTTAACCCGCCAGCCACGTCAAAAGCACCATTGAGGCCCCTCGGTGGAGGTCCCGTTTGAAAGACTGGGCATGGATCTCATGGGGCCGTTAGACAGTGCACGTGCATCGCTATGGGTTAGTTCTGGTGGACTATGCAACCCGATACCCGAAAGCAGTGCCGTATTGCAATATTTCTGCAAAAAGTGTTGCACAAGTGCTGTTCCAGGTCATCTCCTGGGTCGGGATTCAAAAAGAAATCCTGGCCGACCAAGGCACCTCCTTTATGTCACAAACTTTATGAGCTATTGGTCATCCGCTCTATCCGGACCAGTGTACCGACCCCAGACCAACGGCCTCGTGGAGCGGTTCAATAAGATGCTGAAGAACATGGTTTGTAAGTTTGTACACGAGCATTGCCGTAATTGGGATAAATGGTTAATAAATGGTGTGGCTCTGTTGTTTGCTGTATGGGAGGTTACCCAGGCCTCTATGGGATTCTCTGCCTTTGAACTCCTTTTTGGAAGGAGACCCCGCAGGGTGCCAGACCCTATTAAGGAAAACTGGGAGGAAAGGCCTAGCACCAGTAAGAAATAAATTCGTTATGTTCTGGACTTGCGAGCAAAACTCCACACGCTGGGCCACCTGTCACATGAGAATTTGCTCCAAGCCCAAGAACGGCAGCAGCAACTCTATGACATTTGAAAGCGACTGAGACAGTTTTCACCGGGAGACAGGGTGCTAGTCTTACTCCCGACATCCAGCTCTAAACTACTCGCCAGGTGGCAAGGGCCCGTTGTGGTCACACGGCGAGTCGGGGAGGTGGATTATGAGGTTGAACATACTGACAGGAGAGGGGCGACTCAGGTGTATCACCTCAACCTCTTAAAGGCATGGAGGGAGGGGGCGTCCGTCTTGCTGACACCCTCCGCTACTACCTCCTGGGTCGCCCTTTCACCCTCTTTTCGGACCATGCCCCGCTGCAGTGGCTCCACCACATGAACGACACCAATGCACGGATCACCCGTTGGTACCTGGGTCTTCAGCCCTTTAAGTTCAAGGGGGGGGGGGGGGGTTGGCTGTTGGCCAGACGGCTCCTCGGCCTAAGTCGGCGGTGGAGTTGTGTGGCAGACTCGGAGGCATGGTCGAGCGGGCCCAGGCGAGGGGAAGTCAACATGGTAGACGGACGCTCCCCACCTCGGTGCTAGCTGTGGCCAACTGAATAAGTGGCCAATCACAGCAGCTGGCAAGATTTCTTACATGTCCGCCTTGTCTTGCAGAGGTGGATGGCAGGGACGTTGCGGGCGCGCTATGAGGGAGTCCCGGTGGAGGCCCGTCCATAAAAGTCCTATATTCATTGCATGATCCTCACTGGAGCTTGTTTTATAAACAGTGTGCAATAAAACTCGCCATGCCGGCACTTCAACCCCACGTAACCCCGTGTCACGCATCCTTGGCGAGAACCTTGTGTAGCGATCGCCCTACACACGCCAATAGAATTTGTCCAGTCACTAACAGATTCCATTGATTAACAACCAGAATCCTGATTTCACAAAGCCACACAGAATCTGACACAGAGGTGTGGCTTCAGCATATTTTGAGGGTCCCGTGTGACGAGATATGGATAGATAGATAAATCGATCTATCGATCTATCTAGAGGTTGGATAGGCGGTTGAATAGGAGGTTGAAAAGGAGGTAGAATATGAGGTTAAAAAGGAGGTTGAAAAAGAGGTTAAATAGGAAGTTGAATAGGAGGTTAAATAGGAGGTTGAAAAGGAGATGGAATAGGAGGTGGAATACTGGGTTGAAAAGGAGTTTAAAAAGGAGGTTGAATAGGAGGTGGAAGTCCACCCACTGACATGACTCAAGGGCATTTGGACCAATCAGAGACAAGATGAGCTCTCGGAGCCTCGGGTTTCCAAATAACCGTAATTCTGTTCTTCTCTTGTTCTGAACACCTCTTTTTGGTGTTAAAGTTGTACTTCTTTTGTATAGTTTTTAGTATAGAATATACAGTTTATTAGGCTTGGGTGATTGGACGAATATATCGGCAACCGGCAATTGGCTGAGTCCATTGGCTGTTTTTTCAGGCAATTTTTTGGGGACGATTTTTGCCCTTTGTTTTGCGACTTTAATGACCTGTAAAGAGCAATTCAAAGCGTGCGTGAGTAGTAACTGGTAGTCCACGCCGCTTTAACTGCGCCTGGTGCTTTTCTCCCTGTCTGGAGAAATCCCCGAAAAGAAGAAATAAATGCCCGAAACCCGGTTTCCAGGTCATTCTGAAACGGGTTCTCTATCTTTTTTTGGTTGGGGTCAGTTTGGTTCAGACATTGGAGGAACAACGCGACGGTGCAGAGCACACTCAGACACACACACCTGTTAGCGAGGGGTAGCTCCACAGCTCCGCCTCCGGGAAGCAGAGACGCAGACCGGGATGGGCTTTCACCGGGATAATTACACTATTTGATCCTTTCACTTTGCTATCCTTTTAAAATGCCTGATTAAGCTATTGTTTTAACTGAACCAGTGCTCCGCACCGGGCCATGTTCACAAAGACGGCAAAGTACTTATTTAAGTCCTTCGGCTCAAAACCGAGATCATCCCAATCCCAAAAGATTACAGCGGGAGAGGGAGACAGGGACAGGGAGTAAGTATACCTCCTCCTTCATGGTAAGCTCTTCACCACAAGTCAGCTGATTCAGGGTGAAACTGAATTGTTTGTTTCCTGTGTTACCGTGGAAACGTCTGAGCCAAGCCGTTATTGGTCCACAGGGTTTTCTGCTGCACTCTGATTGGTCCACAGGGGTTTGAAATGTCAGAGTAACTGAGTGGAACACACTGTGTGTGTGTGTGTGTGTGTGTGTGTGTGTGTGTGTGTGTGTGTGTGTGTGTGTGTGTGTGTGTGTGTGTCCCATCTCTTCAGACCAACCTGTCTGTCTGTCCAATGAGCATCTTTTTTCCCTTCAATGTCTAAGATCATTTCCTCCCTCTAACTCTCCTTGTACTTACTCCAATAGTGCCAACTAGGGATGCTAGGGTATGTTATCGAACCGTTCGGTACGCCCCCTACACTACAAGACGCACACGTGAAACGCAGTGTTACGGTATAAGTCCACCGGACGCGTTGGTGCGGTGTACGGAGGCGTTGGTGCGGTGTACGGAGGCGTTGGTGCGGTGTACGGAGGCGTTGGTGCGGTGTACGGAGGCGTTGGTGCGGTGTACGGAGGCGTTGGTGCGGTGTGCGGAGGCGTTGGTGCGGTGTACGGAGCCGTACACTACACCAACCAACAAAAAATCATAGCACAACAGATTACTGATCACATGTCCTCCAGTGGTCTTTTTCTAATTATTTCAGTCTGGATTCAGAGCGCTACACTCCACTAAGATGGCCCCTCACTAAAGTGGTTCATGGTCTTTATCAGCAGTGGACGCTTACACCTCCTCAGTAGAACTATTACAGGACCTCAGCGCTGCTTTTCAGACTGTTGACCACAACCCATTACTAGATCGCCTCGACACGTTTGTTGGCATTAGAGGTTTGGTACTTTCCTGATTTAGATCTTATCTTTCAGAGAGGACACAACGTGTAATTCATGGCAACCTGACCTCTGAGTATCATAGTGTTTCTTATGGGGTCCCATAAGAAACACTACTCAGCGCTTTACTGTTTGGCATCTACATGTTGCCTCTTGGAGATATCATACGCAAATATGGCATTAGCTTACATTGCTATGCTGATGAGGCCCAAACATACACACCCTTAGAACTAACGAACCCGTGCAATAGTCGTACCCTAGAGGCTTGTCTGGCTGAACAGTGGATGTCTTGTAATTTCTTGCTTCTCAACTCCCAGAAAACTGAAATGCTGGCTATTGGTCCTTCCAGACACAGGAACCTGTTTAAGGATACCACCCTGAAGTTTGATAGCTGTACTATTACCCAAAGTAGCTCAGCAGAAACTGTAGGAGTTATATTTGATCGCACTCTCTCTTTTCAACTGCATATTTAGAACATTACCAGAACTACTTAAAACCCTTCAGTTCATACATAACACTGGTGCGGGGTACGGAGGCGTTGGTGCGGGGTACGGAGGCGTTGGTGCGGAGTACGGACGCAGCCCTTTTTGCATTAAGGGCTACTTCCTATTGAATCCACTGTTGCAGTTCCACTTGAGGGTCCGTGCGGAGCCGCACAGCATTTCTCTATTTTTATGGGAGAGGTCTTTTCAATTGAACTGCACTTGTGTGCAATTAAATAGACCTCTCGGAGCTTTTTTCAGTAGAAACACCCTCGCCGTCCCTCTTTATTATGTATTTCTCAACTTGCAAAAGGTTGTGTCAGTCGTTCACGAATGATCTGATTCTTGTAAACGGCTCTTTTGTAGGAGTGAAGGGAACCGAGTCTCGCTGGGTGATGAGACCTTCTTTTTTCCGTCAAGTTTTACGGTTTTATGTTGTGTTTGTTTAAGCTGCCATCTCCTGCCACCGGCAAATGTTTCCCTCTCTATGTAAGAGATATCCTATGTTCCTCCCTAGCCGGAAGGTTGCCTGGCTGAAGAGCGCACCCACTGTCACGTCAGGTTCACAAAGCAAAGGCACCCACGCACTGGTCTGACTGCGAGCTTCTATTTAAATAAGTTATTTAACTATTATTATTTACACCGATCGGCTACAACATTAAACCAGTGACAGGTGAAGTGAATAACATTGATCATCTGGTTCTAATGGCACCTGTCATGGGGTGGCAATATATTATTATCATATATATATACTGTAATCTATTATTATGTATATACTTTTATATATTATTATTATAAATATACAGTTATATATTATTATATATAATGTTGTATATTATTATATATATACACTGTTATATATTATTATATATATACTGTTATATATTATTGTATATATACTGTTGTATATTATTATTATTTTTATATACTGTAATGTTTATATATATACTGTTATATATTATTATTATATATATACACTGCTATATATTATTATTATATATACTTTTATATATTATTATTATTTGAGGCAGCAAGTGAAGAGTCAGTTGTTGAAGTTGATGTTGAAGCAGCGTAAGGATCTGAGCCACTTTGACAAGGAGCACATTGTGATGCTGGACGACTGGGTCAGAGCATCTCCACAACCACAGCTCTTGTGGGCTGTTCCCGCTATGCAGTGGTTACTACCGACCAAAAGTGCTCCGAGGAAGGACGACCGGTGAACCGGCGACAGGGACGTGGGGCTCAAGGCTCATTGTGGGAAGCCAGGTCCAGCCCGTCTGGTTGGCTCCCACAGAAGAACTACTGCAGCACAAAGTGGTGAAATAGTGAACGGTGCTATGATAGAAAGGTGTAGAACACACAGTGCATGGCAGCTTGCTGCGTATGGGAGCGCTCACAGTGTCCATGCTGACCCCTGTCCACCCCTGAAAGCACCTACAATGGACACAGGAGCGTCACAACTGGACCAGGGAGCAATGGAAGAAGGTGGAGGTCTGATGAATCACGTTTCTTCTACATCATGTGGATGGGCGGGGTTAGTGTCCGATCCGGCGGAGCATCGGTGGGATGTGCTGGAACAACAAGCCTGATCCGTGGGGGCCCCACCTCCAACTTCCAGGACTTAAAGGATCTGCTGCCAACGTCTTGGTGCCAGATACCACAGGACACCTTCAGAGTCTGGTGGAGTCCATGCCTCCACCTCACAGCTGTTTTGGGGACATGAGGGGGAGCTCCACAGTATTAGTGTTAATAGTGGTGCTTTTAATGTTGTGTGTGTGTGTGTGTGTGTGCGTGTGCATGTGCGTGTGTGTGTGTGTGTGTCTACACTCACTACTGTGCACAGTCGATCAGCTGGTATTCGTTGGCTCGCTCGTAACACGCTCGGATGCCGTCATCGTCCCACAGCTTCTGAGTGTGTTCAAAGAACTCCTGTGTGTGTGTGTGTGTGTGTGTGTGTGTGTGTGTGTGTGTGTGTGTGTGTGTGTGTGTGTGTGTGTGTGTGTGTGTGTGTTTGGGGGAGGGGGGGGGGGGGGTTGGGGGCAGAGATAAAGTGCAGGTTAGTCTCACTCAGTGAAGCCCAGGCCTCCACTTCCTGTTGAAATCCTTTCATTGCTTTGGTTCAATCCTTTCAAAGTGACTCCTTTACGTGAGCTTGGTAGATGCTCCCTCAATGCTCTGTGTGTCAAATCCACTTTCCTGTCACACACAGCGGTGCTTATAAGTTAGCAACAGTGCTAACACTTACCCTGCAATTATTCTATACTTTATTAATCCTCTGGGAGAAGCTAGTATTCTGTATCCCACTAGTATCTCACTACAACTCGTTTAAGAGCGGTTTCAAACCCTAGGACCCTCTGCTCTTAACATTATTAACTAATCCTTGTCCTCTGGCACTGCACCTTTAGCTTTTAAGACAGCCATGATTAGACCCTTACTTAAAAACCCAACCTCCACCCTGAGAGTCTGAGCAACTATAGGCCAGTCTCAAATCTCCCCCACCTCCAAAATTCTTGAAAACATACAACAGATTACTGATCACATATCCTCCAGTGGTCTATTTGAATTATTTCAGTCTGGATTCAGAGCGTTCCACTCCACTAAGATGGCCCCTCACTAAAGTGGTTCATGGTCTTTATCAGCAGTGGACGCTTACACCTCCTCAGTAGAACTATTACAGGACCTCAGCGCTGCTTTTCAGACTGTTGACCACAACCCATTACTAGATCGCCTCGACAAGTTGTTGGCATTAGAGGTTTGGCACTTTCCTGGTTTAGATCTTATCTTTCAGAGAGGACACAACGTGTAATTCATGGCAACGTGACCTCTGAGTATCGTAGTGTTTCTTGTGGGGTCCCGTAGGGATCAGTACTCAGCGCTTTACTGTTTGGCATCTACATGTTGCCTCTTGGAGATATCATACGCAAATATGGAATTAGCTTACATTGCTATGCTGATGAGGCCCAAATATACACACCCTTAGAACTAACGACCCTGTGCAATAGTCGTACCCTAGAGGCTTGTCTGGCTGAACAGTGGATGTCTTGTAATTTCTTGCTTCTCAACTCCCAGAAAACTGAGATGCTGGTTATTGGTCCTGCCAGACCCAGGAACCTGTTTAAGGATACCACCCCGAACTTTCCACCATCTGGAGCCTTACGCTCACAACATGCTGCCCTTTAACAATTCCGAGAGTTAAAAAAGAAGTCTGCAGCTCCAGAGCATTCTCGCTTTGGGCTCAGTACTCTGGAACACCCAGTACTCTGGAATGCCCTTCCCGCGGAAATCAGAGCTGCTACTTATGTTGAGATGTTCAAATCGAGACGTGACACAATTTTTTACAGTCTTGCATTTGGTTAAAGACACCCGTTCTATGCTTGCCTCTCACCCTGCCTTCATCCTTTAGCACTGGCACGTGAAGTCTAGATATTAACCCACTGTGTTCTATCTCTCTCCCCCTCATCGCCTTTTCTCTGGGGAGGGGTGGGGTGTCAGGCTGCTGCGAGCTACCTGGATCGGAACTGATGAGGACCACTTTCCTGGAGGCGTTCTGCACCAGCAAATACTTTCATACTTTTTAGCTTTGACATTACAATAGAAGTACAATATGCTATGATCTGTCATCTAACACTATCATTGTCTCCCACTCGGCATCCACTGCAGCCTGGTCATCCTGGAAGGGGGATTCCTCCTTCTGTCCCTTCTCAAGAATTTTTCTCCTTTTTTTCCCCCCGCGTGAAGGGTTTTCCGGGAGTTTTTCATTGCCGGATGAGGGTTCAGACCAGGGGACGTCGTTGATTTCTATGTAGAATGTGGGTTCATGAAGCCCTTTGAGACTGTACTGTGATTAAGGGCTACACAAATAAACTTGACTAGTATCTCAGTAGTATCTTACTAGTATCTCAGTGGCAGAGCCCGCTCAGGGGCATCAGCAGAGTCTAACCCTGATATCATGTCTATAATGGGGGGGGGGGGTAAATTGGAGGAAACCAGGAGAACATGGAGAGGCCACGAGGAGAGGAGGAGGAGAAAACAGGATGAATGTTCTCTGCCTCAAGAGAAATACAGATAATTAGACCTCAGGTGATACACTGTGTGTGTGTTAAATCCCAGGTTATCTCATTACATCATCATTAAAACAAACAAGTTCTTAACAACCTGTCTGCCTGTCTACCTGTCTGTCTGCCTGTCTACCTGATTGCCTGCGTGTCTTTCTGTCACTCACATCAGCTCTAGGAGGCTGATCTAGCGTGTCTAGCTCTACGCTCCTCTGGGACTCTCCAGTGTTTCTCCAACAGCGTCAAATGTTACAGGAACAAAAACACCTGAAAACACCCGAGGGTCCTCATTTGGAGTGTGTGTGTGTGTGTGTGAGTGCGTGTGCGTGTGTGTGTGTGTGTGCGAGTGTGAGTGCGTGCGTGCGTGCGTGCGAGTGCGAGCGTGCGTGAGTGTGCGTGCGTGCGTGCGTGCGTGCGTGCGTGCGTGTGTGTGAGTGCGTGTGCGTGTGTGTGAGTGCGTGTGTGTGTGTGTGTGTGTGAGAGTGCGTGTGCGTGTGCGTGCGTGCGTGCGTGTGTGTGTGTGTGAGAGTGCGTGCGTGCGTGCGTGTGTGTGTGTGTGTGTGAGTGCGTGTGCGTGTGTGTGAGTGCGTGTGTGTGTGTGTGTGAGTGCGTGTGCGTGAGTGCGTGTGTGTGTGTGTGTGTGAGAGTGCGTGTGCGTGTGCGAGTGTGAGTGCGTGCGTGCGTGTGTGCACCTCGGTGTACTCCAGGTCGGACAGCGGTGCAATGCTCCTCACGTATTCGACTCTGAACTGGTTCCCCGGATTTCCCAGAGGGACCGGAGGAATCAGCGTGCTCATCGCCGTCACAATCGTCTGAAAAAATCAAACAGTCTGATCAACACTGAAACAGTCAGAAAAACACTGATACACAGCGTCTGGTCCAACACTCACCATCTCGTCATGTAACGTGGTCATGTGACATTGTTATGTGACTCACCACGATGGCGTCCTTGACATTCTTTCTAATGTCTTGAACCTTCTGCTGCTTCTCCCTGAAACACATCAGTAAATTCTGATTGGTCAGTAGATCAACCAGCGCTCAGTTAATTCTGAATAATGACGCGGTCTGTTAATAATGACTGTTGTCACGACAACCATTTCTCCTCTTGGTTTCACATCCTTCATATCACTTAAAATGAATAAAAATAAATTATTAAATTATAGTTATGACAGGGAATAGGTTATAAGCATATTAGTAAGGGTTAACTCTCTCACGTTGGTGTAACGCACAGGGGTAGGCTAAAATGAATAAATAAATGAATCATGATGAATTAGATATTCAGCTCTAAAAACACTAGAGAACTGGTTTTACCCACATGTGACGGCAGTCTGACAAAGTGAGATGATGACAAAGCAGCGTCTGTTATGAAACCTCATTTCGCTACAAGCCTCATAAGCGGGTGCATTATAGGACCGAGAGGAGGCAGTTGACATTGTTGGCACAAAACAAATCTCTATGACCGGCCCGCCTCAGAATTCTTTCTAAAGATTCTGAGGCGGAGAACCTGTCAACAGTCAGTCGATTAGTCCACACATTTTAAAATCCCTAAACTAGACATACTACTTATAAAACAAGTCACACTAGTTTTAAACAAGACATACTACTTATCAAACTAGTCATACTAGTTATAAACTAGACAAATCTGACATACTAGTTATACACTCCACATACTACTTATAAAACTAGTCATACTAGTCATACTAGTTTTAAACTAGACATACTACTTGTCAAACTAGTCATACTAGTTATAAACTAGACAAATCTGACATACTAGTTATACACTCCACATACTACTTATAAAACTAGTCATACTAGTTTTAAACAAGACATACTACTTATCAAACTAGTCATACTAGTTATAAACTAGACAAATCTGACATACAAGTTATACACTCGACATACTACTTATAAAACTAGTCATACTAGTTTTAAACTAGACATTCTTCTTATCAAACTAGTCATACTAGTTTTAAACTAGACATTCTTCTTATCAAACTAGTCATACTAGTTATAAACTAGACATACCAGTTATAAACTAGACATACCACTTATAAAACGAATCAAACTTGTTTTAAACTAGACATACTAATTATCAAACCAGTCATACAAGTTACAAACTAGACAAAGCTGACATACTACCAACACACAACTTATAAACTAGACTACTACTTGTAAAACTAGTCATACTAGTTATAAACTAGACATTCTTCTTATCAAACTAGTCATACTAGTTATAAACTAGAGAAACCAGTTATAAACTAGACATACCACTTATAAAACTAATCAAACTTGTTTTAAACTAGACATACTAATTATCAAACCAGTCATACAAGTTACAAACTAGACAAAGCTGACATACTACCAACACACAACTTATAAACTAGACTACTACTTGTAAAACTAGTCATACTAGTTATAAACTAGACATACTAACTCGTCATATTAGTTTTAAACTAGACATACTCATTATAAAACTACTCATACTAGTTATAAACTTGACAAAGCTGACACACTAGTTATAAACTGGACATACAACTTATAAAACTAGTCATTCGAGTCATAAACTAGACACAGCAGACATCCTAGTTATAAACTAGACACACTAGTTATAAACTAGTCATACTAGTTATAAACTAGTCATACTAGTTTTCAACTAGACAAAGCAGACATAAGTCAATTATATAAGTAGTATGTCTAGTTTATAACTAGTATAAACAGACAAGACATATATATAAGTACTACTTATATATCTAGACATACTAGTTAAAAACTACACATACTAGTTATAAGCTAGACATTGGTTATAGGCTAGACGTTATAAACTACACATATTAGTTATAAAACTAGTCAAACAAGTTCTAAACTTGCCATACTAGCTATGAAACTAGTCATACCCGTTTTAAACTAGACGTACTATTTATGGGTGTGTGTGTGTGTGTGTGTAACTTACTCTGAGTTAAATCCGTCCACGTGTAGAATTCTCATCTGTTTAACAATCGTACTTTTACCAGATTCTCCAGCACCTGAACAACACAGTGGAATAACCTGTAACCAGACAGGCAGACAGACAGACAGACAGACAAGCAGACAAACAGGCAGGTAGACCGACAGAGACAGGCAGGCAGACAGGCAGGCAGGCAGGCAGGCAGGCAGACAGGTAGACAGGCTGACAGACAGGTGCACAGACAGACAGAGAGGCAGAAACACAGTTAGACAGACAGGTAGACAGGCAGTTGCACAGACAGACAGACAGACAGGTACCTAGCAGCAGCAGTCTGTGTGTTGCTTTGTACGCCTGTCTCTCTCTCTGAAGTTGTTTCTCGATCTTCTTGTTCGCTTCACGTTGAGCTTTTTCATCAATTCGCTGGTCGTCGCTCTTACTGCCTCCCAGGCAGCCCATGGCCCCTGGAAGTACACACAGAGTTCACACAGTACACATTAAGTACTACACAGTCTTACTGCCTCCCAGGCGGCCCATGGCCCCTGGAAGTACACACAGAGTTACCACAGTACACATTAAGTACTACACAGTCTTACTGCCTCCCAGGCGGCCCATGGCCCCTGGAAGTACACACAGAGTTCACACAGTACACATTAAGTACTACACAGTCTTACTCCCTCCCAGGCGGCCCATGGCCCCTGGAAGTACACACAGAGTACACACAGTACACATTAAGTACTACACAGTCTTACTGCCTCCCAGGCGGCCCATGGCCCCTGGCAGTACACACAGGGTACACACAGTACATATTAAGTACTACACAGTCTTACTGCCTCCCAGGCGGCCCATGGCCCCTGGCAGTACACACAGGGTACACACAGTACATATTAAGTACTACACAGTCTTACTGACTCCCAGACGGCCCATGGCCCCTGGAAGTACACACAGAGTACACACAGTACACATTAAGTACTACACAGTCTTACTGACTCCCAGACGGCCCATGGCTTCCTGCCGCCCCCACTGCTCGTGTATTGAACTGCATCATTTCTGAGGACGAGCGCAACCAAAGCTCCATAGGAACGCAGGACAGCAGGGCAGCCATCTTGCTTTTGCGTTTGTGTTGTTAGAGGCAAGTATATCAGGGTCTTCAGTGTCTTCATTGTCTTCAGGGTCTTCAGGGTCTTCAGGGTCTTCATTGTCTTCAGTGTCTTCAGTGTCTTTAGGGTCTTCATTGTCTTCAGGGTCTTCAGGGTCTTTAGGGTCTTCAATGTCTTTAGGGTCTTCAATGTCTTTAGGGTCTTCAATGTCTTCAGGGTCTTCAATGTCTTCAGGGTCTTTAGGGTCTTCATTGTCTTCAGTGTCTTCAGTGTCTTCAGTGTCTTCATTGTCTTCATTGTCTTCAGGGTCTTCAGGGTCTTCAGGGTCTTCATTGTCTTCAGTGTCTTCAGTGTCTTCAGGGTCAGTGTGAGGCGCCTCCAGTGAACATAGTGATCTGCGCTGCATGTGACCCCTGTGGCACTGGAGAGCGAGAGGTGACTGAGATAAAAATATCTCAACTTCTTGTAACGCCACAAGCACCTACAGAACAGGAAGTGCAGCGGCTGAATCTGCCTACAGAACAGGAAGTGGAGCGGGTGAATCTGCCTACAGAACAGGAAGTGGAGCAGTTGAATTTGCCTACAGAACAGGAAGTGGAGCAGCTGAATCTGCCTACAGACAGGAAGTGGAGCGGCTGAATCTGCCTACACAACAGGAAGTGGTTGAGTGAAGCTGCCTACAGCCAGGAAGTGGAGCGGTTGAATTTGCCAACATAACAGGAAGTAGAGCGGGTGAATCTGTCTACAGAACAGGAAGTGGAGCAGTTGAATTTGCCGACATAACAGGAAGTGGAGCGGGTGAATCTGCCAACAGAACAGGAAGTGGAGCGGTTGAATTTACCGACATAACAGGAAGTGGAGCGGGTGAATCTGTCTACAGAACAGGAAGTGGAGCAGGTGAATCTGCCTACAGAACAGGAAGTGGAGCGGTTGAATCTGTCTACAGACAGGAAGTGGAGTGGTTGAATCGCTGACCTAACAGGAAGTGGAGCCGCTGAATCTGCCTACAGAACAGGAAGTGGAGAGGTTGAATCCGTCTACAGACAGGAAGTGGAGAGGTTGAATCCGTCTACAGACAGGAAGTGGAGCGGTTGAATTTACCGACATAACAGGAAGTGGAGCGGGTGAATCTGTCTACAGAACAGGAAGTGGAGCAGGTGAATCTGCCTACAGAACAGGAAGTGGAGCGGTTGAATCTGTCTACAGACAGGAAGTGGAGTGGTTGAATCGCTGACCTAACAGGAAGTGGAGCCGCTGAATCTGCCTACAGAACAGGAAGTGGAGAGGTTGAATCCGTCTACAGACAGGAAGTGGAGAGGTTGAATCCGTCTACAGACAGGAAGTGGAGCGGTTGAATTTACCGACATAACAGGAAGTGGAGCGGGTGAATCTGTCTACAGAACAGGAAGTGGAGTGGTTGAATCGCTGACATAACAGGAAGTGGAGCGGTTGAATCTGCCTACAGAACAGGGAGTGGAGCGGTTGTTTGACCCTAAAATTGGTACAGGACATAAAGGGACTTAGCTTCACAAAAGTACAATCAAATATTTACCATCAGATAAACAGTATGGAATGTTTGTGCCAAAGTAGGTAAAAAGTGAACAGTAGGAGGCACTACAAACGCCAAAAACATGCCCCTGGTTGTGTGATTGGTGGAATTAGGGTTAGGTGCGTACACAGAGTTGGGCAACCCTAACTCTGCGTACACACCTGAGAGAGAACCATTGGTGGAAATATGCAGTTTGGTGGTTATCGGTACATGCTAGCCTGGCCTAGGCGTGTCTACGTGTGGCCACTTGGGGAACATGTTCAGAACACTAATATGAACATTCACAAAGACTTATGATTCCTGACAACGATAATATTTGTAATAACTAGTGCATGAGCGTTCAAACGGGAGTTTCACAAAATGTAAGGACAACTTTGCAATAAAAAAATAAAAAATAAATAAGCACCAGATGTGAAAATATAGGCATTTTCACATCTGGTGTTTATACTTTAGTTCTGATATTATTTGAACTTCAGGAGGATCAGTCAAGTCCAGGTTTCTTCAGTGAATGATTCTGTCATGTTTTTGTGGAGGCGCTCCACTCGCCGCGCAGGCGTCTCCTCCGCCCGGTGCTCCGCTCGCATCTCCAGCGCTTCCGCTGCCCGCATGTTAGCAATGTTCCTGCGTCTCGTGCACTGTGATGTCACAAATCGCCCCACTCCGGCTCTGTGCAGCAGAGGCGGATTGTTGTTGATTATTACGCATGTCGTGTGTACAAATAGCACTAAATTGGACACTGCACATCCTTGGGTCCCCAGAAATACACCCGGCAAGCGTGAAGTAGATCGCATGAACGGTTGTTGTGGCACGAGTCGGTACCGTGACGTCACAGCATTGTGATGACAGCGTGACATCAGAACACAGGCAGCCGAGGCAGACAGACAGGCAGAAACACACGCAGACTATCAGATCATGCCTCAAACTCGCACTAGCGCCTCCTTCCATCCGCCTACTCACTGCCCTTGAGAAAGCACAACCTGCAGGTTCATGTTACTGGTGTATGCATACAGTGTAGGCGCTATGACAACGTATCAACAGGTTATTTACATCGGCATAGAGACTGATCCTTAATCTGCATATTTCTGTGCTGTTCCATAGTTTCACGCCACTTCTATTACAAACACCCAAAGTGAGCTCCTGTTTCCGGGTACTTCTTGGAAGAGTGTTTAGCTCGCTGCATAGCCACGTACGTCTCCACGTACAGACAGACGCAGAGATTCCTTCCTTTATTAGTTGGACGTGTCCAGTACATGGGGGCGTTGTTCTGATCACCCGTCTCATATCTTCAGGACTAAACCTTGCACCGGGAGATCTGAACGGCCTTCATGGGCTGAAATCCCATTAATAGCCGCCCCGTGTTTTCTGACCTCAAAACACGGATATCCACTTCTGCACCTTCTTTTTGCACATTTTTAACTGTACATTTTATACTCTATATAGATATGTTTATAACATATATATATGTTTATATATTTATATATAAATGTTTCTTAATAATTATTATATGTTGTATGTAAATATGTTGTATGTAGATTTGGAGCTGTAACAAATGTAAGTATTTCTGATTCTGATTCTATATATTTATTTTTCAATTTTTTAACTTAACTGCATATTCTACCTCCAAGCACATTGTGAACACTATCATTACTGTTAATTACAATTTATTACTCTATTGCTGCTTATTAGGGTCCCTCCTGACCCCTATTGTTATTGCTCCGATTATTAATATTATTATCCTCCTTGGCACTTTTCGGGCTAAAATGTCCAGAACAGAACAACCGCTACAGCTAACCCTCACCCGACGGAGCAGAAATTAGTGAGAAACCGATTAAATTTGACCCGAGGTAGCTACACGTTCCTGCACCGTGCACACGCCCAGGCTGTCAAACTTGCGGTCGGGTGGTGCAGCGGGATGAGTTTGTGGAGCAAGATGCTTTGTGACATCATCATCCGATTCATTATAAATGTGCCGGTTGTGGCTACAAAGGTCCATCCAAAATGTACGAGCTACGTCGCATAGACTCCATCGTGTAGACTCCATCACTCTGGTGGTTACACACGGTGTGTGTGTGTGTGTGTGTGTGATATCTGAGCTGCTCGACGTGGGTGGGGCGTTTGGTTTGATATTTGATTATTTTTCCCTTTTTGTGAATAGAAAAACATTCTGTTCCATCGTCCTTATTTTGCAGCATTGGATCCAGTCGTAACACAAACTGTAAGAGTGGAGAAGAGCCCAAAACATATTCCCTGTTTGTGACCTCACACATAGAGTTCGCTTGCAGCTCCAGAGCAACGGATCTCTGTGCACTACAGGAAGTAGACAGTGACCTGAGAGGAAGTAGACAGGGACATGACCGGAAGTGGGCAGGACCTGACAGGAACCTTCTCATTTTTAGGATAAAGTCACAACACGCAACAAGTGGATCCATGTATTAGTAACTCTACGTGTCACCAGGACTCACCGCGTCACTACGTCAGCCGATGCTGCGTTCAATGGAAACTCTGAAAATTGTAACTCGTTTTGGATGTGACGCTGATGCAAAGCCGAGCGACGGCACAAACTGATGCTACGTTTTATGGGAATTGAAAATTTGTAATCGGTGTCGATAATGGACCCTGTGTACTGCTGCCTGCACCTACATTTACTCTTAATTACTGTGTTTTACTCTTTTACTGTTTGCTTTTTTTTTTACTTTTTTTGTTCAATTTGATTTAATAGTTGTTTTTTTAATAGTTCATTTTTTTTTACGATTTAATACTCTTCATTAATATTTATTACTGTCTTTTACAGGTTCTTTTTTAAGTTTATTACTATTTGTCACTCCTTTACTATTTAATACTCTATATTACTATTTATTAGTCTTTTACAGTTTTTTTCTGTTTAATTCTATTGCTCCTTTACTATTTTATACTCTTTATTACTGTTTATAGGGTGCGGGCTGGATCCCCTATTGAAATTGCTCTGGAAAATCTCTCTGAATATTTCAGGCTTCTGAAACAGAAGAACGGCAGAAGCTACAAACGTGGTTTACGTCTCGTTTAAACAGCCATGTACCGAACATCTCGTGGTTTCCATTTCATCCAAATCAATCCACATACAGAGCAGATACCAGTGAAAAACCTTCCCGCTGTCAATGCTGAACTTACCAGGGGTCCTCACAGACACTCACACAGGCCCCACTGCCTTACTCTACTGTATGTAGCATACTCTATGACTGTACTGGGTTACTGCATACTGTACTGCATGACTGTACTGGGTAACTGCATACTGTATGACTGTATGGGGTTACTGCATACTGTATGACTGTACTGGGTTACTGCATACTGCGCTGTATTGCTGTTCTGTTCGGTGTTACTGTATTGCTGTGTAGTACTGGTGTATACTGTACTGTATATCTCCATACTCACTTTATTCGCATGCCACTTTACCGCACATATCTGTAAATATAGTCCATCCCATATACATAACTCTATTCCCTTCAATTTTGTACCCCCACTTTGAGTCTTATTTTACTGATATTCTATTCACTAACTGCATTTCGTTTTATGAATCAGTAAGTTTCAGTTAGTTGCTAGGTAGGAATTAGGTTAGCTGTTATGTTTGGTTTAGTAACTATTGTGCATATACAGTATGTATGAAAGTATGTACTGTATATGTATGTGACAAAACCTAAACCTCTTGATTCTTGAATCTCAATTTGATCCCAAGTAGTGGGGTGGTCTTACTTGACTGACATGCCACTATTCATGAACAAAATGAAATTTAAAGTTAGATGCTCTGACATATTTACTATAAATGTACAGATTGTGATTGAGAATGTCCAGTTGGACGGTGTCCAGTGTGCGGCGTGGACTCAGTCGCTCTGTCCTGTTTATACGTTACCAAAGTATTGATTTACGTGTATATTTATATAACTTCTAACCTGGTAGATGTCAGTAGATCTGTTAGATTGATGTTTATCTCTTTGGTATCATTAATTTGCTGGATTCATGAAAAATACAATAAACCATAATCCACAAAAACTCCGACCACGTCAAGTAATGTGCAACTGAGTGATGCGTTCAAGATCCAGTGAGGCGTCGGAAAAGTATAAGCCGTGAAATGGTAATTACTCACTGAAATACCATGTTTTTCATATTTCATGGAATCATAATCTCTCCAAAATGTAAGTCACCATCAAAATTACGTAAGTTCGATTACCTTCGTAAACCTCCTTGAATAGGTCACTTCAACCATGTGACACAAACAGCCAACTGTACAACCGGAGCGCCGGCGCTTCCTCCGCTCGCCAGCACGCAGCGGGGACGACGTCCCCCGCAGCTGACCTGGCGGGTCTTCCTAAAACACCAATTGGAACTGGAAGTCACACTCCTCCCACCCCGAGAAGAAGGAACCAGTCTCCCCAGGTCGAGAGTCCCTCGAGAGTCCCTCGCTCCAAACGTCCCCGTCTCATATAATCACAGAGGCAGATTCAGGAACCTCCGAAAACTGTAACACGTACCTGACAGACTCAACTGGACCCGTGTATTGCTGCCTGTAGCTAGATTTACTCATTACTCATTATTACTCTATTACTTTTCATTATTCTTTATTAGTCTTTATTTAATGTGTATTCATGTTTATTACACTTCATTACTGAAGTGTAAATATTTTTGTCAATGTTAATATTTAGCTCTACTATTTTCCTACTTCACATTTTGTTCTGTTTGTACTGAGAGTCACAGTAAAACACAATAAAATACTACACAGAAAAACAATAAAATACTACACAGAAAAACACAATAAAATACTACACAGTAAAACGCAATAGAACACTACACATTAAAACAGTAAAATACTACACATTAAAACACATTCAAAAACAGTAAAATACTACACATTAAAACACTACACATTAAAACAGTAAAATACTACACATTAAAACACTACACATTAAAACAGTAAAATACTACACATTAAAATACTACTCGTTAAAGCACATTCAAAAACAGTAAAATACTACACATTAAAGCACAGTGAAACACAGTGAAACACAGTGAAATACTTGCAGGACCTAGATGCAGGTGCCGTTGCACTGATGTACCGGTCCCCGGGGCACCGTCACTCCACTGAGCACCGTCACTCTACCGGGCACCGTCGCTCCACCGGGGCAGCAGGTTGCCGGTTCTGATCCAAATTGCGGAAAGGTCCCGTCCTTGTACTTTCCTTCTCTCCTGCTTTCTGTACCTGCACCCCCGAGCCACCTGCATTACCGTAACCCCCCGAGTAACCTGCATTACCGTAACCCCCCGAGCCACCTGCATTACCGTAACCCTCCTAGTAACCTGCATTACCGTAACCCCCCGAGTAACCTGCATTACCGTAACCCCCCGAGCCACCTGCATTACCGTAACCCCCCGAGTAACCTGCATTACCGTAACCCCCCGAGTAACCTGCATTACCGTAACCCCCCTAGTAACCTGCATTACCGTAACCCCCCTAGTAACCTGCATTACCGTAACCCCCCTAGTAACCTGCATTACCGTAACCCCCCTAGTAACCTGCATTACCGTAACCCCCCGAGTAACCTGCATTACCGTAACCCCCCGAGTAACCTGCATTACCGTAACCCCCCTAGTAATCTGCATTACCGTAACCCCCCTAGTAACCTTCATTACCGTAACCCCCCGAGTAACCTTCATTACCGTAACCCCCCTAGTATCCAGCATTACCGTAACCCCCCTAGTAACCTGCATTACCGTAACCCCCTAGTAACCTGCATTACCGTAACCCCCCTAGTAACCTGCATTACCGTAACCCCCCGAGCAACCTGCATTACCGTAACCCCCCTAGTATCCTGCATTACCGTAACCCCGTAGTAGATTCAAGAGGTTTATTTGTCACATACATATACATACTTTCATACATACATGCAGTGAATGTCTTTGCAACGCACCCAGAGTTTATGCACAATAGTTAATAAACCGAACATAATAGCTAACTAAGTTCCTACCTAGCAACTAACTGAAACTATGATTCCTAAAAAATAATGCAGTTAGTGAATAGAATAAATAAAATATAATAAAAATTAAACAAGACTCAAAAAGATAATTCTGAGTGGGGATAGGAAATAAAAGGGAATAGAGTTATGTATATGGGATAGGCAATTTGTATATAAAGACGTGCAGTAAAGTGCATGTGAATAAAGTGAATGTGGAGTATAGTATCCTGCATTACTCTAACCTCATAATATACAGTACTACATTACCATAACCCCTCTTGTATCCTGCATTACGGTAACACCCCTAGTATAATGCATTACGGTAACCACCCTAGTATACTGCATTACCGTAACACCATAGTATACTGCATTACTGTAACCTCACATTACACTGCATTACCGTAACCCTCCTAGTATACTGCATTACCATAACCCCCAGTGTCCTCCATTACCGTAACCCCCCTAATAGCCACATTACCTTAACCCCCCCTTACTATCCTCCATCACCTTAACCCCATGGTATCCTGCATTACTGTGACCCCATAGTATCCTGCATTACTGTGACCCAATAGTATCCTGCATTACTGTGACCCCATAGTATCCTGCATTACTGTAATCCCCCTACTATGCTGCATTACGCAGCGCTTGCCCTACCGTAGTAGCTGGAGCAGTCCGTTGTTGGGGTGTTGAGGATCCTTCATGATCCTGCAGGCTCTGCTACTACACCTCCTGGTGTATAAGTCCTGCAGGGAGGGGAGGGTAGTTCCAGTGGTACGTTCGGCTGAATGCACCACCCTCTGCAGGGCCCACCTGTCCTGAGCAGTACAGTTCCCAAACAAGGCAGTGATGTTGCCTGTCAGGATGCTCTGCACTGCTCCAGAGTAGAAGGATTTGAGGATCCTCACTGAGACCCTGAGTTACTGCAGCTGCCTGAGGTGGTAAAGACGCTGCCTCTCCTTTCTCACCAGAGTGTCCGTGTGTAAAGTCCATGTTAAGCCCACCGTGATGTGGACTCCCAGGTACTTCAAGGTGCTCACCCTGTCGACAGAAGCCCCATTACTCACCAACGTTGCGTGCATCCGTGGTTGTACTCCCCTGCTAAAGTCCACAATCGGCTCCTTAGCCTTGCTGATGTTCAGGAGGAGGCTGTTGTCCTGGCGGCAGAGTGACAGGTCAGCCACCTCCTCGCTGTAGGCCTTCTTATCATCGTCGTTGATCAGGCCCACCACGACGGTGTTGTCAGCAAACCTGATGGTGTTGGAGCTGGAGCTGGACCTGGCCACACAGTCATGTGTGTACAGGGAGTACAGTATGGGGCTGTACTCCCTGGGGGGGGATCCTGTGTTTAGGGTGAGGGAGCTGGACATGTGTCTCCCCAGCCTAACCACCTGGGGCCGGGCTGTGAGGAAGTCCAGGATCCAGGCACACAGCGGAGTGTTCAGTCCTAGCTCCCACAGCTTGACAGCCAGTCTAGTGGGGACTGTGGTATTGGAAGCTGAACTATAGTCGATGAACAGCAATCTCACACAGGCCCCTCCCGGCCATCCAGGTGCGTGAGCGTGGTGTGCAGTACCCAGGAGACCGCATCGTCCATGGATCTGTTCTGCCGGGGGGGGGGGGGGGGGGCTGAGGTGTCTCTTTCAAAGTTTCCATGTTGTGTTATGTCTTGTTCTGATTCCTCTGGTTTCTTGTCCTGGGTAGAGGGAACAGATGGATGATGCATGAAGTAAGATAGGTTACAGATAAAAAGTTTTACTCCTGATTTGTACAGGCAAAGGCCATCTGCCTTGAAAATATGGCTGTAAGTTGAAATTGCACTGAATGGGCAATACATGCAGTTAAAAAAGCTAGTGTTCCATGCCAACAATCTGCTGAATCTCTCAACTCCTCTTGTGAGGTGGTAGAGGGTCAACGATAAACACCTCAGCATTCAAGGAGCTGGCTGTGTTCAACAGATCAATAATGACTCGTTTCAGTACATCAGACTGTTTTTTCAAAACATCATTGGCCCCATGTGCACTATGATTGTTTTAGCAGTTGCTGTGCAGCCATGATATGCCAAATTATTTCTATCATGTCAGAGATCAAATCCTTGGGAAGTATTTTAGTGTTCTTAGTGCACATGCTTCTTACATCTTTAACAGCAAAGTCACTCACAATCAGAGTTTGGGGCCCAGACGTTAGCTTTCCCTGAAGCCTTTTTCTTTCTGAGTTACTCAGTCTTTACCTTGCTTTGTGAAGATGAGAGGTTATCCAGGTCATCAGACAGAGATCCAGGGTCCTGCAACAGTGGATCAAATCTGTTCTCCAGTTGCACACTTGTTGGGGAGGTTTGTTGCTAGTTCTCCCTTTTGCAGCTGTCCACCTTTGTGTACTACCAAGGACAAGGGTTGAAGAGGCGCTATGCCTGGATGATAATGCAGGCCAGCCGGTCGCATTACAGATCTCAGGGCGTTGGGCTCTGCCTGTTAGTCGTCCTCTCATTTCCTAGGGTAGTGATTTACTCTTAGGCTTAGCACCAAGATTCCCAGGGAGGAGATTTATTACCCGGTGTTGGTGTGTTAGCATTATCTTATCCACTGATTTGAGTCCATGGTAAAGTTATTCTTGCATAGTCCATAGTTATTCTTCCACGTTCACTTCTAATCTGTGAATTTAGGTTTCAGCACTGGTTGGTGGAGAAGAGGGCCATCTTGCTACTAATTAACTTGCTTAGCTTACTGAAGCAAGGGGAGCTGCATCCACTGAAGCTGGTGCTCGTAGTAATCCTTCATAAACAGTTGTAAAATAAGTGTCCAGCTGTTAGATGGAGCCGCTGTTTCTTCTTTAACCGATGCAGAAGGAAAAAGGTGCTGAGACAGTGAAAATAGAAGCAGAGAGCGGAGAGCAAAGCAAAACCTGCTGCTGCACACAATGGACACGTGAAAGATCCTAGTAGTCTCCTTTATCGTAACCCTCCCAGTAGTCTCCTTTATCGTAACCCTCCCAGTAGCCTCCATTGCCGTAACCCTCCTAGTATCCTCCTTGACCATAACCCTCCTAGTAAGCCTCCTTCACATAACCCTCCTAGTAGCCCCGTTACCGTAACACTCCAAGTAGACTATTTTAGTGTAACTCTCCAAGTAGCCTAGTGACCCCTGCTGCCACTTGCTGTATTCATGCTGTCATTGACAGATTGAATTTGAAACTGAAATAGTCATTTATTTATTAGCAGAACCAAGACAACACCAACACTTTTCTATGTCAGTCGTTTTGCTTTTTGAAGAGCTCCTCCTCTTTCTCGTCTCTCTCTTTTGTTTCGTTTCTTCGTTTCCCTTCCTCTCCATCTTCAAGGGATGCTAAGCTGCATGGAGTGGTCAAAGTTAAGACTTCAGTTTCAAACCAAAAGGCGTTGAAACATCAACGCACCAAACAAACCTGAGTTGCTGGACACGACAGAACGAGGCCAGACGCTGAGATTCAGACCTTATGAAGTCCTGCAAGAGAGACATGTATACAGTGTACTATGCACTGCGTACTACTACAATATAGTATTACAAGGAAAGTATGGTACCAGTATCTGTCTCTCTACATTGTCCAGACTTTTAAACATCTCTTCCTGTTGCTTCAGCTGATCAATAACGCTGCTCTGGAACCTCTGCAGCAGGAGCAACCTAAGACAGACAGACAGTATGGGAGAAATGTACCAAAGGTTAAAAGGAAATAATTATTATAGAGTATACATATAAAGTATAATCATTATCTTGCCTATATGCATTTAATAATTGTGGGGAAAAAACAACTCTGGGATCAACCTAAAACAGGCAATGTGTCTGTACGTTTCACAGCGGTAAACGTGCCCAAATAAGGTAAAAATGCATGGGATGTTATGACAACCTGTAGGAGATGGATCTACAGTGGATGGATCTAAAATAATAAAAAATCCTGTGGATACAGCTTTATGGGTACAAATTAGAGGAAAAGTACCATGAAGGACTGAACTGGCAAATCCCTAAGATACCGCCTTAGAGAAGGTTCTCTTGAGAGTCTGAATGGTTAGGGTAAGTTGTACTTCTGAGATACCGTTTTAAGGAGATAAGTCTTATTAAAGTTCTGCTTGGTCAGAAGTGAGTTTTTGTTTGACATATCGCCTCTGATAGAGACGGACTGCTTGGTCAGAGGAAAATTGCAGTCTATGATACCGCCTTAAGGAGAGAAGTCTCATATGGGTCTGCTTGGATAGATTAGATTAAACTAATTGTCATTGCACGTCCAAGTAATGAGGCAACAAAATGCATTTCTGTGCATTTTACCCATCATAGTAGTAGTAGTAGTAGTAGTAGTAGTAGTAGTAGTAGATTGATGGGTACTGCGATACTGCCTCAAGAAAGTGCACTTCTGCCTGTGTAGAACCGAACTCTGCGGATACCGCTTAGCAAGTTTGCTAAGGTCTCAACGGTTAGAGTATAAAATTAGGAAATTAACTCTGTTGTACTGCTTGGCAATTTTACCTTGCTAAGGTCTGAATGGGTAGAGTACAAAATTAATAAATTAATCAAATTGTTGAGAGTAGGAGCTTTGGGCAAGTGCCAGAAGTAACAGATAGAAGAATAAAAAGTATAGACAGATATTTATAAGACAGGCTGGATGCTTAGAATAACCTAAAAATACAGTAAACAAGGAACGGGGCACGAAGATATTCTAGGAAGAATTAAAACTGAAGTAATTAAGTGATTGAAGAATATTAAACTCTCTGTTGCAATTAAGAAAAATAAGAAACAAGGGGTCTATTTTAATTAAATGAATAGATAAGGGAAGGTAATGCATGATGAATGAAGAATGCAAGAACAAAGCAGAGAGGTGCAGAGAAAGTTGTCTCAGCTCCAGTTGGAGGAAATGACAAAGAAAGACAAAGATAAGAAAAAACAGGCGGTTGTTGCAGAACCAGGCACAATGACGCTGATTGTCCAACAAGCCCCACCTCAGGCGTTCTCCCCCTAGTACAACAGCCTCAGAGCCAAAGGTCACCTGCCCCACCTGTTGTCAATGTATACACACAGAATAGTGGGAATCCAAATATTGGGTATAGACAGAGTCAATATAGGGGGCCACAAGGACAGTCTAGATGGTCAGCAGCAGGGACCCCCTAGCCAACGCAGAAAGCCTATGGAGTGTTAGGGATGCAATCAGGAATGTCACCCCAGAAGAGATTGATTACCAGATCTATTGTCAACACCTATAGTTGAGGCAGAAGAAGAGATGTTTGTGGATGCATCTTGCTACAAAGATCATTTGGGAAACCATATAGGGTTTGCGGTAGTGAGACAACCCAGAAAACATTTGCTGTTATTCAAAGTTGCGCCTACAATAGATTATGTTGTCCGCATGCAGGAAAAAGCTGGAGTTTAAGAGCAAAACATGTGGATAAAGAGGGGTGCTGTGTGCACCCCCATAGGGTTATGGAGAGCCCATGATGAGATGTTGTTGGCACTCGGTGTTGTTGGGTTTGCTCATCACTAATGCGCATGGTTTTGACCATTGTGCAAGGGGGGAAATAGTGAGAAAAATTAGAAAACAAGGTTTTTGGTCAACGTACTTGCAAACAATGGTTAATAATCAACTAAATGAATGAGGTATGTGCAAAACAAAACATAAGAAAAACAATCACTACCCCATTAGGACACATTCCCACACCTGGGGTACCATTCAGACATCTGGTGTTGGACTACGTAGACATGATTAAGAAGGTAAATGGGAAAGGGTACATGTTAGCAGCCATTGATAGATTCAGCAGATTGGTAGAAGCAGTCCCATCACATGATCAGAGTGTGTCTACTGTAATCAAATCTTTGACTAGAGAAGTCAAGTTTGGAATTCTGACAAAGATTAGCTCAGACAATGGCTCAGCGTTTATCCAGAATTCAGTAAAACTAGTGAATCGGCAGCTGCATGTGAAACATAGGTTAGGCTGTGTGTTCCATCGTTAGTCACAGGGGATGGTCGAAAGGGTGAATGGGACACACAAGGCAAAAATAAAGGCTGAAAGCCCTGAAAACATATAGGTTGAAGGTCCTGATATGAAAATAGGAGTACGTTTCTCCGAATACTGATCATTTATCTAGCAGTCCAGCAAGTAGCCCTTGATTATTCTAGATTGTCAAAAGAATGTTAAGCTTACACTAATCGATTTTTGGGACTTAAACACCAAGGGGGGAATATATGTTAGAAATTTACTATATGTTTAAAGAGAATATGATTATTATGTACTATACATTCAAAGAAAGTATAATCATTATCTTGCCTATATGCTATATGAATGAAATAAGTGTGGGAAAAAAATAACTCTGGGATCAACCTAAAACAGGGGGAATGTGTGTATGTTTCACAGAGGCGACAGATAAACATGTGCCCAAATAAGGTAAAAATGCATAGGATGTTATGACAACCTGATGGATCTACAGGGTAGGGAATAACGGTCTAAGCGAATGAGATAACACTTCTGCAGAACCGCTCCGCTTTTAGATCACTGGTTTAACGTTTTAACAAAGGTCTTTTTGAAGTTAGTTCCTTGGTTTACTGATCTTTCTCTTAATTTGTTAAATGTTGTCTCACCACAACAGACAGACAGACAGACCTACCAACCAGTTCCGGGTCTCTAAATCCGACTCAAGAATCATATGGCTGATTCTTCTGGAATACTGCAGACGCGCTACGATGCGCTCAAGAGTGCTACGTAGCGCTAACCAGGTAGTTAACCAGCTCTGATGAGCTCTTCCCAGAAAGCTAACCAGCTCTTACCAGGTTGTTATCCAGCTGTAACCCAATCCTGCATCACTGTAACCCTTCTATATCCTCCCACTGACATTCAGAATGCTCCATCTCTGGCCACCTTCAAAAGCCTGCTAAAAACCTACCTCTTCAACGAGGCCTACTGCCCCTGACCCTTTTTGTTTTATTTTTCTGTTATTTATCTTTTTCTGTTATTTTTCTGTTATTTATCGATTTTCTGCCCTGTCTTGTTTTGTTATCTACCCTGTCTTGTTTGTTTTGTTTTTGTTTTCCAATTGTAAAGTGTCCTTGGGGTTCCTTGGAAAGGCGCTATATAAATCCAAGTTACTATTATTATTACCGTAACCCTTACCAGGTAGTAAAGCAGCACTTACCCAATCCTGCATTACTGTGACCCTTCTAGTATCCTCTATTACTGTAACACTAACCAGGTAGTAAAGTAGCACTAACCCGTTTAACAGAGTAGCTAGCCAGCTCTAACCAGGTCGTAAACCAGCTCTAATCAGGTAGTTAACCAGCTCTAACCAGGCGGTAAACCAGCTCTAACCAGGCGGTAAACCAGTTCTGACCATGTTTTAAACCAGCTCTTATCTGCTGTAACTAGGTAATTGACCAGCTCTAACCAGGTAGTAAACCAGTTCAAAGCGGCTCTAACCAGGCAGTCAATGAGCTCTAACCAGGCAGTCAATGAGCTCTAACCAGGCAGTCAATGAGCTCTAACCAGGCAGTCAATGAGCTCTAACCAGGCAGTCAATGAGCTCTAACCAGGCAGTCAATGAGCTCTAACCAGGCAGTCAATGAGCTCTAACCAGGCAGTCAATGAGCTCTACCTGCGCTGGTGGACAGCTTGCAGCAGAGCAGAGATGTGTCGCTGAGACTCGACTCCCTGACTCTCCACTTTCTGACGACAGAGCTGGAAAGATTAATACAGAATAAAAAAATGTATACAAGAGCTACGAGATATTAAAGCCAATACGATTAAATGAAGACATAGAAATAAGATATTAAGGCATAAAAATAAGATATAAAGACACGAAAGTAAGATATTAAGACATTAAAATAAGATATTAAGACATTATCAGAGATGTAAACCACATCAGTTCCATTCCAGGGACCATTACTATAGGATTACTATAAGATTACTATAGGGTTATTGTAGTATAAGATTACTATAGGGTTACTATGGGATTAGTGTAAGATTACTATACAGTTACTATAGGATTAGTATACGATTACTATAGGATTAGCAAAAGATTACTATCGAGCTACTATAGGATTAGTATAAAATTACTATAGATTAGTATGAGATTACTATACAGTTACTATTGGATTACTCAAAGATTTACTAGAGTTATTATACTAGTAATCCTATGGTTACTATGAGATTACTTTAGCGTAAAGATTACTACAGGATCATTGAGCATTACAGTAGATTGAAGCTCTACATTCCAGTTTTAGGGGTTTCCTGTTTCTGAGATGGAGACGTTTAACTATGATTCTTAACTGCTTCAGTTTTTAAAGGTTATTCTTGTAATAAAGGTTATTCTTGCAATAAAAGTTATTATTTAAATAAAGGTGATTGTAATAAGGGTTATTATTTTATAAAGGTTATTGTAATAAATGTTATTGTAATACAGGTTATAATTTTAATAAAGGTTATTATTCTATAAAGGTTATATATTTTTATACATGATAAGAATACTTTAATATGAACGACTACAATAAAGTACTCATGCAGTCGAAAGCTTATTCTTATAATAAGGTTATACTTGTAATAAAGGTTATTATTGCAATAAAGGTTAATATTCTATAATGTTATTGTAATAAAGATCATTCTTGCAATAACAGTTATTTTTGCAAAAACGGTTATTGTAATTACGGTCATTGTAATAAAGGTTATTGTTGTAATAAATTTTATTCTTGTAATAAAGGTTCTTGTAATAAAGGTTATTGTTGTAATAAATGTTATTCTTGTAATAAAGGTTATTGTTATAAAGATTATTATTGTAACAAAGGTTATTTTGTTAAAAAGGTTATTATGATAAAGGATATTGTAATACATTTCACTGCATATATGTATGTATGTAATAAAGGTTATTATTTTCGAAAGGTTATTGTAGGAAAGGTTATTATAGTAATACAGGTTGTTATAAAGGTTATGATTTTAATAAAGGTTATAATTCTATAAAGGTTATATATTTTTATACATGATATGAATTCTTTATATTAAAGTACTTACAATAAAGTACTCCTGCAGTCGAGAGCTGAATACTTTGAAAGCATCGCTGATTCCAAACTCTGCTTCTTCATCCATCGCTTTCCCATGATGCCATTCTGCAGGAAACAGTATGAAAATGTAGTCCCGGACAGGAAGGAGAGAGGAAGGAGGAGGCAGAAGGAGAGAGGATTAGAGAGGAGAGAGGAAGAGACTAGCAAGACAACCCTAACCAGATCATCCTAACCACACCACCCTAGCTAGTCCAACTTAACTAACCAGTCCACCCTAACCAGTCCATCCAAACTACATCACCCAAATTAGACCACACTAACCAGACCATCCTAACTAGACCACCCTAAACAGTCCAATCCAACCAGACCATCCTAACCAGACAATTATAACCAGACTACCCCAACCAGACAATTCTAAGTAGACCACCCTAACCAGTCCGTCCTGACCAGACCATCTAACTAGACCATCATATCCAGACCATCCTAACCAGACCACCCTTACTAGACCATCCTAACCAGAGCATCCTAGGTGGACCACCCTAACCAGACCATCCTAACTAGACCACCTGGAGAGGTGGATGCTTCAAAGAGAACCGTAGTGCCGTTTCATTGCAGTGAGAACACAGTTCCACCTGGCTCCCCCCAATGCACGAAGTGAAGATGAGACTTTGGCATTTTTTCCCCCCCACCTGACTTAACCTGAACCCAGGTGCCAACCAAAAACCCTAACTAATGCTGCTGTAGTTTTTGCTGCCGTAGCTTCTTGCTGCCGTAGTCTCTTGCTGCCGTAGCTGTGTGTATAATATAAATTAATATTACATAGAGTTTGGTGGGAGAACGGTTTAGGAGACATTGGTAAATTGTTATAAATCATTACTATAAATTCAGTCCCAAACAGGCATCCTCCCCTGGTTTCCTCCCGTGCCCTCACTGCTTCGTCGTTGCTGCTGCTGCTTTAGTCGCTGAGCTCCCAGGGCTGTTTCGATCCACACCAACTTTGTCCCCGAGCTCGTGGGCGACGGCTCAGACAGACGTCTGGGACAGGTCCCGGTGTCTGGGACAGGTCCCGGTGTCTGGGACAGGTCCCGGTGTGTCATAGACCCGTCCTCACGCTACGAGCCAAGGTGACAGGAGCATTCTGCAGGAGGCGCCGATGTGGAGCTTTTTGTCCTTGAGCTCAGAAATGTGTCTGGGACAACCAGAATCTTGTAGTATGAACAGGGCATTAAGCGAGCTGAACCCAGGCAGCGTTAAACCCAATCGAATCAAATTGTATAAATTTCACTCTGATTTGGACTTGGCAAACAAACCAATGGGTGAGAGCGACCTAACTAGTCCTACCCAAACCATCCCAACTAGAGCGGCCACAGCACAACATCTGTGAACCAAGACCAGATTGTGACTGATGCTGATGGATGTGGAGAACATACATAGACCTTGAGGAGAACGGAGGCAGCAGTGCTAACCACCTCTCACCTTTTACCAGGAATTAAAACTGCCTAACTTTAAAAAGTTTAGCTTTAAAAGTGGAACTGGGTTAGAGTTAGTCTCCTTGCCTGGCAGCGGAGGAAGCAGCTCTTCAGGTCGAAGCTTTTTCTGCTGCGAGGCAGTATCCAATCCTGATGTTTACACCGTAGATAGATGGACAGACACAGACAACTAGTTACTTTTCAGAGTAGATGATGACATAGAAGTAACATTTCCATAGCGATCCCTTCGATCTATGAACTGCACCATGAATTCTGTCCATCCACCTATAAAGTAAGGAATCGTTTGTCCGTCCGTGTGTCCTTCGATTAGCTCGACAACCGTTCATCCGATCTACTTCACACTAGGTGGGTGTATTGCTGGGGACCCAATGGCACGCAGTGTCCAATTTGGACAGGTGACACATGCAATATTAATAAACTTCCAATAAATACAGAACAACAAGCCAGCGGGGGAGCGGGGCTTCGGGGCTCTGCGAATGAGTCATTCCCCGTCTTCCCCCGCTGTATGACTTCTACCGGCAGTTTCATCTTCCATTGGGGAACAAAGGATTTAACCGTGTCAATCGCTGAATCATTTTGTTAAACTGTGCCATTCAAATGTCTTAGAAAGTCTTGAGAGAGTGAGTTTGTGGACCTGTAGGGGATGCCACGCGCTTCCGCTCCCCACCGAGAATTACCTGGAGGACACAGACATGTTTATGGCCTGCCCATAAAAAAATACAATCATCTGAACGTTTAATATATTATAATAGATAATCCAAAAGTGTGTTGAAATTAATGCCAAAATATCAGACAATCAATATTGCTGCACTACTGCAGAGAGATACTGTACATTCCTCCTTTCTGGTAATTTGTAGATGTAAGCCTGAACACTTTTATGCTTGTGAGCAGTTCTACGGTTTAACTTTTCTAAAGGAGCCACCTGAGCAACAGAGGAGCTAGCTGCTCCACAAGCTGCTTCCAGGTCCATGGTGCTCTCCAACAGGCCAGCTTCTCCTGGTCCACCTGAGAGGAAGAAGCCTAAGAGGTCCAATCTGAACTCATCGAGACATGAGACATAAAACCTGCTTCCCGCAACATACAAGCCATTTTAAAAAGCATTTACACGGCTCTGTGTCTTTATCGCTACATCTTCTATATGTTAGGTCCTCTATATATATATATATATATATATATATATATATATATATATATATATATATATATATATATATATATATATATATATATATATATATATATATATATATATGTTAGATACAGTAGTTCTTCAATATCTATATTATATCTTCTATATGTATATGAGATACAGTAGATCTTCATTATCTATGTTATAACTTCTACATTTATGTTAGATCTCCTATATCTATGCTAGATACATTAGATCTTCTCTATATACAGTATATATATGTAGGATCTCTATGTTACATATTCAATAATTATGTTAGATCTCTATATCAGATCTTCTATATCTGTTAGTTCGATATCTATGCTAGATCTTCTATATCTGTGTTAGATACAGTAGATCTTCTACAGCTATGTTACATCTTCTATATCTGTTATATCTTCTATATTTATGTTAGATCATCTATAATTATCCTACATCTGAACTGAGAGGGCCAAATTGGTGTTCTTAACTGCCCCACGGAAACCTCATGACTTAATAAATAACTTTCACAGCACGTCTGTCTGTCTGTCTGTCTGTCTGTCTGTCTGCCTGCCTGCCCTGAGTTTAGCTGTATTTCACCTTTATGGTGTTTGGGAGTCGACTGCATGATCCGATCAAACAGAAACTCTGCTTGATCCTTGTATCCTGCAGAAAGAGAGAGGGACTGGAATAGAGACGGAAATGGTGAAAAGGAGGGAGAGAGATTGTGCAGAGAGACAGGACGAGATGAGCAGAGGGGGAGATGACAGAGTGATTTGGATTTGCAAATATTCCATTTGGTCTTTTTTTGTTGATTTTACAAAACCAGATGTTTCAATGTGCAGGTATGTTCAGCAGGTGAACCATTTGCAGATGTGGAAATACATTTTGGCTCAATTTGGCAGCTTGTATTATTTTCTAAACATACTCCAAGAAGCGTAGAGGGTAGAACATGTGACATTAAAAATATGTTGCACGTGAATAAGAACATTATTACAATTGGACATAAAATAGCACATTTGGTTGATCAGGCTGTGGTGTGACATTTACATGAATTAACTGGAAAACCAGATTAGAGCCCCCTGGGCCTCACTCGAGATGATCTGGTCCTGTTTAACAGGGTTTACAGAAGAACCTGCACCCAGTAGGAGTAGTACTGGGCCTGCGAGAACAGAACAAGGCTGAAACCTTCAGTGCTCCAGTAAAATCAGACTCCCTTCACCCCAACTGCTGGTAGTGAAGAACAAGAGCCACTTTTCAATTAGCATGCAAATGCTAATCAATAATTCATTTTGCATGTGTTTTGTAGACTAGGAAAAGGCTTGTGACCATGATGCGGAAGGATGGGATACAGGGGGCGCTGTAATAGTGAATTAATGCATCCTAAAATAAAGTGTTCATGACAAGTCAGTAGTACAGAACTGGACTGGTTCTCATAGTTAAAATGGGTTACCTTGGATTTTGACTGGTTACCATGGTTACAGTGTGGTTACCTTTGTGGCAGAGTGGTCGTCTTCACTGCTAGCAGACGATAAAGGTAACACTGTTGACAGACACAGAAAAGCAGCATAAATACAATAATTAATCAACAAATTATGATATGCAGTTTATGTAACCTTCTCCACTCGTAACACCGGCGCTCCCTACTGAAAATGTTGGGAGCGCCAGCAAAATAATGTTTTGTTATGCCTCTCTTCCCCTCCCTTTAGAGGACATCCCCATGAGAGCTACGAGGGCGCGGCACCTCTGCAGGCCGACCCTTGTCGTTGGGCCTTTGAGCTCTTTCACCCTGACAGAACCGCACCTGCACAGCCTCCTTTTCCGTATCAAACTCCCCCCAAGCTACTTCCCTCAAGACTTGTTCTAACCGGGTCCTCCACTGTGTCCACGCCGTCTTCCTCGGACGTCACATTTAATCCTCTGTGCTGGGAATGCTCTTTCACACAGCGGAGGACACGGGGAACGACGAGCATGAGGATGTTCTACAAAGAATTTATAACTTTTCATATACTTTTCACATGTTGCATATATCATATATATATCAAATATATATATATATATATATATTGAAAATATCACTGACAGTTTGTATGAGCCGGAGGTCATCCGTAGAGAAAACTTTTATGGCCCGCCTCTTTTATCTGATTGGCTAGGCGATAGGCTTGGGCAATCCTGCAAAATTCCAATAGGCGATTGCTTGGGGGGGGGCGCTATTGCCAACACACACAAAAAAAAATTCCTCATAATTCATTTATCATTCCTCATTGAGATGTTATCCCTGTGCATTTTGTAAGATTATATGTCTTATCCTGTTATAGTGATGCACATAGTGATGCACAAAAAAACCCCAAAACAACTGCTCGACTTGAAGAATCTCAGCCAACTGAGGGGTTGTCGACTGAGGATTCGACTCGTCCACTTTCAGCGGGCAGCCCTAAGCAAACTGCCAGTTGTTTCCATAAGTTATACTGTACATTCTGAGTTCCTTATGCTGTCTTTTCTGAATATTTTTTCGTTTCGTTTTTTAGTTTTTATGGATCATATTTGAAAATACATTCGAACGGCCCTTCGCTCCCGCTGCGCGGCTTTTCTGCGGCGGGTGCCCCGGGTGGTGGAGGGCCCGTATATCTGGCGGCCTGCTGGCATCGGAGGGGGTGGGGGAGGGGTTAACATCCAGGTGCCCCATAACTGTGACAGGAAGAGGCCACGTGACCAGTTGTAGTTCTAGTTTTCCTGGACCTAATTCACTGTTTTTCAATACATGTTGTCGTCCAATGTTTATGTTTTTGTGTAAATTTCTATGTTTATTTGTCTCACCCGTGGTGATTCCCCCTCTTGGAGTAGTGACCAGTTGTTCATACCCAAACATGATAAATAGTTCTCCAGAGAGGGGGGTTGGTGGTGGTTGTGTGTAACAAAAAGCTGCGCTCTGATCATCCCACAGCTCGTCCACAGGACAGAGTTGTTGCAGCAGTTGTTGATGATTAAAGAATGAATAAAGAGTGTCATTGCAGGCTGAGAAGTTCAACTCCACCTGCAGACGAACTCTGTCCTGGATGCAATGGAACAAATACTCTGTGTTGTACGTCCAGCATGATGACAACACAGTTTAAAAAATAAATAAAAAGAAAATACATTTGAACAAAAAAACAAAACAGATCAACTGTTATTTGAAACTGAATAGATGGATTTTGGAGTTGATGAAGACGTCCAAGTGACAACTTTGGACAATATCTCGAACAATGATCAATATAAAAAAGTGTGGATGGGATCTCTAAGGGTTCCCATGGTGAGAAAAAAATTAAGGATTAGACTCACACTTCAGCTGCCTCTTGGCCTTAGGTTTCTTGTTGGAGTAGGGTCTACCACTTCTGTTAACAGTACAGGGGGAGTTGTGAACTGAACCATGTCCATCTTCCATATTAATAAAGTCCTTTGTTTCCTGCACAAAACAAAAAAAATAACATAAAAAAGCATGAAGTGTTTGCAGATGAGCTGCTATCGTGAATTTGACACAAAAATAATTATCTGTAAACTAGAAATGGTTCGGGATTCATTGAGGTTTTCTTTCCACGTGTTAGAGTTATAGGGGAATATAAACCTTTTGATATTAAGTCCAAGTTATTATATACAAGTGTTCTGCACCAACACACACCTCAGCGTACAACAGGTTCTTCAGTTGGTTGCTGCTCTCAGTCCTTTGAAATGAAATGACTGGCATTAAATTCAAGTGACAGGGGAAAAAACTACTTGCATTAGTTTGATCATTTCAGGCCAAGTAGTTTATTTTTGCTGTTTTGGTTTCTTTCCCCAGAAGAAATGTAATTCACATAATGGGCGAATTAGAGGGTGTCTGTAGTCTTTCTAGTATGAGATTAAATGGCTCTATATACTGTATCTACAGACAGCCCACACCATGACAGATCAGGGAAAAGAGGTGAAGAAAAGAAGAACTCACCCTGGATTCTCTGGTCTGGAAGCAGCTTGACTCTCTGGAAGTGACTGTGATGTTAGTGTTTAGAGAACTTAAGAGAAAACAACTTTAAAAGGAATCATTTGTGGTCACCATGGATGAGGCTTCGTCCCCTTTGACCAAATATATTGGCTTGAGGCCATTGTGCAGAATCTCTGCTGGAACAGATTGAGGATGACGAGGTTGAAAAACACACCTGAGGTTACCATGACAACTGGTGGACTCTTTTCGTTTTCTGGTGTTGCATCCGTCTGACAAATGAAAAAATGAAAATTGTAGTTATACGCAGACAAACCAGCGGGCCGACCAGCAGGTGACAAACCAAACACTGTTGCACAGTTTTCAGTGTGAGATTCTACTACCATCAACAGGCGACACTTATCGGACTATTAAACAGTAGGCAAAGGAAATTGTTTTTTGGGCCTGGAATGTGCAAACTTTGATGAAAAGAGTAACCAGTGATGTAAATCATCGCCAGTTGAGGACCGACCGATGTGCCTTCTGTGATTGCTTGGCAGATGTAAGGCAATTGAAGAAGGGTGGATACACCTTCCTTGGTACGTCACCGACCAAGCAGGTGATGTACCAAGGATCCGTGGCGTGAAAGTGAAAGAGACCTTCTACTGGTTGGACAGGACACTGCCATGCATCCTGAGGGAGGACTATAAAACTAATGCTGGAAGGAGGATTCAGAAGAAGCAGGCCAAGAAGCAGCTGTCGCTGCCATCGCCATGAAGCAGGAGAAGGAGGCAAGCTCACGGAAGTATTGAAAAAATTTGAAGTAACTAAGGACCTAATCTTCTTTGTTTATCTTGAAGTGCCTCCAAACAGCAGGCATTCCCTTTCTCTCGCTCTCTCCTTTGAGCGTCAACTACGTTACAGTACGGTGGTGTCGGTGTTGAGTATGGGAGCATTTTTAAGAGGTACAGTACACTGATCGGCCGGTCACCGGTCACGGCCGATCGAGCTGAAAACCGACCGACCGCGGGCAGCGGCCGATGGATCGGTGCGTCTCGTGTTTTATTTGTCAACGTGACATATTTACATTTTTCGTGCTTCATTCCGACTCTTCCACTTCCCATTTGACCGGACAAGGCAGCGTTACACCTCGGCGGACAATGAAGCAGCTCAGTGCTGTGTATCAGTGGATGTTGAGCGGGGGGGGGGGGGGCTTATAGAACCACAGGTCCTAGCATCTGCTCCAATCACAGGGATGTAGTTATGACACCCAGTAAATGTACAGTAATGTTTTACAGTGATGGATGGAATTCCCTCATTCAATTACAATAATTACACACACACACACACACACACACACACACACACACACACACACACACACACACACACACACACACACACACACACACACACACACACACACACACACACACACACACACACACACTTTTTTTTTGGTGTGTAGCTTCAGCTGGCATTTCGTACCTGCGTATTCTGACTAAGAATTGCGTAGCTGGTAAACAAAATGCGTGCAGGTCGGCAGAACTGCCACGAGTTGCCGTAAAATGGTTTATGAGCCAGGGTCAGGGTGTAAAAACCTGGCCTTCATAACCTCACCGCACCCCCCCACTGGAGAAAGTGGAAACGCACCACGGACGGCGCTGGGTGGAACACTTTGCCCACGGCCTCCATTAGCAGACTGTAGTGCTGGGAGCCGAAGGACATTTGGACGGTCGTTCCCTTGGTCTCCTGGTGGACGACGGGGCTGCGCAGCCGGACGGTCAGGACGGTCTCGTCTCCGCCGCATTCTGGAGACGAGGGGGAAAGGAAGGAGCCAAGTCGCACAACGCCAGTATTTTCCTTCAAAAACCACATCCGACCTGTCAACGGGCAAACACCCTCCCTCTCCTTCTCTGCTGTTGTGCTTGTGGCCCTTTCCTCATTCCGATTGGCTGGCCGACAAAAGACCCCTTTCATTCTTTAGTCGTTTGACTTGAGTCACCGTCATTTTAAATGAACGTTTGCCATCGGGTCATCTCTCGCTCTACAGGGCTGAACCCTTCTTCAGGTTGGGTTAGGGTGCCCGCAGCTCCACTCGGCTGCTCTGATCAGGACACCATCGTTCCGGGTTCAAACTCGGAAGTCAACGGCGGCGAAAAAAAACAAAAAAACATGGAAGGTATCGTCCGTAGGAGACTCCTTCCAGGGAACTTTAGGGAGGAGCTGAGGAGCTCTGAGCTCAACTCATCGAGATGAAGCGTCGACGTTCCATCTCTCTGCTACTCGGAGGATTCTACCCAACAACAAAGCCCGGCTGAGGGGAAACCCCGGCACAGGAAGCATCGGGTCTTCTCATGCCAGGCCGTTAGGGATGAGGCAAAAAGAGGCCAAAGGTTCAATCTTATTAGTCATAAAAAGGGTTTCTAGTAAAGAGCTGGTGTCAGGGAGAGGGAGGCAGCAGATCAACCGGCATCAATGCTTTTGATGCTCACTTGGTGGATTAAATCACTTTTACTTGACCCCAACCCAGTGCCAGCGCTTCACGTCACTCACCATTTTCTTTAAAATCGAGGCTGAAGGTCTCGACCTCCTGCTTGAGGAGGTGGATGGATCCCCAAAGAAAACCCTAAAAACAGTTATAAAATAAGTTGAAAACCCAACCATCAAATAGGATTTTTATGAAGATATGTTAACTCTGTGAATCGTCGCATAAACGAGCGGATCCGTTGTTTTTTTTTTTTTTTTTAATAGCACCACGTTGGTCTGAGAACCTTAAAACTTGTCAAAGTGTGGAAGAACTTGGGTTGAATTTCTAAAGAGCACCTGTGGGTCGTCAATGAAGAAGCTGATACTTTCAGAACCGAGGTTGAAATCGATCCAGAAGGCGTCCAATTTCTCATCCTTGGGACTGAACAGCTGTAGAAACCATGGCGACAGATCACAAGCTGCTTCCTGCTCGTAAAAGCAGCGGCGGCGCTTGGCGCCATGATGCAAGCAGGGGGACCGCGGGTGAAACTCTGACAGAGATTTGATATTTGAAATGAATATAAATATCCTCCGTGGAGGAAGTTATGCATCCACGATGGAACCTGCAGCAGACCTGCCAACCTTGGGGAGATATTTTGAGTACCACAGTAGCGTAACAGGGAGTTTCCGTGGGGTTTGAGTTACTGCAGCTAAATGACTCCATCTCACAACGAGGCCAATCACATCGTATGCGAGCTACTAGTACTAACTATATGCAGTATACACATTCATGTAGTAACACTATATACAGCATACACATTCATGTAGTAACACTACATACAGTATACACATTCATGTAGTAATACTTCATACAGTACACACATTCATGTAGTAATACTACAGACAGTATACACATTCATGTAGTAATACTATATGCTGTATACACATTCATGGAGTAACACTATACAGTATACACATTCATATAGTAATACTATATGCAACTCTCAGTTACCTAAATGAGTGAGATTGCTGATTTTGACACTGTTTATTATTGTTCATCATTCGCTGTGGAACAATAACAGAACATGAAACTGTCCCTGAGTTCCAATAAAATAGAACATGGGACGTCACCAAGTTTCAGTGGAATTCAACCTGTAACTCTCACTGGCTTTTAGTAGCATTCCTTTCTTTCTCTCTTTCAACTACACGACTACGTCACATTACGTTGGTTTCGGGTTTGTAGTGTTTGTTGACTGGGACTACAGCACATAAGCACGGTATAGGGCGTGTACATTTGACCGGCACAGAATCGGAAAATATACCCGACACTGATCGGCCCGACCGCGGGCAGCGGCCGATGGATCGGTGCGTCTCGTGTTTTATTTGTCAACGTGACATATTTACATTTTTCGTGCTTCATTCCGACTCTTCCACTTCCCATTTGACCGGACAAGGCAGCGTTACACCTCGGCGGACAATGAAGCAGCTCAGTGCTGCGTAGCAGTGGATGTTGAGCGGGGGGGGGGGGCTTACAGAACCACAGGTCCTAGCATCTGCTCCAATCCCAGGGATGTAGTTATGACGCCCAGTAAATGTACAGTATTGTTTTACAGTGATGGAGGGAATTCCCTCATTCAATTACAATAATTACACACACACACACACACACACACACACACACACACACACACACACACACACACACACACACACACACACACACACACACACACACACACACACACACACACACACACTTTTTTTTTTTGGTGTGTAGCTTCAGCTGGCATTTCGTACCTGCGTATTCTGACTAAGAATTGCGTAGCTGGTAAACAAAATGCGTGCAGGTCGGCAGAACTGCCACGAGTTGCCGTAAAATGGTTTATGAGCCATGTAGTTATGACGCCCAGTAAATGTACAGTATTGTTTTACAGTGATGGATGGACTTCCCTCGTTCAATTACAACACCATTTATTTTTATTTTTTTGGTGTGTAGTTTCAGCTGCGTGCAGGTTGGCAGGTCTGCTTTGCATAAGGTAGCGCCTATTTCCCCCTGATGCGACGGCTAGATGCGATCCCTGAAAAAAAATTTAAAAAATGAAAAGGAAAGTTTGCAGAGTCGTGAGAAAGTACCTGAGTTGTTTGGAGAAAGACCCTGAGACACGGGAAAGTGTAAACCCTGGGAAGGGAGGGACGGGCTGGAGTCACACTGAAGCTCATTCATCCATTAGGAAAGTACAGTCAGCTGCAAGTTACCGCCGGTTTGACTCGGAGCAGTTGACGTAGTTCAGGAAGCGCCGGCAGTCCTTGTGAGGACAGGCGGGAAGACAGTTAGTCTTTGTGCAGCCGGACAACAGACAGACAGACAGACAGACAGACACCTACCACCTCAAAGTCTGCATTTCGGATCTTGCAGAAGGCGTCAATGGTGTCCAGGCTGGAGAACCAGAGTCCGGCTCGTTTGGCTCGGTCCCTCCGGGGCGTCATGCGGCACAAGGCCTCCAGGAGGCTGACCTGCAGCTCGTAGTCTAGACAGGAAGTGGAACCAAACAGGACAGAGGCTAGACAGGAAGTGGAACTAAACAAGACGGAGGCCGGACAGGAAGTGGAACCGAACAAGACGGAGGCCGGACAGGAAGCGGAACTAAACAAGACGGAGGCCGGACAGAAGTGGAACCAAACAGGACGGAGGCTGGAGAGGAAAATGGAACCAAACAAGACGGAGGCCGGACAGGAAGCGGAACCAAACAAGACGGAGGCCGGACAGGAAGTGGAACCAAACAAGACGGAGGCCGGACAGGAAGCGTACCAAACAAGACGGAGGCCGGACAGGAAGCGGAACCAAACAAGACGGAGGCCGGACAGGAAGCGGAACCAAACAAGACGGAGGCCGGACAGGAAGTGGAACCAAACAAGACGGAGGCCGGAGAGGAAGTGGAACCAAACAAGACGGAGGCCGGAGAGGAAGTGGAACCAAACAAGACGGAGGTTAGACAATGCACTGCAGGCTTAATCCCCTATTGGTGGAAACATGTCAGTGGTCCTGGACATTTAACTGACCTCAGCATGGTTTTAATGTTCTAAAATATATCACAAACAAGAACCACAGCAGCAGGAGCTGGATAACTAGAACATAACTGATCAACCAAACCATGACAAACTAGCAATCAGATTTAAACTAGCAGTCTAGGATCTACTAGTTTGATCATTTTGAAACTACTAGTTGGATCATTTTGAAACTACTAGTTTGATCATTTTGAAACTACTAGTTAGATCATATGGAAACTACTAGTTAGACGCCGCTCTTTGTGGAACACCTGATCCTATCCCACCTACGACTTACTTTTCTTGTGGATGTTGACTAGTTCTAAGTTGTTATTTTGACATAATGCACGAAGAACTTACACTACACGTACATCACGTACACCAACATATACAACAACAAAAAGCGACGAATGACTCTTTTCCAGTGATTCCTTACAGCCGTCTTGCTCTCGTACGTGGTTGGGTTAAGAAACAGGATCATGCTTCAAGCTGAAACGCTCCACGCCTGCCACGTGTCAAACCTCAACGTCTAGTTCCATTACATCCAAACCATGAGTTATATCATCATGAGCGTCATCGCTAGTTTGTGCTGGACTTACCTCCCACAGTCACAATTGATGCTGCCAGCCGACCTCTGCAAACAAAAACAAAAAACAAAAAGTACAATCAAACTTTACGTGGTGTTTTTCAGCTGTTTTTTTTTTTTGGCACGATGGCGGTGGAATTGAAGCTCATGGGGACAGTGGCTTGGGCCGGTGACAGTTGAAGATGTCAGTCGCCCTCCATGTCCATATCGATGGACACCGCTCAAAGTCAAACGCAGCACCAAAGAAAACATCCCTAAAACAATGCAACGGTTTGTTTCCTAATCCAAGCCAGGAACCAACATGGAGGATTTTTAACTTGTGTTTTTATGATGTCACATTGTGAATAAACGTTTTAAAAATCGGAGACGTCCATGGTAACTTTGGATAAATGTATTAGAAGACGATCCGGCTGGCTGATCTGACCTAAACTAACTAATCAATCAGCCAAAGGAAGTGAGGTCACTGGTCCTGAGGATTTTAACAGCTGCAATATCCACACGGTCCACTAGATGGCAATGCTACTGTGTGTATTACAGAGTGTGTCTTACAGAGTGTGTGTGTGTGTGTGTGTGTGTGTCTGTCTTACAGAGTGTGTGTGTGTGTGTGTGTGTGTGTGTGTGTGTGTGTGTCTGTCTTACAGAGTGTGTGTGTGTGTGTGTGTGTGTGTGTGTGTGTGTGTGTGTGTGTCTGTCTTTCAGAGTGTGTGTGTGTGTGTGTGTGTGTGTGTGTGTTACAGAGTGTGTCTGTCTTACAGAGTGTGTGTGTGTGTGTGTGTGTTACAGAGTGTGTGTCTGTCTTACAGAGTGTGTGTGTGTGTGTGTGTGTGTGTGTGTGTGTGTGTGTGTGCGTGTGTGTCTGTCTTACAGAGTGTGTGTGTGCTTGTGGTCCTCTCCCAGTTTGCTTCTTCTTTCTCTGCTCAGAGTTTCCAGGATGCTGTTGTAGGTTCTCACGGCCTGAAGGAGAAACACAACTGATGTGTCCACACAGTGACTGGCTCCACATCACACCACCCTACACCACATCACATCACACCCACCCAGACCAACCCACATCACATGACACCAACGCACATGACACCAACCCACATCACATCACCCTAATCCACATCACACCAACCCAGACCAACCCACATCACATGACACCAACCCACATCACACCAACCCACATCACATCACACCAACCCAGACCAACCACCATCACATCACACCAACCCAGACCAACCCACATCACATCACACCAACCCACATCACACCAACCCACATCACATCACACCAACCCACATCACATCACACCAACCCAGACCAACCCACATCACATCACACCAACCCAGACCAACCACCATCACATCACACCAACCCAGACCAACCCACATCACACCAACCCACATCACACCAACCCACATCACACCAACCCACATCACACCAACCCACATCACACCAACCCACATCACACCAACCCACATCACACCAACCCAGACCAACCCACATCACATGACACCAACGCACATCACATGACACCAACGCACATGACACCAACCCACATCACACCAACCCACATCACACCAACCCAGACCAACCCACATCACATGACACCAACGCACAAGACACCAACGCACATCACATGACACCAACGCACATCACATGACACCAACGCACATGACACCAACCCACATCACACCAACCCACATCACACCAACCCACATCACACCAACCCACATCACATCACACCAACCCACATCACACCAATCCAGACCAACCCACATCACATGACACCAACGCACATCACATGACACCAACGCACATGACACCAACGCACATCACATCACACCAACCCACATCACACCAACCAAGACCAACCCACATCACATGACACCAACGCACATGACACCAACCCATATCACACCCACATCACATCACATCAACCCACATCACACCAACCCACATCACATCACATCAACCCACATCACGATCCAGGATCAGGGCCTGGGCCACGTTCAGTTCAGATCAAACTTGAATGTAACCAAAGGATAAAATACAAACACACACACACACACACACACACACACACACACAATATAAAAGGTATAACATTATATAATATGTTTATTATAAAGGCTTTAGGAAGAAGCCGTGCCTGGTTTCCATGGTTACCTCCAGTCGAATACCGAAGCTGGTTTCTGTTTCCAAAGCCAGGTGAGCCAAGTGCAGGAGAACTGCTGCCAGCAGGGGGAGCGGCACTACACAGTACACAGGATACACAGCATACACACAACACACGCAGTACACACAATACACAGTACACACACGATACACACAGTACACACAAAAGCATTTAGTGGCTATGTAGGCATCTGTCTAGACGCTCATTATCTGTAAATAACAGACGTCTGTGTTTTCAGAAGTTTGTCTCTGAAGGTTATTAAGAGATAAGGACGTCTGATGGGGACTAGTGTGAATAGTTGTATTACTAGTATGACTCATTTTATTACGAGTATATCTAGTTGTATTACTAGTACGACTAGTTGTATAACTAGTACGACTAGTTGTATAACTAGTATTGACAGTTGTATGACTAGTTGTGTAGCTAGTATGCATAGTTTTTTTACTTGTATGACTATTTGTTTTACTAGTATGAATAGTTGTATAAAAAGTATAACTTATTGTATAACAAGTATGACTAGTTTTATTACTAGTCTGAATAGTTGCATAGTTGTGAATAGTTGTGTAGTTGAAGAGCTGCCAGTGACATCAGATGGAACTGTTCTACATATGAACGATGGATTTAGTGGAAACACCATCAGAACCTGGTGCTTTACTTTCACAGCCGACCAGCTCCGGCCGCAGCTACTGACCAATCAGAACAGAGCGCTGAGCTAGAAACAACACAACCTACCTTGATGAGAAGCCTGGCCCAGAAGCTGAGGAGACAGACACACTTCAGTTAACCAGTCAGACCGTTATTCAGCCAGTCAGCCCGTGAGTTAACCAGTCACTCAGCCAGTTAACCGGCGGGTCGGTCAGTCAGCCAGCCAGCCAACTAGCCAGTCAACCAGTCAATTAGTCAGTTATCCAACCAGTCAGTCAAACTAACCAGTCAGTCAGTCAACGAAGGCTGAGACACCGCTCTGTGTGAACGACTCCTGTATTTCCTGACATGTTGGTGTCAGTCAGATCAAGCCAGTCAGAACAGGATCAGCCAGCCAGATCAAGCCATTCATAACAAGGTTAGCCAGCCAGTCACGATCAGCCAGCCAGTCAGAACCAGTCAGCCAGCCGGCACCAGTCAGCCAGAACAGGTCAGCCAGTCAGATCAAGCCAGTCATAACAAGGTCAGCCAGTCAGAACAAGTCAGAACCAGTCAGCCAGCCAGTCGGAACCAGTCAGCACAGTCAGTCAGCCAGCCAGTCAGAACAAGTCACCCAGCCAAGCCCAGTCAGTCAGCCAGTCAGATCAAGCCAGTCAGAATAAGTCAGCCAGCTAGTGAGAACCAGTCAGCACAAGTCAGTCAGCCAGTCAGAAAAGGTCAGCCAGCACAAGCCAGAATGCCTCTTACCAGAAAGTAGTCGTAGAACTCTTCAGTCATGTTCAGCAGAGCGGCAGAGTGCCTGTAGAGGTCAGAGGTCAACAGGGGTCGCATGGCTTCGAACCACAACAGCACCTGCAGGAAGAAGTATTACTACTAGCCCCCGATCATTTTAGAATTATTTACATTTTGTACAGTAAATAAACATATAAAAGTCATGAAACGAAGCCCTCCATTCTAGAGACGCAACGACTGAAGAGTGGAAACAAATTTCCCAGTTCCACGGAATGCACCATCTCTTCCTGCTTCCTACAGGAAGCAGAGGAGGAGGATGAAGAGCTGGAAGAACAGAGACGTAGTGGAAGGAAAGAGGAGTCCGATAGAAAGAGTAAACAGGAAGTAACCCCGTCCCTGAAGGAATAACTTTAATAATTACTCATAAATATATACTACAGTTTTACACCGAATGTACTGACAGGTTATGATGCTGGTCCAGATGTGTAACGTCCAGGATCCTGTTCCTGTACAAATTAAGCCCTGCTAGTACTACTACTACTATATCACTAATGATAACATCACTATCCCCACACACACCCTGGTTCCCAGTCTGAGCTCTGGCTAGGAATACTTCCATGTAGTACTCATAGTATTATGTAGTACAATTAGTATAACTACATAGTACTAGAAGTAATAGTACATAGCCCCAAGAATGTTATACACCTTGGTTCCCAGTCCGAGCTCCAGCAGTGAATCCAGATCCTCTTCTGAAATCCGTCCCACAGCTTTCAGCACCAGACTCACGTTTCCAAAGCCAGCTTCACTCAGTTCCTGCCCAGGAAATAAATACTACAAAATAAAATACTATGTTCCATCATAAATATAGTCAAGTAAAATGCCATTATACTATACTAAATATTGTCAAGTTGAATGCAATTATACTTCACTAAATACAGTCAAGTTAAATGCCATTATACTATAATAAATATAGTCAAGTTAAATACTATTGTACCATAAATACTATTGCCAATAAGTCCTGTCCGTTACAAGCTTGGTTCCATTACCTTCGTTACCAGCTTGTCCAGCCTTCTCAGCGTGGTGGGGGTCAGCCCCTCCTCCTTCAGGACATAGACCAGAGTGGCGGCGTTGCTCTGGTGCAGAGCGTCCTCCAACCGGAGCTCCAGCTCAGAGAGAAGCAGGAAGTACTTCAAAACACTGCAGCAGTACTTTTTAAACCGCACGACAAAATATCACAGATCTACTTTTTAAATCATCAACATTTCCACATTATATGAATGCACTCTGCACTGTTATTATGGATGTAACGATAGACATATCGAACCGTTCGCTTCCGTACGCATTACAGAACAAGTCGTTGACTAATCCGTTGACGATAATACCGGTATAATACTGGTATCATTTTTAGGGATGGGCATGAGTACTCGAGTACTCGATTTGGACGTCAGTATTCATTCACCGTATAGAGTACTGGCATTAGCTTGCTCCCTACCGGCCCATGGCTCCAAACAAGGAGGTATCAGGAGCTGAGGACCAGCACCGATCACCCACTACTGTTGTGTGGGAGAACGACGACGCTCTTCCCCGCCGGCTCTGAATCTGTCAGATAACCACGCCCCATTAATTTGCCTCTAAGAAACGGAAATGTGGCATTACGAAATAGAAGTCTTGTATTAAGATTGTGAACGCTAGACTGTGGGAACGAGACTGACGGATGATGAGATGTATACAGTGTTTATAGTATATATATAGTGTATACTGTATATACTTTATATAGAGTGTATAGTGTATATAGTAAATACAGTGTATAAATGGTGATGAGATCCTTGACGCTGAGACACTTCACTGCGTACAATACAGACTGGTCAGAGAGCTGGTCGTTAGTCCGAACAGTCGTTAAACAGGTAGGTTTTTATATATATCTTGTTAATTTAGGAGTACCTGTATGACAACAAAAAGCCACGCCTACATCTCTGAGCGACACCATGCACGTTCACTCCGCAGAATCCACACAACGCGGCGGGAAGCAATGCTGCGTTTCATGGGAACTCGGAAATCTGTAATTCAAGTCGGTCGTCTCCGTTAAGACTACATGAGTTGCCACTTACTCTAGAAGAACTCAGGAAAGCTCTCTCCTCTATGCCCAACAATAAACCGGATCAACCTCCGGTTATAGACCCATAAGTCTTATTAATTGCAATCTAAAGATTATTAGTATAATACTGACCAACAGATTTGAAAAAGTAATTGCATTTATAGTTCACCCAGACCAAACAGGCTTTGTCAAAGGCAGACATTCATCCAGCAATATGTGCCCTTCATTAATTCTGATCAGCATATCTCAAAGGAACAACTTAAATACTGATATTGCCTCTCTAGATGCCAAAAAGGTATTTGACAGAGTTAATTGGACATATCTCTTTTCAATCTTCAAAAAAATTTGACTTTGGAGAGTCCCTCATTCAGCGGATCAAAATCCTCTGTAACCCCCTATCTGCTTCTGTCATCACCAATGGTTACACTTCACAGCGTTTAACTCTACAACGCAGCACAACACAAGGATGTCCGCTCTCCCCTTTACTATTCGCCATCTTTATTGAACCCCTCGCAACGGCCATCCGTCAAAACAGTAATAGCGTAGGCAAACAAACAGGAAACTGTTCACAAAATTAGTTTGTATGCAGACAATATCTTGTTGTATGTACGGAACCCAAAAATCAACCCTACCGGAGGTGTATATCTAAATTATCAGCTTTCTCAGACTATTCAATTCAATAAATTGGACTAAAACCATTCAGTATTGGCGACTGCAATGCCGTAACCCAGAAACTTCCCTTAACCATCACAATGGGCAACATTTGATAGTATTGATATCTCCAATCTGTCAGATTTTTTCACCCTTAACTTTTGTCCATTGCTTAAATCCATTGAAGACCTCATTCGATGGAACAACCTACCCACCTCAATAATTGGTAGGATAGCAGCAGTGAAAATGAATATACTACCAAAAATAAACTATATATTTTTAATGACCCCAGTGCAAGAATTAAACTAGCAACACTACAGAAAAACAAAGACTTGTTAGCAGCCCCAAACTTCAGATACTACTATCTAACGAACCATCTTCAATTTATAATCAAATGGTTACAACCAGAGCAACAATTGGGCCATTGTTGGTAAGACATTGAACAAACTGAATGTCAGGAGTAATCAATATCTGATTTTCCATTCCTTACTGAATCAATAAGGAAACATAATCACTTTAAAAATCCATTCATCGCAACGGCTCTGTCAGCCTGGTGGAGATCCCTCAAACTCAGTGGTCCCACTCTACCTCCAAACAAATTCACGCCAATCTGGCACAACCCAGATATTCTGGTTAAAAACAGACCAATAATCTCCAGGTCTTGGAAAAGACAAGGAATTACTCATCTGCTTTTTGAAAACAATTAGCTTATATCCTTTCCAACCTTAACCCAAAAGATATAATATCGGTGGCTACAGCTTCCTTCAATTCCTTCAACTACAGCAGTCTCTAAAAGTTAAAACAAATTGACGAACAACATTCTACAACCACCTCCAATGATTGAACATCTCACTCATTTGGTCATTCATGAAATCCCTTTTCCAGAATAAACAAACTTTTATCAAAAACAGATGACAATTTAAGAAGAAGAATATCTTTTATCATCACACGATTTATCTTTACCTATCATGGAATGGGAAAGATACCTCGCTGTTCCCACCCATATCAACCTGTGGAATCTTATTTGTAACAACACCTTTCTATGACCAGCAATTCTAAAATGCAACTCATCTAATATAAGTTTCTGCACAGAGTTCATATCACGGAACACAAAATGTTCAAAATGGGTTTTGTGGATAAAGACGTTCGCTCTCACTGTTCCCTTAATACCAGAGATGACTACTTTCATGACTTCTGGCTCTGCCCACCTATCCTAGCATTCTGGACCAACATCACTAAGAAGCTATCGGCCCTTCTGCGTCGCAGTATTCCAGTCTCCCGACTGTATGTCTCCTCGGTGACCTCTCCTCAGTTGACCCAACACTTAAACACCACCAACCCATTGATCGCCTTAACAATTGGCAAGAAAATAATATTACTCAATTGGATAAACAGAGAATTAGTAATAGAATACATCTCAATGGAAAAACTAACTTAAACTAAGTTGGGGGATGTCGTGGTGTTTTAGGACATTTGGGGGTTCTCCTGGTCTCCCAGAGGCATTGCGGTTGGGTGGGTGCCCGGCGGCTTTGTGGACATCCATGGCGCGTAGGCCTGTGGTCGTGGGGGGTCTCGGAGCCCCATGGGGGTGGTAGGGGGACCGGTGGTGGTGCCCGCTCTTTTTCTGTTGGGCCAGGCCTGGTTAGGCATTCCGTCTGGTCCTGTGAACCGTGGGCCTGAAGCTGGACAGGTGTGCTCAGCGCGGGGCTCACCATCTGGCCTCCCTCGGTGGGGGCCGGAATCCTCTAGTCACACCGGGCTGCTGGGGAATCTGTCCTCTGGCACTCTCGGGGCACGGAGTGCTCGTCGCTAGGGCGTCGGGCTGTGGGGATGCGCCAGGCGGCTGCCATCTTGCCTGTCACACTCCTGCCCCAGCGTGCTTCTCGTCTGTCCCGAAATTTTAATCCCACTCATATTAGCTAAGAACACATGCACTCGCACACCAATTCTACTCCGAACAACACTCCACCAGTGTTGTTCGCACCCCTCGGGTGTCGGTCAGGGGCCTGCAGTCTGTGCCTGGCACCCGCGGCCCGGGTTCTATGCCTGCATCTTGTACCTGCACTTTGGGGTGGGTTGAATGTGTGCGCCCCTGGGGTGTGGGGTCTCCTCTTGCTCCCTGGAACTGGGTTTTGCTCCTCAGGGATAGGCGTGGTGTTTGCTCCGCGGGCCTCCGGCTTCCCGGGGGTATTCTGTGGCCACCGCAGGACAGAGTGCTCGGGGCTTTCTTGCAGCTGTGGGGTGTCTATGCAGCTGCGGAGCTCATGGGGGCTTCAGGGCCCCTTCCACTGCTTGGAGGCGCCACGACATAATACCAACCTTCTACACCAGAACCAACTGGGATGACACACACACACACACACACACACACACCTGCTTGGAGTGCACATCAGCACCTCCTGGTTGCATTCCTCTCCTTTCCTCCCTCATTTGCTGCCATAACTGACAGGAAGAGGCCACGTGACCAGTTGTAGTTCTAGTTTTCCTGGACGTAATTCACTGTTTTTCAATACATGTTGTCGTCCAATGTTTATGTTTTTGTGTATATGTTGTTTGGTCCTATGTTTATTTCTCTCACCGTGGTGATTCTCCACCTCTTGGAGTAGTGATCAGTTGTTTATAGACAAAAACATGATAAATAGTTCTCCAAAGAGGGGGGTTGGTGGTGACTCTCTATAACCAAAGCTGACTCGTCCACAGGACAGAGTTATTGCAGCAGTTGTTGATGATTAAAGAATGAATAAAGAGTGTCATTGCAGGCTGAGAAGTTCAACTCCACCTGCAGACGAACTCTGTCCTGGATGCAATGGAACAAATACTCTGTGTTGTATGTCCAGCATGATGACAACACAGGTTAAAATAAAAAATAAAAAAAAGCGGCATGAGTGGAAGGACAGTAGAAGGTTGTAAATTGAACTATATACAAAGGGAACGTTGCGCCATTTTGCCCGACAACAAGTCACCTCACTACTAATATATATATCTCCTCTCTTTAACAAGTACTTGACTAAAATCAATTATTTTAGTATTCCGGTTGTACAAGTATTCAAGTTACTTCTGTTCAGATGCGTTTTAGTAAATAAATAAAATAGTTAAAATGTGAAAAACAGTTCAAAGCATTTTATTGTAAAGAAATCCTCTAATTCAACACAATTAAAACCTCCCCCCTCCCCGAACCACCACGCTGACCAGGACCAAGACTAGAACCAGGACCAGGACTAGAACCAGGACCAGGACTAGAACCAGGACCAGATCCACAGACGAGTTAAATCCCGCGACTCAAGTCCGGGCTGTACTCCTATCTGGGTCCAGGGAAACCACAGCACAGTCCGGACTTGAGTCGCGGGATTTAAGTTGAATCCAGAAGATAAATGTGAAGCAGTTTAAACAGAATAAAAAAGCGTTTTTTACCATGTTGGTCCTGGTCCTGGTCCTCAATCACTGTAACTCGGATCAGCTGCGGAGCTTCTTCTTCTTCTTCTTCTTCTTCTTCGTATTATTATTATTATTATTATTATTGTTATTATAATTATTATTATTAGTAGTAGTAGTTGTATTGTTGTTGTTGTTGTTGTTGTTGTTGTTGTTGTTGTTGTTATTATTATTATTATTATTATTATTATTATTATTATTATTGTTGTTGTTGTTGTTGTTGTTGTTATTATTATTATTATTATTATTATTATTATTATTATTATTATTATTATTATTATTATTATTATTGTTGTTGTTGTTGTTGTTGTTGTTGTTGTTGTTGATTATTATGTTGACACGTGATGCTGCTTTCACTGCGCTGTGAGGCAGCGTCTCGGAGCTGCAGCAAAACAAACCCAGCAGCAGAAGAAGAGCGAAGGGAGCCCTCCAAACTCAACTCAATTACATTTCAGATCCTTTAACCTAAAAGTGAAGAATCCCACGTGTCAGCTTGATAAGAATAGCAATGTTGAAATAGCATTGATATGATGGAAGCACCTGCACCTGCACCTGCACCAGCACCTGCACCTGCACCTGCACCTGCACCAGCACCTGCACCTGCACCTGCACCTGCACCAGCACCTGCACCTGCACCAGCACCTGCACCTGCACCTGCACCTGCACCTGCACCAGCACCTGCACCTGCACCTGCACCTGCACCTGCACCAGCACCTGCACCTGCACCAGCACCTGCACCTGCACCTGCACCAGCACCTGCACCTGAATGTTCCGCTCCACAACTTGACTTCCCTAATACCTTCACTTCTTGTGTATTGTGAGTGCCTTCAAACCTAGTAGTAATATTGTCATTAACTGTCACTCAGTCACCTGTAAGTACCTCCTTGGACTTGTACTTATCACTTTTTAGACGTTGTTTTTGATTTCGTAATCCACCATGTGGGGTATTTAAACGTTGACGGTTGGAGGGAGGGAAAGGAGGGGGCTTTGTTTTTTTTAAGACCCACCTCTTTAGGTTTATTCTTCATCCTGGAGAGGCCGGCGGCCCAGAGGAGGCTGAAGGCCTGCCTCTGTCCCCCTGATGGGGGGGGGGGGGCTTTCTCCACCGCCCCCTATGGGCCGGAGGATGCGTGGGGGGGGGCTGTCGCCCTCTTCAGGGGGTCAACAGGGAGAGCAGGAACGGGTCGCCCCGGACTCCCCCCGTCACCCAGGAGGAGCTCATCGCCCTGAAGGACACCGCTGCAGCGGGGCACCTGCCACCAGACAAGGTGCTCGGTGTGGAGGGGCTCCCTGCTGCTTTCCTGGAGCTGTCTGGGGGAGGAGCTCCTGGATGGCCCGCCCTGGTGTCGTCGGGCCCCCTGTCCCTGGCGACCCCGGGGCCCTGCAGCCTCCTCACTGACAGATGGGAAGCAGTAGGTCCAGGGTCTCTCTGGACCTTCCTGCTAAATGAAACGCTGTTGCTGCATTTTGTTTATTTATTTTATGTGTTGTATGTATTTTATTTTTTAATAATTACTATAAGTAAAAGGTGTGATGGGAATACTTGTGATGGGAATATTTTTTGTTTGTTCCTGTCAACATGAAAATATGTTCAATCAAAGGTTTTTTAAAACTCAAAATCTCCCCCCTCGCTATCTCTGTCTCTCTCTCCCCTCACTCTCTCTCTCTCTCTTCTCTCTCGCTATCTCCCTCTCTCTCTATTTAAAGGATCAATAACTCTCTCTCTCCATCAGCACAATCTTCGTCCTCTAACGAAGAACGTGCTTCATGTTTGTTTTGGGAAAAACACACAGAGTGTTTACACAACACACACACACACACACACACACACACACACACACACACACACACACACACAGTGAGAACCAGGTTCAGTCTCAGTTTGTTCTGCTGACAGAGCGACACTCAGCAACTTTCCCCTCTCTCTCTCTCTTTTTCTCTCCCTCTCTCTCTCCCTCTCGGGAACATGAGGGGAACATGCAAACCAAAAGGCCACGAGTTCAAACTCAGAACCGTCATTGTTTCTGTCTTTTAATTTGTACATTAGCAGCATCTATTATTATTTGTATTATGTATTATTATCATTGTTTAATGTTGTTATCATTGTTTTGATTGTTATTGTTATTGTGGTTATTATCGTCATAATTGTTGTTATTATTATGATTATTATCATGATTATTATTATTTATTTTTATTTATTTTTATTATTATTATTTATTTGTATTATTATTATTATTATTATCATTTTTATTGTTGTTATCATTATCATTATCATTATCATCAAGATCCAAATGGTTCCCAGTGTCATTTCATCAACATTTCAAACTTTTGGGACTAAAATAAAACGGACAAGATTCAAACCCCTCGCTCTGGAGCTGCAAGCGAACTCCATGTGTGACATCAAAGAGGTAAGACAATACACGCACACACACACACACACACACACACACACACACACACACACACACACACACACACACACACACACACACACACACACACACACACACACACACACACACACACACACACACACACACACACACACACACACACACACACACACTGCGAATGGATGTTTGAAGCCACAACCTGCACATTTATAATGAATTGGATGATGATGTCACAAAGCATCTTTCTCCACAAACTCATCTCGCTCCACCATCGACCGCAAGTTTTGCAACCTTGGTGTATGGACGATGCACAAACGTTCAGCTACTTCGAGTCAAATCTTGTCATTTTTCACTAAGGGTTAGGGTTAGGGTTAGGGTATGTCGATGATATGAATGAACCTATGTTCATGAACGTTCTAACGATGCCTCGACCATGTCTGTGGCTGCAGCGGTTGTTCTGTTCCAGACACTTTTAGACCGAAAAGTGCCAAGGAAATTTATTATAATATAGGGGATGGAGCCATTATAATAATGACAATAACAATAACAATAACAAAAAAAAAATAATAATAATAATAATAATAAAATATAATATTAATAATAATAATAATAATAATAACAACAATAACAACAATAATAACAATACTAATCACATTAATTATAACAACAATAATAATAATAATAATAATAATAATAATAATAATAATAATAATAATAATAATAATAATAATAATAATAATAATAATAATAATGATAAAAATAATAATAATAATAATACAATTCACCCTCCTTGTCAGAGGTAAAGTCCGTCCTCTTTTCTCTCCTCCTCCTCCTCCTCCTCCTCCTCCTCCTCCTCCTCTCACCTGTTCTTTTACCTGCTGCTTCTCCGCAAAAACACTTTCTTTTCTCTCGGAGCTCAGAGCGGATTTTACTTTAAAACGAAATGAACATAAAACTTTAAAACGAGAAACAGAGGTTTCTTCGTTTTAAAAGACGAACAATTCTTCCTCTTTCTGTTTTTCCTTCTTTGTTTTTAATGTATTTTGAGCTTTTGAACCGAAGTCGTGAAGATTTAATTTGATGAAGGTAAAGTTTGAAGAAATGTCCAGAAGAGAAGAGGAGCCGGACTGCGCATGTTCCGTCGGAATGAAATTCAACTGGGACATCAACGACCCCAAACTGCCGCAGGTACAGTTCAATATACAATAACATATATAACAATATCATATATAACAATAACATATACAACAATAACATATATAACAAAACATATATAACAATAACATATATAACAATATCATATATAACAATAACATATATAACAATATCATATATAACAATAACATATATAACAATATCATATATAACAATAACATATACAACAATATCATATATAACAATAACATATATAACAATAACATATATAACAATATCATATATAACAATAACATATATAACAATATCATATATAACAATAACATATACAACAATATCATATAAAACAATAACATATATAACAATAACATATATAACAATATCATATATAACAATAACATATACAACAATAACATATATAACAAAACATATATAACAATAACATATATAACAATATCATATATAACAATAACATATATAACAATATCATATATAACAATAACATATACAACAATATCATATATAACAATAACATATATAACAATAACATATATAACAATATCATATATAACAATAACATATACAACAATATCATATATAACAATAACATATATAACAATAACATATATAACATATCATATATAACAATAAAATATATAACAATATCATATATAACAATAACATATATAACAATAACATATATAACAATAACATATATAACAATATCATATATAACAATAACATATATAACAATAACATATATAACAATAACATATATAACAATAACAGATATAACAATATCAGATATAACAATAACAGATATAACAATATCATATATAACAATAACATATATAACAATAACAGATATAACAATATCAAATATAACTATAACATATATAACAGTATTATATGTAACAATATCAGATATAACAATAACATATTTAACAATAACATATATAACAATATCATATATAACAATATCAGATATAACAATATAATATATAACAATATCAGATATAACAATATAATATATAACAATATAATATATAACAATATCATATATAACAATAACATATATAACAATATTATATATAACAAAAACATATACAACAATATCATATATAAAAATATTATATGCAACAATATCAAATATTACCTTATCATCTATAACAACATAATAAATAACAACATAATATATAATCAATATCATAAATAACAACATAATATTTAACAATATAATATAAAGCAATATAATATGTGACAATATCATAAATAATAATATAATATATAACAATATCAAATATAACAATATCATATATAACATATTATAATACAATATGATATACAACAACATAATATATAACAATATCATATATATGAAAATAATATATATATTCTATATTCTGTAACAATATATATTGATATCAATCTATAACCCAAACTGCATAATCCGCAGGTACAGTTCAATATGGAATATAATAATACAGTATAACAATATAATACTTTATACGAATATAATATATAACGATATAATATTCGATAAGAATATAATATATAACAATATAATATTTTATAAGAATATAATTTATGACAATATAGTATTCTATAAGGATATAATATACGACAACATAATATTCTACAAGAAATTAATATAAAACAATATAATATTCTTTTATAATATAATATTTGAAAATATAATATTCTATAATAATATAATCTACGACAATATAATAATCTATGAAAAAAAATATATATATATAAAATATTCGAGAAAACACACAAGTAAATAAATCAACTGGATGTTAAAAGAAAAGTTTCCATCTTGACACTTTCTCTTCGTTTGTTTAGAAAATTAAAAGCTTTCAAAACTAATTATTTACCAGTCAACGATGAGAAAAAGCTCTTTTCACTTTTTCTTTTAAAAGTTATTCAAAGTGCTTTAAACAGGGTTTTCAACCCGAACCTCTCGGTGTCCACATCCACCGGCCCCGGTGAAACCGGGACCCTCTGTCCGCTGGACCCTAACGGGTCCCACCGGGACCCGCTCTCCGCTGGACCGGCCTCGGTCATACCGGGACCCTCTGTCCGCTGGACCGGCCCCGGTGACACCGGACCCGCTGTCCGCTTGATCGGCTCCGGTGACACCGGGAGCCGCTGTACGGTGACACCGGGAACCGCTGTCCTCTTGACCGGCCCCGGTCACACCGGGACCCGCTGTACCGTGACACCGGTACCCGCTGTCCGCTGGACCGGCCTTGGTCACACCAGGACCAACTGTCCGCTCGATCGGCTCCGATGACACCGGGACCCGCTGTACGGTGACACCGGGACCCGCTGCCGCTGGATCGGCTCCGGTGACACCGGGACCCGCTGCACGGTGACACCGGGACCAGCAGTCCGCTGGACCGGCCTCGGTCACACCGGGACCCTCTGTCCGCTGGACCGGCCCCAGTGACACCGGGACCCGCTGTCCGTTGGATCGGCTCCGGTGACACCGGGAGCCGCTCTACGGTGACACCGGGACCCGCTGTCCGCTGGACCGGTCCCGGTCATGCCGGGACCCGCTGTACGGTGAAACCGGGATCCGCACTCCGCTGGACCGTCCCCGGTTGCACCGGGAACCGCTGTACGGTGACACCGGGACCCGCTGTCCGCTGGACCGGCCTCGGTCACACCGGGACACCCTGTCCGCTGGATCGGCTCCAGTGACACCGGGACCGGCTGTGCGGTGCCACCCGGGCCGCATCGTGAAAAGTTAAAAAAATATTTTAAACATCAAACTAATCACATCTTGATCACATTAATGACACTGTCTTCATTACGTTTATTATTATTATTATTATCATTCTTATTATTATTATTATTATTTTTATTATTATTTATTACACATTTAACTGGACCGGCCTCGTTGACACCGGGACCCGCTGTGAGGTGACACTGGGACCCGCTGTCCGCTGGACCGGACCCGGTGCCACCGGGAAAAGTAATTAACAAACTAATCAACATCTTTCTTACATTAATGACAACGTCTTCATTACGTTTATTGGATCGCTGTTGTTATTATTATTATTATTATTATTATTATTATTATTATTATTATTATTATTATTATTATTATTATTATTATTAATAATAATAATAATAATAATAATAATAATAATAAAAATAATAATAATTACACGTTTATCTGAACTACATTATTCTTATTTATTGTATCGGACATTATTTATTACGTATTTATAACCTTATTTGAAGAAAAGTATGGAATTAATATACACTAGTTAAATGATGAATGATCACTTTCTCCTCCGTCGTATAAATTCTTCTCCTTCTTCTCTTTCCTTTTCTTTTACATTTTTTTCTCTCCTTTCTCTTCTTCTTCTTCTTGGTTTTTTTATTATTAAAATTGATTTAATCTGATCTAATAATTAGTGTGATTTAATAGATAGATGTGGATTCCAACTGGGATGGAAGTTTTTCTTGTGCTCCTTTCTGGCTTTGAACCAACCGGGAGCTTTGTGTTCCACATGGAATCAATAATATCGATCATTCTTCAGTTGGAGTTATGGATCAGCTATCATAGATTTAGAATCAGTATTTTATCAAATATGGATGAAAACACAGAAATAATCCGCACCAGCTCCCTATGTAGATGTAAAACTCTAGTAGATATAAACTCTAGTCCATCTGTCAGTCTGCCTTTCCATCCATCCACCTATCTGTCTACCTGTCTGTCTGTCTGTCTGTCTGTCTGTCGGTCTGTCTGTCTGTCCGTCCATCTAACATGTGGGTCTGTCTGCAGGATGTCCAGCAGTTTGATTCCTTCCAGGAATGGACTGATGGTTATGTGCGTTTCATCTATAATGGTAATGCTTCATTAAAATCCTCAAATGTATTTATTCACAGGTTTCTGAATGATATCAACCTCTGTTCGGCCAAAAAACATTGTTAATATTTTAGTTATGTTATACGTTACGCTATGAATTATTTAGCCTGAAGTGAATCATATAAATACTGTGAGACGACTCAAAGTAGCTTTAAAACTACATATAGCATGGAGTACTGCAAAGTCTGAAGTACAGCGTGATATAAAGTAGGATATACAATATGATACACAGTGTGATATACAGTCTGATATATAGTAGGATATACTGTGTGATATGAAGTAGGATATACAATATGATATACACTAGGGTATACAGTCGGATATATACAGTATGATATACAGTCTGATATATAGTGTAATATAGAGTAGGAAATACAGTAAGATATAGAGTCTGATTTGAAGTAGGGTATCCAGTCTGATATACAGTGATATATAATAGAATATAGAGTGTGATATATTTTAGGACATAGAGTGGGATATATAGTCTGATATACAATAGGATATACAGTGGGATATATAGTAGGATGTACAGAGTGATATACAGTAGGTTATATAGTAGGATATAGAGTGTGATATACAGTGGGATATACTGTATAGTGGGATATACAGTCTGGCATATAGTAGAATATACAGTGTGATATACAGTATGATATACAGTTTGATATCTAGTAGGATATACAGTCTGATATAGTCTGATATACAGTCTGATTTAAAGTATACAGTCTGACATATACTATACAGTTTGATATACAGTCTGATTTACAGTCTGATATATAGTATACAGTCTGATATACAGTCTGATATATAGTATACAGTGTGATATACAGTCTGATATATAGTATACAATCTGATATACAGTCTGATATACAGTCTGATATATAGTATACAGTGTGATAAAGTCTGATATATAGTATACAGTCTGATAAAGTCTGATATATAGTATACAGTCTGATATACAGTCTGATATATAGTATACAGTGTGATAAAGTCTGATATATAGTATACAGTCTGATATACAGTCTGATATATAGTATACAGTGTGATAAAGTCTGATATATAGTATACAGTCTGATATATAGTATACAGTCTGATATACAGTCTGATATATAGTTTACAGTGTGATGAAGTCTGATATATAGTATACAGTCTGATATATAGTCTGATATACAGTTTGATATGAAGTAGGATATACAGTGCTTTTGACTGGTTTGTACTGTTCTGAAATTGTTTTAAATTAAACTAGTTTATACTGGTTTGAATTGTATTTAAACTGGTCGAAACTTGTTTGACGTGCTCTTCAACCAAACTGGTTTAAAATGCTTTGAAATTTTCCAATCTGGTTTAAAAAAAATTTTAACTGGCTTGAACTGTTTTGCTGTGGTTTTGTTCAGGGGAGGATAAGAACGCCCAGCGCCACCTGTCTGGCTGGGCCATGAGGAACACCAACAACCACAACTGTCAGATCCTGAAGAAGTCGTGTCTGGGCGTCGTGGTTTGTTCCAGAGGCTGTTCGCTGCCCGACGGCTCCAGGCTGCAGCTCAGACCCGCCATCTGCGACAAGGCCCGACAGAAACAGCAGAGTAGGGGACTGTTATTGTGTAGAGTACCCCTCCATGGACTCAGAGACTCTTATTGTGAAAAGCAGGAGAACTGAGCCCTTTCTCCTCTCATTCTGTTGGTGTGTTTGTTTGTGTGTGTCTGCTTGCTTATGTGTGTGTGTGTGTGTGTGTGTGTGTGTGTGTGTGTGTGCATGATGTGCACGGTGTGTGTGTGTGTTGCAGAAAAGTTGTGTCCCAGCTGCAGTGCGTCCTTGGAGCTTCTCGCTTGCCGCGGTCACAGCGGTTACCCAGTGACCAACTTCTGGAGAGTAGACGGGAAGAACATCTTCTTTCAGGTTGTTATTATTATTACATATAATATTATTATTATATACTGTATTTCAGTAGTTAATACAGGTTATCTTCTCCCAGGACCAAACACCTTCTTTGATAAATAAATTAAAAAAAAAATATATATATATATATATAAAATTAAATATTAGTAGTATTATCATTAGTATCAATTATACAAGACTGAGATTGTACTGTCAGATTAAATATGTCTGGTAATTATTAATATCAATGATATATTATGATATATTGAATTATTATAATTATTCAAATTACAAACAGGCCAAAGGTGTCCATGACCATCCAAGACCAGAGTCCAAGTCTGAGACGGAGTCTCGACGCAGCTCACTGAAAAGGAGGGTCAGCTCTCCGTTCCCTCAGAAACGACAGGTGAGATTTTTTACCTTCCTGTGGTCTCATGACCCTAGGACGCCAAAAGGAAGGTATAGGATGAGGACACCAAAGGAAAGTAGAGTATGAGGACGCCAAGGGCAGGTAGAGGGAGAGGACGCCAACAGAAGGTAAAGGGTGAGGACACCAGAGGAAAGTAGAGGATGAGAACGCCAAAGGAAGGTAGAGGGAGAGGACGCCAACAGAGGGTAGAGGGTGAGGACACCAAAGGAAAGTAGAGGATGAGAACGCCAAAGGAAGGTAGAGGGAGAGGACGCCAACAGAGGGTAGAGGGTGAGGACACCAAAGGAAAGTAGAGGACGAGAACGGCAAAGGAAGGTGGAGGGTGAGGACGCCAAAGGAAGGTAGCAGGTGAGGACGCCAAAGGAAGGTAGAGGGTGAGGACATTAAAGGAAGGTAGAGGGCGAGGATGCCAAATGAAGGTAGAGGATGAGGACGCCAAAGGAAGGTAGAGGGAAAGGACGCCAAAGGAAGGTAGAGGGTGAGGACGCCAAAGGAACGTAAAGGGAAAGGACGCCAAAGGAAGGTAGTGGGTGAGGACGCCAAAGGCAGGTAGAGGATGAGAACACAAAAGGAAGGTAGCAGGTGAGGACACCAAAGGCAGGTAGAGGGTGAGGACATTAAAGGAAGGTAGATGGTGAGGAGGCCAAAGGAAGGTAGAGTATAAGGATGCCAAAGGAAGGTAGAGGGTGAGGACGCCAAAGGAAGGTAGAGGGTGAGGACAATTCAAGGAAGGTAGAGGGTGAGGACGCGAAAGGAAGGTAGCAGGTGAGGATGCCAAAGGAAGGTAGAGGATGAGAACGGCAAAGTAAGGCAGAGGGAGAGGACGGCAACGGAAAGTAGAGGGTGAGGATGCCAAAGGCCAGTAGAGGGTGAGGACGCCAAAGGAAGGTAGAGGGTGAGGACACCAAAGGAAGGTAGAGGGTGAGGACAATTCAAGGAAGGGAGAGGGTGAGGACGCGAAAGGAAGGTAGCAGGTGAGGATGCCAAAGGAAGGTAGAGGATGAGAACGGCAAAGTAAGGCAGAGGGAGAGGACGCCAACGGAAAGTAGAGGGTGAGGATGCCAGAGGCCGGTAGAGGGTGAGGACGCCAAAGGAAGGTAGAGGGTGAGGACACCAAAGGAAGGTAGAGGGTGAGGACATTAAAGGAAGGTAGAGGGTGAGGACGCCAAAGGAAGGTAGAGGATGAGGACATTAAAGGAAGCAAGAGGGTGAGGACGCCAAAGAAAGATAGAGGATGAGGATGCCAAAGGAAGGTAGAGGGTGAGGACGCCAAAGGAAGGAGAGAGAGAGAGGGGGCCTATGGAAGGTGGAGGGTGAGGACGTCAAAGGAAGGTAGAGGTTGAAGATCTCAAAGAAAGGTAAAGGGTGAGGACGCCAAAGGAAGGGAGGAGAGGAGCTCAGGAGACCTGTTGACCCTCTACATTCCCTTTATCTTTTCTTTGGTTGTTGTTGTTTGCCAGGGTCTGGGGTCCATGTTGTTTTGTATTCATGATCATTCTATTTTCTTTTCAGGGTCTGGTTGAAGTTCCAGAGCGTTTGTCCTTCATTGCAGAGACAAACTTTCCTCTCCAGTCGCAGCATTATCCTTCCTTCCAGAGTCCTGAGCCTTACTACAACACCCACAATGCCTTGGGTGAGGCCCCACCCACCCTGCAGAAATCAAGCAATCCCAGGCTGTACATGGCCAGGCCTGGGTGTGGCTATGATTTCCCAGGATACCTTGCGTCGGGCACCTTTCCGCCTCCCCTCCACAGGGAAGCGACCCACAGTGCTGACCTCTGTGACCCAAGGTCATTGTCTTAAATTTGATATTTAATAAGGTGTATTCATGTGATTTGTGTGGAATATGCTCATATAAATATGTGCATTATGTCTCCTAGCAGAGTTGCTCCAGTCCTTGGCTCCTCATCATCCTCCTTTGACCAGCAGGGAGGGAAACCTTCCTCTGGATGGAGAGATCTGTTGAAGAGTGCTGCCCCTTATGGAGATAACACCCACTATTACACCCCAGAATACCCCTGCCGTTACCCTAGCAACCCGCCAGGCTCGCCTGCAGCACTACAGACCATCATCACCACTACCACAAAGGTAGTCCTGTTCTTCAAATCAAATCCTTATGTCCTCTCTGTGCAACATGGGGGGCAGCTAGAGGGAGTAACCAGCATTTCTAAAATAGTTGTTAGCAAAGTAGCTTCTGTAGAAAAGACAGTTGGTAGAAAACAATCAGTCAAAAGATTTGTTCAATTTTCCTCCAAGTTTTCATTCATTCGTGTGATCCAATTGGTTTATCATCGTTCGCCTGCTGGATCCTCGTTCACAATTCAGCTCAGGAGTCACTGCCTCGGCTTGAGGCGCAAGCGTGACTCACGAATCTCATTTGAGAATTGGTTTGTGTGTTCTGTTCTTCGCTTGGGGCGCATGTGTGACTTTCTCAGCTCTCAGGTCTTTTTGTTCGAGATTGGAGTTTAGTCTGTGTGACTGGCTGCTGTTACAGAGAACGAACAAGACTTTTGGTGGAGTGACTCATGACTCCCGAGTCAAACGATTTGAGTGGGTCGTTCGTGAGTCCGGCATCACTGCAGAGGAGAGCCCTCAAGGAAAGACCTCAGACTCTTAAACATCTGGAGAGATTCTGGATTGGAGGAAAGGTCTCAAATCCCTTGTTCCTGCACTGGATGGAAGGGTGCTTGGGTTGATGGATAGATGGGCGGGTCTCAGTTGCTCATGGGGGAAAAAATAAAAATATAAATATATATATATATATTTATATATAAATATAAATAAAAAGAAATACTTTTCTTCTCCAATCTTTTCCTTTAACTCTTCTTTCCTCCTTCTCTACTATCCCTTCATCCTCTCCTCCTTACCCTTCCTACCAGGTGTCCTACCAGCCCTGTCCCAAGCCTCCATCCGTCCTGCCGTCCTACCAGACCTGTCCCAAGCCTCCGTCCGTCCTGCCGTCCTACCAGTGCCCCCCGTCCAAAGCCCCCCAAGGCCTCCCCGGCTCCGCCCCACCTGAGGACTCCTACTGCACAGAGGTGAAGGTTACCGAGGAGTCAGGGGGAGTCATCAAGTCCTTGTCCTTCCCCCCGGACACTCTCCAGACCAAGACAGAGCGAGACAGCTACGACTACCGCTGCCCCTACACCAACACCTTCAGATACGACGAGTACTGAGTACTAGTACTACTAGAAGGATTATGACTACTGCTACTTCAGACAGGATGAATACTGAGTACTATTACGACTACTACTCAAAGGATGGATACTGGCTTCTACTGCTACTACGAGATGGATACTGAGTACTACTACTAGATCGATACTGAGTACTGCTACTACTACTAGATGGATAATGAGTACCACTGATACTGAAAGGATAAATACTGAGTACCACTGCAAAGACCATGGAGAGGACATGAACTTCCACTGACTCATAAACACCACTACCTGATCTAGTGTGAAGAGCATTGCTATTAAATGAGTACGACTGTGAATACTAATACCAGGGTTAGCGTTAACCCTGACCCTGAAAAGAAGAACAACAATAACAACGTCAAACATATTGTAAAGTTCAGATACAAAACAATTTCACTGGAATCAGAATGTCAATATGTTATATTTGTGTATAATTCTTTGCTATTATTGTCCCCCCATTGCCCCCCCCCCCCTTGGCGGCAGCTTCATGTAAACATGACTGCATTCTTGTTGCGGCCCGTTTTGGGTCTCCGTCCACGGTTTGAAAAGCCCTTGTGTAAATGATCAAAGGTTGATGCTGAGAAATAAATGTTGTTTTGACAAGAACACGTCTGGACACGAAACTCCACAATGAACTGCCAGTGAACCTCCTTCTTCACCTCCCTTCTCCTCCCATCACCCCCTTCCCTTCTTCATCTCCTTTTTCCTACTCGCTCCTCACATCACCTCCTTTCTCAGTCGGTACTGTCAGTACCACCCATTACAATTGCTCATCCTCATCATTAGGAGATATTAGTGTCAGTGGTTACTTTGTGACATCATACGTCGATGCAAATGGATCTAAAAAACAAACTAAATAAATGTCCATGAATCTGTGAAACACCTAAACACACTACATTTTTAGAATAAATATTCACAATGATAAACAAATACACACACTAGACATTTAATACAAAGATGGTTCATTCATGAGTTGGGGCCTGGATTGATGCAGACCACTTATTTAAATGAATTAAACATCTGACTACAGGAGGACTGCAGAGAGACTGCAGAGAGACTGCAGAGAGACTGTCAAGGAAGACTGTAGGAAGACTGTAGGAGGACAGTAGGAAGACTGTAGCTATACTACAAGGATACTGTGAGAAGACCGCAGGAAGACTGTAGGGAGACAGGAGGAAGACTGCAGGAAGACTGCAGCTCCACTGCAGGAAGACTGTTGGACGCTTCCATTCAAGGTCATTTCATTTTAATTATTACATTTTATTGTTGAATTGTTAAAATCAATAAAGCATCTTGTAGACAGTGTGTGTGGCATCATTAAGTGGAAACAACTGCTTTGCGTCGTTCAGTTTGTCATTCAGTTTGTGTAGTTTTATGTGGTTTTGTGTAGTTCAGTGTGCTAAGTTAAGTAAAGTTCAAAATCAGAAAGTCACACTAACTTACTAACTAACTAACTAACTAACTAATTAACCCTAAATGTATCACTTAGAATCAATTGTTCTGATATTTGGCATCAAACAACTACTGTCATTTTCACAATCATTTAATATCACAGCTGTTTTTCCCAATTTGATAAGACACAATATGATACAAAAAGACACAATAAGTTAAGATGCAATAAGATACAATAAGATGATATACTGTACAATGAGATAAGACACAATTAGATACAATAACAAACAATAACATAAGACACAATTAGATACAATAACAAACAATAACATAAGACACAATAAGATAAATTACAATAAGACACAATAAGATAAGATACAATAAGACACAATGGGATACAATAAGACACAATAAGATGAGATACAATAAGATACAATTAGATAAGACACAATAAGATAAGATACAATAAGACACAATGGGATACAATAAGACACAATAAGATGAGATACAATAAGATACAATTAGATAATATACAATAAGATAACATACAATAAGATACAATAACACACAATATATAAATAATATATATATATATATATTATAATATAAGACACAATAATATAAAATACAATAAGACAATATGTTAAGATACAGTAAGATAAAATAAGCTCCAATAAGATAATATGCTGTACAATTAGATAAGACACAAACAGATACAATAAGACACAATAAGATAATATACTGTGCAATAAGATAAGACACAATATGATACAATTGGATAATATACAATAAGAAACAATAAGATACAATAAGACACAATAAGATACAATAAGAAACAATAAGATACAAATAGACACAATAAGACACAATAAGACACAATAACATAAGACACAATAATATAAAATAATACACAATAATATACAATAAGAAAAAATAAGATACAATAAGACACAATAATATACAATAACATAAGACACAATAATATTAAATAAGACACAATAAGATACAATAAGAAACAATAAGATACAATAGGACACAAGAAGATACAATAACATAAGACACAATAACATACAATAAGAAACTATAATATACAATAAGACACAATAAGATACAATAAGATAAGATACAATAAGATAAAATACAATAAAGTCCCTTTCCAACATGAAATCCGTAAAACTACTGGATAAAACCTGCCGCCAAAGTCAGTAAGTAGTCATTCCCTCGTAGCCTCCTCTACAGAAAAGTTCCGTATGAAGTCTTTTCCCACATGGATGAGTGTTACGGATACATTACGTAATACGTGTTCAAGAGGTGTCTAATATCCAGACAACGGAATCACTTTTTAGACCAAGGATCCACTCCACTCACTTCACTCATTTTCTTTCTGAAAACAAATCTTTTTATCATATAAATATTCATCAAAACCCACTATTTGTGCATTATTTGGATTTGGCTCTATCCCCGCTTTACGGAAATGTTCCTGCTTCCATTCCCACACACTTCAATCAACGGCCGTTCCGGAAATTTGCCGGAAATTGGAATACTTCGAGAGTTGGTAAATTTACGGAACAACTTTTACGCAACATGGAGACGGGCTCCCCTTCCCACAGCACAGCAAGGAGGAAGTGTGAGGCTGGGTTTACTTCTTCCAGTGCAGCTGGGAAAGAGGCTGAAGAAACCTGTAGGATACTATAAGATATGTAAGATATGATCAGATAGAATAAGACAGTAATCAGGTAATAAATGCACCGCCAGTCAGTCTGTATCAGTCAGTTAATCAGTCAGTCAGTATCAGTCAGCGTCAGTCAGTCAGTCAGTCAGTCAGTCTGTATCAGTTAGTCAGTAGCTGCAGACTTCAGTCAGTAGCTGCATTCAGTCTGTATCAGTCGGTATATCACTAGCTATAGACTGTATGGTCTGTATCAGTCACTCAGTCTATAGCTGCAGTCAGTCGGTCAGTCAGTTAGTCAGTCAGTAGCTGCAGTCAGTTGGTATCAGTCCGTATCAGTCAATCAGAAGCTGCAGTCAGTGTGTATCAGTCAGTCAGTCTGTCAGTCAGTCAGTAGCTGCAGTCAGTCTGTATCAGTCAGTCAGTCAGTCAGTCATTAGCTGCAGTCAGACTGTGTAAGTCAGTCAGTCAGTACCTGCAGTCAGTCTGTATCAGTCCGTATCAGTCAATCAGAAGCTGCAGTCAGTCTGTATCAGTCAGTCAGTCATTCAGTCATTAGCTGCAGTCAGACTGTGTAAGTCAGTCAGTCAGTACCTGCAGTCAGTCTGTATCAGGCAGTCAGTCGGTCAGTAGCTGCAGTCAGTCAATAAATCAGTTAGCCGGTCAGTCATGAGGATGTGATGATGTTAATGGAGGTGTCGAGGCCCAGGGGTGGGATGAGGAGTCGGAGGAAGCGGTGAAGCTGATGGAGGTGTAGAGGCCTTAGGGGTGGGATGAGGGAGTGATGGAGGTGATGGAGATGTAGAGGCTTTGGGTGTGGGATGAGGGAGTGATGGAGGAGTAGAGGGAGGGATGAGTGAGTGATAGAGGTGTAGAGCAAGGGATGAGGAGGTGATGGAGGACATAGGGTGGCATGAGGCAGTGATGGAGGTGTAGAGGCTTTAGGAGTGAAGGTGCTGTTATGGAGGTGATGGAGGTATACAGTGATGGGTGAGCAAGTGATGGAGGCGTACAGGGAGGGAAGACGGGGTGATGGAGGTGATGGAGGTTTAGTGGGTGGGAAGAAGGGGTGATGGAGGAGTGTGATGGAGGTGACTGAGGTGCAGAGCGAGGGATGAGGGAGCAGCTGGCTGATCCTTTCTCCAAACATCTTCTTATCTTCTGATCTGATGAAAGGTCTTCACTTCTCCGTCACATCATCTCTCCGTTCTCACACGAACATCATGTCTTCCTGTCGTCTTCCTGCCTCGCTAAATAAATCTCACTATCCGGTGTCATCAGATACCTTTTCAAACATCCCTCCATCCCTCCATCCCCCATCCACTCCTCCGTCTGGACTCAGATGTGGCTCGGCACTAATGGATGTTTTCCATTTGATGCTACATGGTTTGATCCACAACAAGAGAGAGAGAGAGAGAGAGAGAGAGAGAGAGAGACAGTGAAAGGTAGAGAGACAGACAGAGAGAAATGTAGAGAGAAAGGAATCGTAGAGAAGAAGACAGGGGGACAAGAGAATTGTTGAGAATTGTTTTTCTTTTAATTAAAAAAAAAACATTTTATCGAACATACTTTGTGTTAGAAACAAGAAATATTTGCTTTAGTTCAAATAAAAACGTTGTTTCAATGATGTAATAAAACAAATAAATAATTGGTCATTAGTCATCAAAACTGCAGCAGCACATCTAGATCCGTCCGATACCCAGGTCGACATAGAAGTCTCCAGTCTGCATGAGAGCCCCGCCCCGGGATCCGCTCCAGGTCCTTCGTTTGGAAAACATCTCCCCTCGCCCCTGACATCATCATCAGCCTTCACCCCCGCAGAAGCAACATGCCCTCACATCACCATCCTGGTGGTCAGGCATGGAACAGTCCCCAGCCACTGCTCTCACCCAATGGACCTCATCCACCAGTGTCTGCAGCAACCTCACAGTAACACAGTCAGCTCTCCCAGCCTTGCTGTTGGCATTTTTAGGAGATGGTGCAGTTTGACTGTGGCGGACCCCCCCCCCCCCCCCCCCCCGCAGGCTGGGAGATAAGGCTCTTGGTTCGTAGGGCGGCGTTGAAGAACAGAGGCTACTCCAAGATCTACATTCCTAGTGCACGGCTGGCCTCGTGCTGGGCCTCGAACACCTGCCTGCACTGGGGAAGCCAGTGGTAAAAAGGTGTCAAGCTGGTCATGTCCATTTCTTACTGCCGGAGAAGGAACAGGCAGGACCCTAAGTTTGGACCCTAGTAGGACCCTAAGTTTGGACCCCAGTAGGACCCAAATATTGGACCCTAGTAAGACCCTAAGTTTGGACCCTAGTAGGACCCTAAGTTTGGACCCTAGTAGGACCCTATGTTTGGACCCTAAGATTGGACCGTAGTAGGACCCTGAGTTTGGACCCTAGTAGTACCCTAAGCCCACCACAGCCTGGCTCCGTGCAAGTCCAGGTGGTGAGATCCCTGTTAGTCTGTCCCTGACCCCCCCTACAGGTATGGGACAGCTCAGACCCCCCTAACTCAACCATACACAACAAGAGAGAGAGGGAGATGAGGTCGGTAGATAGACAGGAACAAGAGAGAGAGCGAGTCAGACAGGGAAAAAGGGACAGACAAAGGGAAAGGTAAAGAGACAGGAAGAAGGGAGACAGCCGGACAGGGAAGGGTAGAAGGATAGACAGGAACAAGAGGGAGAGGCGGGGAATGAGGCAGAGTGACACACAGATGTCGAAACAGAAAAACAAAATAAAATGAACAAATGAAAGCAAGGGAGGCAAAAACAAATAGGAGATGTTAAAAGAAAAGGGAGAGATAAATAGAAGCTCTTCTCCCCTGGGTTGGGTTAGCGTAGATATTCCCAAATCTTCCCCCGAGCAGAGATGCCATCAGAAGATCAGAGATTGCAATCGGAGGAAGGCGGGAGCGGCGCTGTCATGCTTCTTTAAGAAGAGACTGATCCTGGAGATAAGGCTTCTGAAGGAACGCAGAGCAGCCAATCGGAGCAGCCGATCAGGGCAGCCAATCAGAGCAGCCAATCAGCCCTAACGTGTCACTGAGGAGCGCCGCTAGTATTTAATAGTATGTTATTTATTAGTAGGGTTAGTCCGGCAGCCGGTGGAGATTTGTAGTTGCGCTCGGTGTTGACCAGTGGTGGAGGCTCCGCCCCTCTGGAACCATTCAACCTAGGAAAGCCTGAAGACGCTAACCTGCTCTGCTTCTTAACGTCATGTCTTTCTTTGCAAGTTGTTTATGTTATCCTGACTAGTCAGACCTGTTTCCTTTTTATCTGTTCATCGCCTATTCACTGTTCTATCTCTCTGCTTCTTCCTCCACCCCTTCTCTCCATCCACCCTCAGCCATCTCTCTTTAATCAGCGTGGTTCATCACAGTGTCAGGAGGACAAACGTCACGTAGGCAATAAGACCGTCATGGCGTCCAGATCCTGGACCATGCTGGTCCCTTTGATGTTTCAGTGAGACACCTTTCATGTAGACAGTCAGCTCTGCTGCCCATGGACTAGAGCAGACAGACAGCAACCGACAACCCAACTGTCCACAGACTACAGCAGTCAGACAGCTCTACTGCCCATATAATAGAGCAGACAGAGGTCCGCTCTATTCTGGTCATAAGGTCACGATCAGGTCATTTTAAGGTCATTTTAAGGTCACATTTTCAAAGTCTTTCTAAAGTCGCTTTAAAGTTACATTCAGGGACCGATAGTCGGAGGAGGAATCTGCTTGCACCGACAGACAGGAAGTGTAAAGTTTATCTGGGTAGAGACAAGAACAAGAGACATGTCTGGACCTGAGGGGGGGCAGAGAGCGGGAGGAGGGAGAGGGGGAGGGATGGGGAGAGGGGGAGGGATGGGGGGAGGAAGGTGCTTGGCAGACTGTGGAAGTGCCAGTGAGCTGCACTGTGATTGGACGAGTGTCCAGGTGGACCAGCTCCCTCTGGCCCTGGAGCCTTTTGAATTCCAGACGTTTGGTCACCTCCCCAGAGAGATCTTTTGGGGGGGATCTGTAAATGGACTGCTTTCCATCTTTTTATTTAAATGGATCATTGGTTAATTCATATCATGTGAGCATCTGCACATGAGTCTTAATACACTGCAAATGAGAATCGAGTTCCTCTAATACAACTCATTTAAACTGTGCTAAACGGCGCCGATGGTTGTGTCACAGCAACTTTTCCGTTTTGATGCCATCACACCTGTGATGGATGTTTCATGCTGATTGTTTGACCCTGCACTGTTTGTGTATCAAGCAAATTCACCCGTGAAGACCAAAGTTGATTGATTGTGCAATGTTTTTTCAGAAGATATTGCACACCATATCCCGAAAATGCAAGGGTGCCAATGCCATTGGCCAGAACTGATATCATATGGTGTTATCAAGTTTTATATCCAAACAGATTAAATGTTTCAAAGGTCTGAAGTAAAACCAGATTAAAAGTTTTAATCCTGACAGTGTCAACAGAAGTGAAACATCGAAGATTATAAACTTACACACACACACACACACGCCCGCACGCACACACACACACACACACAAACCCATGTGTTTATATTGTGTATCAGTAAATGTATGTATAATTTGTGTCATTCTATGTATTTATACTGTGTATTATTATCATATTTTTTCTGCATCTTACTATGTACTAGTGTTTCCCGTGAGGTTTGACCCTACTAACAGCGTTTCCTGCTGTTTTCACACTGTTCCAGTCGACCTGCTCCAGGATCAGTTCTCAGTTGTTTCCTCATGTTGAGTGTATATCTGCTGTGGTCATGCAGTAAAACCAGTCATGCGTTGCCACGGTGACGGTGGCGTAGCTTACATTCCTGCTGTGGTTCAGCAAGCAGGACACCTAAACAGCATTCATCATCTTAGAATGTGTCTGCCCAGTAATGAAGCGTTCAAACGGCACAACCCCGAAGCCGCCGCCGCCGCCGCCCTGCTGGGACGTTCCATGCCTTTCACGGAGCTTCCCTGGATGGAGAAGCTCCTCTGTGGAATATTCTTACTGGGACCATTTGTGACCAGTGTCCCCACCCACAGCTCACCAGTAGGACTTCTTAGTGAGCACTCACTTCCTGCAGTTCTGGGCAGGGCGGCAGGCATCTATGTACCTCTTCCTCCTAAGGAAGGTGTGAGGATGGACTGACAGACGTGGCTTTGGGTTGGGTTACTGACAGGTCACAGACATGCAGATGTTCCTTTTGATCGCTGCTGGTTTCACCCTTCTTCTCCTCGTTCTTCCTTGCGTCTGCCCTTTCTGCGCCCCCTGCTCCACATCCTGGTAGGTGGAGTCACGGCCCTTCTCAAGGTTTCTTCCGTGTTAGGTGGAAGGTTTCTTCAGTGGATGCTTTGGCACGCCAGTTATGTTCTAAATTTATTCTAAAAATAAATAAATAAATAAATCAATAAATAAATAAATAAATCAATACATAAATAAATAAATAAGCAAACAAATAAACAAACAAATAAATAAATAAATAAATAGATAAATAGATAAATAAATAAAGGCCTTATGAGCGGACCATCAGAAGATCTAGAAAAGGCGGAAAATAACAGGGAGCTCCAACGCAAAGCGCTGGCCTACACATACAGTGGATGTAGATACGTTCTTTCTGCCTGACTTCATCTTATCTGTATCTTATCCTCGAAAACCCTGGGCTTCAACATATCTCGGATATTTTTCCACAAGAAGTCCTCCGCTCTTGGACCATAATACGTCCCGTAGGACAGAGTATGTATGGAAATAACATGCACCAGGAGAGTTACGATGGACTCACACGGACATTTCGGAAGGTAAATCATCTTTCCACATGTAATGAATCATATGATACTGCAGAAACTGACAGAGCTGAACTTGGAGACAACATCAGGGTCTGATCAGGGTCTGATCAGGTTGAGCCGCTTTGCAGCCCCTGATTGGTGGTCGACTGCCTGTCTGTCCGTGTGTGTCTACCTGCCTGTCATTCTGTCTGTCCTTCTGCCTTTCTGTCTGGAATAGTGTCATTGCTGTTGCTGTTTTGGGTCCAAACATGTTGAAGCCACAATGTTTAGTGTTGACTCCACTCGCTGATCCTGAATTTCCCCCTTGGGATAAATAAGATTTAATCTTATTGTATTTGATCTTATCTCATCTCACTATCTGTGTTAAACATTTTAACTGCAACCATCTGCTGTGTTCACTGTCTGTGGCACCTTTACAATTTATATCTGTTTCATTGTTGAAATTCTGAGTTTAAATTTTTTTGGAAGGAAAATAAAAGCAGGAAAAACAATTTTCTTTTAATAAAAGCAAATTGAAGTGGTTCTTGTCAACTGTGTGACAATGTGGGCTGAACAGTTCATATAAAATATACACTGATACAAATTAAAAAAGGATTTACATTGTTATCTGCTACAAATGAATACTATGTTATTGAGCTTGAAACTAAAGTGAAGTTTCTTTACTGAAGAGTCAACAGACAAGTAGACAAGGAAACTTAGCGGACACAGACAAACAGGAAGAAGTAGCAACAGGATGGACAGAAGGCAGCGACGCAGGCGCAGCGCTGAGGACGCCTGCAGGCCAGGTGAGGAACTGCACAAAGCGCTCCAACCCTCTGTGCAGTGTGAACCTCTTCTAGAAAGTTCAATAACTGTGATAAACAGTTTGATTTGAAATGTTCTGATTGGAGTAAGTGTCTAATCAATGGCCTAATCATAGAGATGGTATATCCAGATGTTGTTCTTCAGGTGATAAAGTCTTATCTTTGAGATGAGACCTGTTGAGATTCTGGTTGAAGCAGAATGTGTCTTTGATGTTCTCTGATCTTCCTGTGAAGATCCAGTCAGTGTGCAGTGATAATGCTGATGGATAGGGACTTCTGGCTACTGGATAGGGACTTCTGGCTACTGGATAGGGACTTCTGGCTGCTGGATAGGGACTTCTGGCTACTGGATAGGGAATTCTGGCTACTGGATAGGGGCTTCTGGCTGCTGGATAGGGACTTCTGGCTACTGGATAGGGACTTCTGGCTACTGGATAGGGACTTCTGGCTACTGGATAGGGACTTCTGGCTACTGGATAGGGACTTCTGGCTGCTGGATAGGGACTTCTGGCTACTGGATAGGGAATTCTGGCTACTGGATAGGGGCTTCTGGCTGCTGGATAGGGACTTCTGGCTACTGGATAGGGACTTCTGGCTACTGGATAGGGACTTCTGGCTACTGGATAGGGGCTTCTGGCTACTGGATAGGGACTTCTGGCTGCTGGATAGGGACTTCTGGCTACTGGATAGGGACTTCTGGCTACTGGATAGGGATGTCTGGCTGCTGGATAGGGACTTCTGGCTACTGGATAGGGACTTCTGGCTACTGGATAGGGACTTCTGGCTACTGGATAGGGACTTCTGGCTACTGGATAGGGATGTCTGGCTGCTGGATAGGGACTTCTGGCTACTGGATAGGGACTTCTGGCTACTGGATAGGGACGTCTGGCTGCTGGATAGGGACTTCTGGCTGCTGGATAGGGACTTCTGGCTGCTGGATAGGGACTTCTGGCTGCTGGATAGGGACTTCTGGCTGCTGGATAGGGACTTCTGGCTGCTGGATAGCTTCACAGCAGAACTTCTCCTTTTCATGTAATGAATCTTCTGCTTTCAGGAAACACAAAACCTTGAACCATACGAAGTTTGATATTTAACAAATTAATAAAATTATAGTTTAAACCCAAACCCTAAAGTCGCCCCTGCCCCTCCCCCCTCTGCTTAATGGAGGGTGAAACAGCAACAACGAACCGTTTCATCCACACACTTCATGTCAAGCAACACACAACAGTAATCTGAGATGGAGCGTGCACACGCACACTCACATGCTCACACACCTGGTCAGTCACGTGCACTTCTGTTGTCTCTAGTCACATGAACATGGCAGCCGTGCACTGTCAGCTTCTGCAACACACACCAAAAGGGGAACGAGTTGAGTTGGACTGAAACCGGGGAGGAAAGAGCTCTATTCAAACTCAAGGCCAGATGAACTCTGGTATTAACAATTAGAGAAACAAACAATATATTTGGAAACGCTTGGTGAATAAGAGAAGATAAGATAAGGCTTTGTCTTGATCCCTGGGGGCAACTCAGGTGCTATGTCCAAAAAGAGATCAAACCAAAGATATGCAGTGTAGAACAGAGCAGGTAGGAGCACTACGCTAACTATTGTGCCATATGGAGGAGGACGAGGAACAGGTGATGAGAGAAGGAGGAGTAGGCTGTTAAAAGAAAGATGAAGGAGGTGAAGAGTTTTGAACACCAGCTGCTTCTCTTCCCTTATTTCCATTAAAACACTCAAAGATCAAACCTCTTCACCTCCTCTCTTCTTCATTCTCTCAAAACCCATCTCCCCTCCTCCTCTCCACTCCCCCTCTTCTCTTCGTCTCCTCCTCTCTCATCATCCCCCTCTTCAGACACAACAGCCGTCTTTTTGCATTTTGACCAAATTCATCATAATATGTTATAAATATAGAGGCTCTGTTTTGTAAATTAAAATTATAAAGCAATATATAGATAACACATTTATTCTATATATCCATATGTATTTATGAAGAACAGAAAGATTTTGTCATATAGACCGGGCTGTGGCGGGGGGGGCCGTCTGCCGCTCTCTGTTCTGTGGTCTGCATGCGCGGCGGGGGCCTGGCCAGGGGCCTGATGGGGGCGCGGAGCTGCCCAGCATGGCGGAGGCACATGGCGGCCCGCTCTGCGCCCGTGGGGCTGGTCGCTCTGGGTCGGGTGCCTCCGTGCACGGGAGGCGGGTGTGCAATGGCGTGGTCGGGTCCGGGAGGGGGTCCGCATGGCCCCTGCCCGGCCTGCTGCACCCCCATGTTGATCTGGCTGCGCTTTGGGGGGGGGGGGGGGTCAGCCAGTCTATGTCTATGTTTGTGTTTTTCCATGTATATGTTGTTGTTTGGTTCTGTGTTTATATTTTTCCATGCACATGTTGTTGTTTGGTTCTATATTTGTGTTTTTCCGTGTACATGTGGTTGTTTGGTTCTGTGTTTATGTTTTTCCACGTACATGTTGTTGTTTGGTTCTAAGAATTAATAAAGAGTTGCATTGCACTTTGAGAAGTTGAACTCCACTTGCAGACTATCTCTGTACTGGTGCAATGGAACAAATACTGTCTGTTGTATACCCAGTACACTGACAGCACAGACAAAAAAAAAAAAAAAAAGGAAGGAAGCCTCTCAATTCCATAATACGAGAACAGGGTTATTTTTCTAACTTGCTCCTCTTTCACTGTTGTTGTTTTTTTGGAACCTTTAAGCCGATGGATAAAGCAAAATGAAAATATTGAAGACTGGACATGGAGCGGGGAGAATAGAAGATGCTCTTGGGACTTTGGCTGCTGGATAGGGGCATCTGGCTGCCGGATAGCTGGTGCTATTCGCAGATGGTGTCCTGGTATATTGGGCCAGACCTAATACATCCTTGACTGCACTTATGACAAGTCTGACCAAATAAATAATGTAAATTAAATATACTAAAAACCCAAGTCCTTACTTTTAACTACAGCCAAGACCAGACCTTCAGAGAAAGGGAATCTACTCCAGGATACTGATACTGTATTTGTTTCAGACTCTACCTGCAGTAGAGGCGTCACCGTGTCCGACAAGGAGTTTGTGTTGATTTCAAGATTTATTTGGCAGGGAAAGAGACTGAGGATCAGGCTTCGAGGTTTGCAGTTGCGGTTAGTGTCCCTTGTTAAAGAGCTCTTATCAAGCTGCACAAATAAAAACATTGTTTAGTATATGTAAGCCATCCTACTCAGCAAGATGGAAAGAAATCAAATGTAATACATCAAATGGTGTAGACACCACTACAGGCTAAAATAGAGATGGTGGAGAACACCTGGAGAGGAGAGGGACCCCTGGTTTGGAAAATCACAATATACCTGGTTCACAATAATAACTAAAAACAGACTGAAGACTGCACCTAGTAAGATGTTACGTTGGATTGCATATGATTCAGAAGTGATTTCAAACAGAACAGATAAAAGGTTTAAATGGTGGGAAATGGAGCACGATGCACTGGGAGCTCTCAAAGATGGAAGTGAAGAGCTTTCAAGAATAAAAGGAGCAATAAAGCTACTGCAGACTTGTGTGGAGGTGGAGCCATTATTACAGAGCATTGCAAAGCACTGCTGCCCCCTGGTTGCTCAATGTGGTATCACAGCTCCAACTATCAGTTTCTTTTCGACCAGTGATTCCCAACCTGTGGGCTGCGGCCCAGGGTATTGCAAGTGGGCTGCCAAATCATGGGCAAAATGTGGGCAATAAATTCATGGGCACATGGGCAATAAATTCAAATGTATTAATTCCAAAAACTTTTTTAAATGTTAAAAAAATATATAATTATCATTTCAAGGTATTTAAAACCTTAAAAAATGCCCCATCACTGACAGTTAGGAACTTATGTTAGGGCGTACTACGTCCAAGCTGGACCATGATCGACGTGCATTGGTACATTTTTGAAAATTGATCAGACAGGCGGGACAGTCCCTGTCAAACAATAAAGAAGAACGCTGAATTTTTATCATTGGGATTTTTTTGGACAGGCACGGAAGACGAACCGTTACCGCTGTGCGTGGTGTGTTCCGAGATTTAATCAAACGAAGCTCTGAAGCTGTGCCGTCACCTCGGCACAAAACACCAACAGGACACGTCCAAGCCGCTTGAATTTTTCGATCATAAACTCAAGGATATCAGGGCAAGAACAGAGTCATCAAAACGTCATGTATGGGCACCGAGAACGGGAAGGCAGCGGAAGCATCCTATCAGGTCGCCCGACTCATAGCCAAGCCTGGTAAGCTGCATACGATCAGGGAGAATTTAATCCTTCCTGCCACAAAAGAGATGGTCGGGGTGATGTTGGGAGACAAGGCGTGCAAGACAATCACCCTCATCTCATTGTCTGATGACTCAGTCAGACGCAGAATGTGTCAGAACAGCTGATAACGAGCGTACGAGAGAGTCATTTTTATGGAAAATGGAGATGTGGGCCAGACCAGTTGACCGGTCAAACTTTGACTCGTTTGAGGATCCGTCTGATTTTTTGACAAGGAGAAAATGCGGCTTCCCGTCATGTCAAAGAGCACCTGCGTGGTTTGAGGATCAAGCTGCGCGACGACTTCCCCATCCCAGATGTGCAGTGCAACTGGATGGAAAACACCTTCGCCAGTCACAGTGACGACACAGACACTTTCTCACAGAAGTACCTGACAAACTTTTGGCTTCATGTTGCTTCCAAGCATCCCCATCTGTCCGACGGTGCTGTAAGATTTCTGACGCCTTTCCCGACGACGTATCTCTGTGAGACTGACTTCTCGGCGTTTGTGGCATTGAAGATGAAATACAGGAATAAACTGCATGTTGATCCAGATCTTCTCCTGAGACTGTCGTCCCTGAAGCCAGACATCAAGCATGTGGTGTCTGCCATGCAGCATCAGCCTTCTCATGAGGTGACTTCATATTCATGTGCTCCAGTTATTGTTGGTTTTATCAGCGCTGGCGTGAGTGGTGAGTTTTAACCCAGCTCTTTTTTTGTTTTACCACGACCGCCCTGTATGTATGAGAATGCATACAGTGATTGTGAGAATATACGTCCTGTGAGAACGCGCTGTTTGGCGCCTGTGTTACTTCTGCTCGGACGTGGCCGCCGACACTTTTGAGATTTTCAAGTGGGCCGCGAGTCAGAAAAAGGCGGGGAACCACTGGTGTAGACAAACCCTCGTCCTAACTAGATAGAAAATAGGAAAACGGTGAAGTGTTCATGATTGTACTGTGAAAATATGGGAATTGAGGAGTTTGAAATAAAAAAGAGCAGGTCAACTATAAAAACAGAGAGAAAAGTCGTAAACACACCCATTTAAAAAAAAAAATTTCATTCATAACTTACCAGTGCAATAAGATACTTTTAACCCACACCAGATGGAATCCAGTTATTTCCCAGACTCCAGATGAAGCCACCACCTCACTGTTTAGTGTTTAGACGTTACCTAACTTTGGATTTACGTGTATATTTATATAACTTCTTACCTGGTAGATGTCAGTAGATGGATATTTTAATGTTATAATATTTTAATCTGTGCTCCACATTACTCTGCCGGATTAATGAAAAAAAAAAAAGATAAATAAATAAAAATAATATTATCATATTATTATTTTAATAGAATAAAATAATAAATACTTAAAAATTTGTCAGCGCATCTGTCGAAAACACTCAAATGTGCGACTGAGTGATGCGTTCAAGATTCAGCGAGGCATCGGAAAAATAGAAGCTGTGCAATGGTAATTACCCACAGAAATACCATAATGTTTTTCGTAATTTGGTATTGTTTTTATTGTTATTTTTATTTCGAATTTTTTAATTTTAATTGTATTATTATTATTTTTTTCATATTATTCTATTCACTAACTGCATTACGTTTTAGGAATCAGTTTCAGTTAGTTAGCTAGGTAAGAATTAGGTTAGATATTATGTTTGGTTTAGTAACCATTGTGCATAATCTCCGGGTGCGTTGCGAAGACATTTCACTGCATATACAGTATGTATGAAAGTATGTACTGTATATGTATGTGACAAATAAAGCTCTTTCACTGCATATACAGTATGTATGAAAGTATGTACTGTATATGTATGTGACAAATAAAGCTCTTTCACTGCATATACAGTATGCATGAAAGTATGTACTGTATATGTATGTGACAAATAAAGCTCTTTCACTGCATATACAGTATGTATGAAAGTATGTACTGTATATGTATGTGACAAATAAAGCTCTTTCACTGCATATACAGTATGTATGAAAGTATGTACTGTATATGTATGTGACAAATAAAGCTCTTTCACTGCATATACAGTATGCATGAAAGTATGTACTGTATATGTATGTGACAAATAAAGCTCTTTCACTGCATATACAGTATGCATGAAAGTATGTACTGTATATGTATGTGACAAATAAAGCTCTTTCACTGCATATACAGTATGTATGAAAGTATGTACTGTATATGTATGTGACAAATAAAGCTCTTTCACTGCATATACAGTATGTATGAAAGTATGTACTGTATATGTATGTGACAAATAAAGCTCTTTCACTGCATATACAGTATGCATGAAAGTATGTACTGTATATGTATGTGACAAATAAAGCTCTTTCACTGCATATACAGTATGCATGAAAGTATGTACTGTATATGTATGTGACAAATAAAGCTCTTTCACTGCATATACAGTATGTATGAAAGTATGTACTGTATATGTATGTGACAAATAAAGCTCTTTCACTGCATATACAGTATGTATGAAAGTATGTACTGTATATGTATGTGACAAATAAAGCTCTTTCACTGCATATACAGTATGTATGAAAGTATGTACTGTATATGTATGTGACAAATAAAGCTCTTTCACTGCATATACAGTATGTATGAAAGTATGTACTGTATATGTATGTGACAAATAAAGCTCTTTCACTGCATATACAGTATGTATGAAAGTATGTACTGTATATGACAAATAAAGCTCTTTCACTGCATATACAGTATGCATGAAAGTATGTACTGTATATGTATGTGACAAATAAAGCTCTTTCACTGCATATACAGTATGTATGAAAGTATGTACTGTATATGTATGTGACAAATAAAGCTCTTTCACTGCATATACAGTATGCATGAAAGTATGTACTGTATATGTATGTGACAAATAAAGCTCTTTCACTGCATATACAGTATGCATGAAAGTATGTACTGTATATGTATGTGACAAATAAAGCTCTTTCACTGCATATACAGTATGTATGAAAGTATGTACTGTATATGTATGTGACAAATAAAGCTCTTTCACTGCATATACAGTATGTATGAAAGTATGTACTGTATATGTATGTGACAAATAAAGCTCTTTCACTGCATATACAGTATGCATGAAAGTATGTACTGTATATGTATGTGACAAATAAAGCTCTTTCACTGCATATACAGTATGCATGAAAGTATGTACTGTATATGTATGTGACAAATAAAGCTCTTTCACTGCATATACAGTATGTATGAAAGTATGTACTGTATATGTATGTGACAAATAAAGCTCTTTCACTGCATATACAGTATGTATGAAAGTATGTACTGTATATGTATGTGACAAATAAAGCTCTTTCACTGCATATACAGTATGTATGAAAGTATGTACTGTATATGTATGTGACAAATAAAGCTCTTTCACTGCATATACAGTATGTATGAAAGTATGTACTGTATATGTATGTGACAAATAAAGCTCTTTCACTGCATATACAGTATGTATGAAAGTATGTACTGTATATGTATGTGACAAATAAAGCTCTTTCACTGCATATACAGTATGCATGAAAGTATGTACTGTATATGTATGTGACAAATAAAGCTCTTTCACTGCATATACAGTATGTATGAAAGTATGTACTGTATATGTATGTGACAAATAAAGCTCTTTCACTGCATATACAGTATGTATGAAAGTATGTACTGTATATGTATGTGACAAATAAAGCTCTTTCACTGCATATACAGTATGTATGAAAGTATGTACTGTATATGTATGTGACAAATAAAGCTCTTTCACTGCATATACAGTATGCATGAAAGTATGTACTGTATATGTATGTGACAAATAAAGCTCTTTCACTGCATATACAGTATGCATGAAAGTATGTACTGTATATGTATGTGACAAATAAAGCTCTTTCACTGCATATACAGTATGTATGAAAGTATGTACTGTATATGTATGTGACAAATAAAGCTCTTTCACTGCATATACAGTATGTATGAAAGTATGTACTGTATATGTATGTGACAAATAAAGCTCTTTCACTGCATATACAGTATGTATGAAAGTATGTACTGTATATGTATGTGACAAATAAAGCTCTTTCACTGCATATACAGTATGTATGAAAGTATGTACTGTATATGTATGTGACAAATAAAGCTCTTTCACTGCATATACAGTATGTATGAAAGTATGTACTGTATATGACAAATAAAGCTCTTTCACTGCATATACAGTATGCATGAAAGTATGTACTGTATATGTATGTGACAAATAAAGCTCTTTCACTGCATATACAGTATGTATGAAAGTATGTACTGTATATGTATGTGACAAATAAAGCTCTTTCACTGCATATACAGTATGCATGAAAGTATGTACTGTATATGTATGTGACAAATAAAGCTCTTTCACTGCATATACAGTATGCATGAAAGTATGTACTGTATATGTATGTGACAAATAAAGCTCTTTCACTGCATATACAGTATGTATGAAAGTATGTACTGTATATGTATGTGACAAATAAAGCTCTTTCACTGCATATACAGTATGTATGAAAGTATGTACTGTATATGTATGTGACAAATAAAGCTCTTTCACTGCATATACAGTATGCATGAAAGTATGTACTGTATATGTATGTGACAAATAAAGCTCTTTCACTGCATATACAGTATGCATGAAAGTATGTACTGTATATGTATGTGACAAATAAAGCTCTTTCACTGCATATACAGTATGTATGAAAGTATGTACTGTATATGTATGTGACAAATAAAGCTCTTTCACTGCATATACAGTATGTATGAAAGTATGTACTGTATATGTATGTGACAAATAAAGCTCTTTCACTGCATATACAGTATGTATGAAAGTATGTACTGTATATGTATGTGACAAATAAAGCTCTTTCACTGCATATACAGTATGTATGAAAGTATGTACTGTATATGTATGTGACAAATAAAGCTCTTTCACTGCATATACAGTATGTATGAAAGTATGTACTGTATATGTATGTGACAAATAAAGCTCTTTCACTGCATATACAGTATGCATGAAAGTATGTACTGTATATGTATGTGACAAATAAAGCTCTTTCACTGCATATACAGTATGTATGAAAGTATGTACTGTATATGTATGTGACAAATAAAGCTCTTTCACTGCATATACAGTATGTATGAAAGTATGTACTGTATATGTATGTGACAAATAAAGCTCTTTCACTGCATATACAGTATGTATGAAAGTATGTACTGTATATGTATGTGACAAATAAAGCTCTTTCACTGCATATACAGTATGCATGAAAGTATGTACTGTATATGTATGTGACAAATAAAGCTCTTTCACTGCATATACAGTATGCATGAAAGTATGTACTGTATATGTATGTGACAAATAAAGCTCTTTCACTGCATATACAGTATGTATGAAAGTATGTACTGTATATGTATGTGACAAATAAAGCTCTTTCACTGCATATACAGTATGTATGAAAGTATGTACTGTATATGTATGTGACAAATAAAGCTCTTTCACTGCATATACAGTATGTATGAAAGTATGTACTGTATATGTATGTGACAAATAAAGCTCTTTCACTGCATATACAGTATGTATGAAAGTATGTACTGTATATGTATGTGACAAATAAAGCTCTTTCACTGCATATACAGTATGCATGAAAGTATGTACTGTATATGTATGTGACAAATAAAGCCCTTTCACTGCATATACAGTATGCATGAAAGTATGTACTGTATATGTATGTGACAAATAAAGCTCTTTCACTGCATATACAGTATGCATGAAAGTATGTACTGTATATGTATGTGACAAATAAAGCTCTTTCACTGCATATACAGTATGCATGAAAGTATGTACTGTATATGTATGTGACAAATAAAGCTCTTTCACTGCATATACAGTATGCATGAAAGTATGTACTGTATATGTATGTGACAAATAAAGCTCTTTCACTGCATATACAGTATGTATGAAAGTATGTACTGTATATGTATGTGACAAATAAAGCTCTTTCACTGCATATACAGTATGTATGAAAGTATGTACTGTATATGTATGTGACAAATAAAGCTCTTTCACTGCATATACAGTATGTATGAAAGTATGTACTGTATATGTATGTGACAAATAAAGCTCTTTCACTGCATATACAGTATGCATGAAAGTATGTACTGTATATGTATGTGACAAATAAAGCTCTTTCACTGCATATACAGTATGCATGAAAGTATGTACTGTATATGTATGTGACAAATAAAGCTCTTTCACTGCATATACAGTATGTATGAAAGTATGTACTGTATATGTATGTGACAAATAAAGCTCTTTCACTGCATATACAGTATGTATGAAAGTATGTACTGTATATGTATGTGACAAATAAAGCTCTTTCACTGCATATACAGTATGTATGAAAGTATGTACTGTATATGTATGTGACAAATAAAGCTCTTTCACTGCATATACAGTATGCATGAAAGTATGTACTGTATATGTATGTGACAAATAAAGCTCTTTCACTGCATATACAGTATGTATGAAAGTATGTACTGTATATGTATGTGACAAATAAAGCTCTTTCACTGCATATACAGTATGTATGAAAGTATGTACTGTATATGTATGTGACAAATAAAGCTCTTTCACTGCATATACAGTATGTATGAAAGTATGTACTGTATATGTATGTGACAAATAAAGCTCTTTCACTGCATATACAGTATGCATGAAAGTATGTACTGTATATGTATGTGACAAATAAAGCTCTTTCACTGCATATACAGTATGCATGAAAGTATGTACTGTATATGTATGTGACAAATAAAGCTCTTTCACTGCATATACAGTATGTATGAAAGTATGTACTGTATATGTATGTGACAAATAAAGCTCTTTCACTGCATATACAGTATGTATGAAAGTATGTACTGTATATGTATGTGACAAATAAAGCTCTTTCACTGCATATACAGTATGCATGAAAGTATGTACTGTATATGTATGTGACAAATAAAGCTCTTTCACTGCATATACAGTATGTATGAAAGTATGTACTGTATATGTATGTGACAAATAAAGCTCTTTCACTGCATATACAGTATGTATGAAAGTATGTACTGTATATGTATGTGACAAATAAAGCTCTTTCACTGCATATACAGTATGTATGAAAGTATGTACTGTATATGTATGTGACAAATAAAGCTCTTTCACTGCATATACAGTATGCATGAAAGTATGTACTGTATATGTATGTGACAAATAAAGCTCTTTCACTGCATATACAGTATGCATGAAAGTATGTACTGTATATGTATGTGACAAATAAAGCTCTTTCACTGCATATACAGTATGTATGAAAGTATGTACTGTATATGTATGTGACAAATAAAGCTCTTTCACTGCATATACAGTATGTATGAAAGTATGTACTGTATATGTATGTGACAAATAAAGCTCTTTCACTGCATATACAGTATGCATGAAAGTATGTACTGTATATGTATGTGACAAATAAAGCTCTTTCACTGCATATACAGTATGTATGAAAGTATGTACTGTATATGTATGTGACAAATAAAGCTCTTTCACTGCATATACAGTATGTATGAAAGTATGTACTGTATATGTATGTGACAAATAAAGCTCTTTCACTGCATATACAGTATGTATGAAAGTATGTACTGTATATGTATGTGACAAATAAAGCTCTTTCACTGCATATACAGTATGCATGAAAGTATGTACTGTATATGTATGTGACAAATAAAGCTCTTTCACTGCATATACAGTATGCATGAAAGTATGTACTGTATATGTATGTGACAAATAAAGCTCTTTCACTGCATATACAGTATGTATGAAAGTATGTACTGTATATGTATGTGACAAATAAAGCTCTTTCACTGCATATACAGTATGTATGAAAGTATGTACTGTATATGTATGTGACAAATAAAGCTCTTTCACTGCATATACAGTATGCATGAAAGTATGTACTGTATATGTATGTGACAAATAAAGCTCTTTCACTGCATATACAGTATGTATGAAAGTATGTACTGTATATGTATGTGACAAATAAAGCTCTTTCACTGCATATACAGTATGTATGTGTTAGGCCCACGGCCTCCCAGCGCCACTAGAGGCCGCCCTTGCCACATCTGCAGCTCCCTACTCAGGCCCAATTGCACACACCTGGGATGAATTACCCCCACAGTTTTTACCCCCAGCTTCCCAGCCATTCCTTGCCAGACCGTCAACTAGCTTTCCCCGAGTTGTAGCGCTATTGGCTCCCTTCCTAGTTCCTCGTTTATGTCTCGTTGTCTCGTCTTCCCCTTCCCCTTCCCCTTCCCCTTCCCCTTACCTGCTTGTCTCCTCTCGTCGACCCAGCCTGTCTCTTCAAGTCCAGCCAGCCCGGTTTACCTGCCTGTCTCCGCTCGTCGACCAAGGCTCTCCGTCCATCTCCATCCAGCCTGGTTCCCCGTCTCTCCACCCGGATCCTGGACCCCATCTCCTGGTCATCACCATCCCTGCCCTGCTCCATCCCCACCCGACCGGGTCCCCCCGGCCAGGTCCACCGTCCCGGTTAATAAACATCCCTTGCCTGCCTCCCGTCTCCCTGTGTCGTGCGTTTGGGTCCCTCCTAGTTCTGGTCGTGACAGTTTGAAAGTATGTACTGTGTATGTATGTGACAAATAAAGCTCTTGAATATCATGGAAACGTAACTTTTCTGAAAATGTAATGCAAGTAAAAAACTAAACTCAACTTTACAAAAAAAATTACGCAAAGGTGAACATACTATTGTAAATCTAAATGAATACATCATAATTGACGTTTACGAGACACAACACCATCTACCATCAAAGAAACTCTGGATGTACTTCAATGCAACACGGTGAGTCATAACAATGACAACAAATAGTCTAAAATCAAAAAATAAAATACGTTTTTTGTCATAAACATCACATATAAAAAATGTTCTACACCTAAACTCAACAAACTGTTATGAAAAGGCAGAAATTGTTTGTGATCTTGACAACTAATTCTATAATAATTCAAACTGCAAATTAATGTTAAGGTTACATAAGTGTTATCTGCATTACAATATAGATGAGTAATCTATTAAACTGAATTTTACAATTGTACATTACTTATATAAAAAGTACAATAAAGTAGTAAATAGCGGAAAACTAAGACAATAAAGAAGCCATTTTCCAAAAATCGTCAAGGTCAGTCACAATATTAAAAAAAAAAGTGCTGAAGAAATTCTGATGAAAAACCTAAATGGAAAAACTTTCAATGTAAGTGTTGATTCGCCATACGTCTGGGTATTAGAGGCTCACTTCACCAGGGTGATTTACCCTTTGGAGACATTTTGGTCAGCAGTTCTTAAAAACAAGATTCAGAATGTTTGCACATGGACACAGAATGACCTAGATGATGTTTTGATTCAAATAAATGATCTTTATCAGGAGCTGAAAAAGTCTGTAATGTTGCAGGAAGAGATTATGTCGCAATAACAGAATTGCCAACCAGACAAATCACATTCATACAACATTCCAACTAACGTATGCAGATCCGTTTACTGGCTGCATTGGTGGAGGTCACCATGGCTCTGCGTTGTATTATAACGCTAGGCCGATTGATAAAGCACTAATCTCCCAATGAAGGTGAATCATTACTTTAATTAGCTTTCTTAGGACGGCTTTGATTATGTACCAAATACAAGAAAAATATCAAGCTATCGTTGTAAAAAATTCATAATTACTTTATAATTACTGTGATATTTTTTTGGACAACTGTTTAATAAAACAATTATCTGACTTGTTTGGTCATTTATTGTGGTTATTTACTAATTAATGTACTTTGAACTTACAAACAATATCGAAACTGTAAACTCAGCTATTTGGAACAATTATTTATAACTGACCTTTATCGTACACTTTTGTCAAATTCATAAATTAAAATCAATGTTTGAGGTCTGGTTGAAATGGAACTTGTTTCATAGGTAATACCATTACATTTAGATTGATGAATTTAAATGGATGTAACTATATTATGTTTACATGTCCGAGTCAGTCTGAAGGTCAGTTACAATATTCCAATACAACATTCCACGTGTGTAACTACACGACGTAAACCCACGATGTTCGATGTTTGTACGTTAAGTAAATTGTGATGCACTGAAAACAGTAATACTTACCTAACACGAATACACTGGACCCTGTGTATTGCTGCCTGCAGCTATGATGATGATTATTATTATTATTATTATTCTTATCAAACCAAAGCATTTCACTAACTACCCCATCCTTGCGCTAGGATCTGACACTCCGATGTGCACTTTTAATACTTTTAATACTACTAAACTTTAAATGTATTTTCTTAATCATTATTCTTTCTCCCCTGACTCCTCCTGTATGTCGTGTAATGAAAATCATGGTAAATGAAGTAACCTATCAAAGCACTAGGCTCTGATATGATGCAAATGAATATGTTTGTGTATGTATGAAACCAGATCATGATAACCAAAAGTAACCTATTAGAACACTAGGATCTAATACGATCAATGAGTATGTTCATGTCTGTTGTGCAACTAGATTATGATGACTCAAGGTCACCTATCAGAACACCAGGATTGGATACGATGTTGATTATTGCCCTTATTGTTCTTATTGTTTTTATACTTTTTAAATTTCTAACTGTCTTCCATAATAACTGCACTTCCCAGTTGCCTATTGTTTTTAAACTACTGATGTGAAGCACTTTGCGCTGCAATCCTTGTATGAAATGTGCTACACAAATAAAGTTTTATTATTATTATAATTATTATTTCTTTTTTTTTGGTATTGTCTTCTTTTAATGATGACGATCAGCCTCCAGGTGGAACGTGACGTGTCTTTCGTCTCCAGCTGCTTCTCGTGTCTCACGTTTCGACGTCGCTCCAGCGAAGTGAGCGCGAGGCGCCTCCACGTCACCACGGGGAGGGGCGGGGCGCGGCGCGCGCGCTCCCGCCGGAGCGCGAGCCACAGCGGGAGCGCGCGCACGGCGGAGCGGTGGAGCGTCTTCGTGTGAAAAGGAGGAGAAGGTGGAGGAGGTGGAGCAGGAGGAGGAGGGAAAGTCAAGGGAAAGAAACGGGAGGAGGAGGAGGAGGTGGAGGTGGAGAAGAAGTTAAGGGAAAGAAACGGGAGGAGGAGGAGGAGGAAAGGGAAGAAAAGTGAAGAAAAGTGAGGAAAAGTGAGAAGAAGAAGAAGAAGAAGAAGAAGAAGAAGAAGAAGAAGAAGAAGAAGAAGAAGAAGAAGAAGAAGAGGAGGAGGAGAAAGGAGGAGAAAGGAGAAAAGGGGAGAAAGGAGGAGGAAGGAGGAGAAAGGAGAAAAGGGGAGAAAGGAGGAGGAAGGAGGAGAAAGGAGGAGAAAGGAGAAAAGGGGAGAAAGGAGGAGGAAGGAGGAGAAGATTCTTTCTTCCAACTGAGGTTTGTTGCTTCGCATGGGAAACGTTTCAACTTTGGAAAAAAAAACAACGAACTTTTGTGTTTTTCATGTTGCGTTAAAAACTGTTTTTATTTCAACTGGTTTCATCTGGTCTAACCTGGTCCAACCTGGTTCAACCTGGTCCAACCTGGTCCAACCTGGTCCAACCTGGTCTAACCTGGTCCAACCTGGTCCAACCTGGTCTAACCTGGTCCAACCTGGTCCAACCTGGTCTAACCTGGTCTAACCTGGTTCAACCTGGTTCAACCTGGTCTAACCTGGTCCAACCTGGTCCAACCTGGTCTAACCTGGTCCAACCTGGTCTAACCTGGTTCAACCTGGTTCAAGCTGGTTCAACCTGGTCTAACCTGGTCCAACCTGGTCCAACCTGGTCCAACCTGGTTCAACCTGGTTCAACCTGGTCTAACCTAGTCCAACCTAGTCCAACCTGGTTCAACCTGGTCTAACCTGGTCTAACCTGGTCCAACCTGGTCCAACCTGGTCTAACCTAGTCCAACCTGGTCTAACCTGGTCTAACCTGGTTCAACCTGGTCTAACCTAGTTCAACCTGGTCTAGCCTGGTCCAACCTGGTCCAACCTGGTCTAACCTGGTTCAACCTGGTCTAACCTGGTTCAACCTGGTCCAACCTGGTCCAACCTGGTCTAACCTGGTTCAACCTGGTCTAACCTGGTTCAACCTGGTCCAACCTGGTCCAACCTGGTCTAACCTGGTCCAACCTGGTCCAACCTGGTCTAACCTGGTTCAACCTGGTCTAACCTGGTCCAACCTGGTTTAACCCGTTCTAACCTGGTTTAACCTGGTTGAATCTGGCTTAACCAGGTTTAAACTGGTTTAAACCGGTTTACCTGGGTTAATCTGGTTTCATCTAGTTTAACCTGGATTATTCTGGTTGAATATGGTTTAACCTGGGTTAATCTGGTTTGATGTGGGGTAAACTTGGACTGAACCTGATGTTGCGTTTGGATTGAAACTGATCCTGGATCTGAAGCTTTAAAGGGACTTGGTTTGAGGAGGAATGGAGTCCTGCTCAGTGCTGGACCCCAGGAGGTGAAGCGGAGGAGGTGGAGGAGGTGGAGGAGGTGAAGAGGAGAATGGCTTCCCAGATGGCACTGAGCCTGGTCTTCAGGTTGCTGCTGCCCCTCAGTCTGACTGCAGGTAGGAGGAACGTCTTCATCTCTAAATTTACATTTAGTCATTTAGCAGACGCTTTTATCCAAAGCGACTAGAAGACGCTTTATTTGATGGATGATGGATGGATGGATGGATGGATGGAAGGATGGATGGAGTGATGGATGGATGGATGAGGGGTGGAGTGATGGATGGATGGATGGATGGAAGGATGGATGGAAGGATGGATGGAGTGATGGATGGATGGATGAGGGGTGGAGTGATGGATGGACAGTAAACAGATGTATGTGGCTGTAATAATATTCATGTTTCTTTATAAAGTGATTAAATCATCATTCTAGAGGGTTGAGTCTGGCTCAGCGCCACCTGCTGGCTGGAACCACCACAACGCCGCCAACTATATTGGTTATTGATCGGTGTACTGGTGATTGATCGGTGTACTGGTGATTGATCGGTGAACTGGTGATTGATCGGTGTACTGGTGATTGATCGGTGTACTGGTGTCTCTGCAGCATGCATGCTGCGGTTCAGCGGCTTCACCCTGTTCTACCTGCTGGTTCTACTGCTGCTGCCCCTGCTGCAGGAGCCACCCTGCTGGCCACTGACAGGTACTGCACTTGCCCCTTACCCAGTCATTTTGTCACCCAGTCATCCATCCATTCATCTGTTCATTCATTCATTCATTCATTCATCCATACATTCATTTATCTGTTCATCCATCCATTCTCTTATTCATTCAGTCATTATTCATTCATCAATGCATCCATCCGACCATCAATCCATCCATTCATCAATGCATCAGTCCATTCATCCATTCATCCATTCATTCTGACTGCATGACAGTCATCAGAAAATCCTTTCAAAACAACGCTTCTCAGATAGTTTTAAGACACACACACAGTAACACACACACAGTAACACACACTCACACACACACAGTAACACACACTCACACAGTAACACACAGTAACACACAGTAACTCACACAGTAACACACACACACACAGTAACACACACAGTAACTCACACAGTAACACACAGTAACACACACAGTAACACACAGTAACACACACTCCCACAGTAACACACAGTAACACACAATAACACACACTCACACAGTAACACACGGTAACACACACTCACACACACACACAGTAACACACACTCACACAGTAACACACAGTAACACACACTCACACAGGATCCTTCCTGAGGAAATGGAAGTGAATAGAGAAGGTCATCGCAAAGGAGCCTGCTTGCTGCTCAGGAAGCAGAAGAGCCATTCACTGACATCATTTCCTGTGAGCAGTGATATCACTTCCTGTCTGGAGGTCAGAGGCAGCAGAACAAAAACGGAGAACGAATAATTATGATGAAATTAGGATGAAGATGAGGATGAGCAAAACCAAACCACAACTACCAGGAGGTTCCAGGACACTCCAAGAGGTTCCAGCAGTTTCCAGGACCCTCCAAGAGGTTCCAGGAGATTCCAGGACCCTCCAAGAGGTTCCAGCAGCTTCATGGACCCACCTAGAGTTTCCAGGAGAAAAACACAGAGAGAAAGAGAGACCAGACAGACTTTCTAATCCACTTAGTTTCAGCAGAACATCTGGTCTACATTTGGACTTCCTGTGACACACAGACGCGCACAAACACACACACACACACACATACACACAATCACACACACACACACGCATGCCACATGTGCACCAATACTTCCTAGGAAAGAGACATGGCCATAAGACTCCTCACAGTAGGATGCTTCCTAGTTTCCTTCATTTGTTTCCAACAGAATTCCATGCGGTGTGACCCTGATCTGTTGTTTCAATGGAGACGCCGCAGAAGGTCATGGTGTGAAGCCTTATTGTAGCACCACTTCTGTCTTCTCTGTAACACACTGTGGGGTGAATTCACAAAGAATGTATTTCAGTCACTAATAGCACTATAAATTACTTATTGATTTAAAAAAAATGTAATAATTGTCGGACAGTAGTTATTTGAGAATTTGTAATGAACATGTACAATTGTAAGGAAATCCTTGGAGGTGCTGCGCCAGGGTTGTGCCAAATCCTGACGGAGGGAACTGAAAATGATGGAAATTGTCCGACGGGGGAGGTGTCTCCCTATGCCAGACAAAAAAATAAAAAGGCAGCGGTGCCCCGATCGGGGTTTAACTTTGTAAACAGTTAATTAATTGCATTAATAAAATACGTATATATTTACATTATTACTTAAATTCTAGTTCTCACTGAATCCTGCTGTAAATTTCACCGTTGTGGTACTAATAAAGGTTTATCTTATCTTAATATTACAATGGAGAAATGATGACAGTCAATTAAAAATATTTTTGTCTACCACAAAGTTTTTTCAGTGCAGGCCGAACCACGCGACCTTTTGGGTGAAGTGGCCCGACTCCGGGCCACTGCAGAGCTGTCCATGGCCCTATGAGGTTACCAGTGCACATGGCGACGCGCTGCGCGTTTCGATGGCGACGCGCTGTGGGGTGAATTCACAAAAGGATTGCACCGCTTTTGCAGCTGCTAAACCGTTGCAAAAAAAACAAAGCGCACGTCTAATTCTCAAAGCACCGCAAACAGTGAAATGCAGCGCTAACTGCCTGCCACGCAAACATGTACAATTACAACAGGCGCGTATTTAAATTAGGTTTTACGCAAACATTTGGTGCAAAATTGGCTCATTTCTACGCAAATGAGCGCGGCAAATGGGCGCCAGACCATTTCCATTGTTTTCAAATCCCTACAGGTTTGCTTCCCGATCAAACAGCAGAGCAGATCGAGACACTGCTGCCTTTAATTGGAATGTTTTTTGTCCGCACGCTGGGCCCCGTAGCGCCTCTTTGCGTAACGGGGTCTCCCTGTGTGAACGGGGAGCGGAACCCCCGGCTCCTACGCCGGACAATTTCCAGAACCCCCCCTCGGGATTTGGCATAGCGCTCGTGCAGCCCCTCCAAGTATTTTCTTACAATTTGACATTTTAAATACTTTAAATCAAAATAACAACTGTCTGACAATCTTTTTAAGTTTTATATTTATTTAAGACTGATAATTCGTAAAACAGGCGAATGTAAAAAAGTGGTGTAAATGTGTAATGAGAGTCATTACATGTGTGTTCCCATGCTAATGCACTGCTTTTCCATGGTGACGCATTGTATGTTTCAATGACAACATAGTGTATATGTTGCGATGGTGATCTAGTGTGTGTGTTCCATGGTAATGTAGTATGTGTGTTTCCTAGGTAACGGGTGGCGCTGTATCAGAACAGTGTGCGTTTGCAGCTCGTTGTTCACTCTGCTGCAAATCTGCTTCCAGCTGACTGTTCTAACCCTGGAACCTGGATTCAACTGTAAGACTGCCTGTCTGTCTGCCTGCCTACCTGTCTGTCTGTCTGTCTGTCTGTCTGTCTTCACAGTGTTCTTCGTATTGTTTCAGGTTCATCCTGGGAGAAAAGTCTTCGTCAGCTTGGACTGGAGAGGTACGATGACATGACTGATGATGTCACTGATGATTCCAGTCACCATATTGTTTTATTGTAAAACACACATAAAGTTAGAGTCTGAGTGTCTGTGTCTGTGTTTGTGTGTGTGTGCATTACGTTGTCAACAGCTGCAGTTTGATTACACCTGGAATTTACCTGAGACACACACACACACACACACACACACACACACACACACACACACACACACACACACACACACACGTCTCTGTGTGTGTGTGTGTGTGTGTGTGTGCAGGTCTGTGCCTGTTCTCATCAGTCATCTCTGAACAACGACGTCATCACATGAATCCTGCGTTGTGAACCGGATAACGTCCGTCCAGACGGTCGTGATCTCTAAATAACCCATGGGGATTGTGCCTGTCTCACTCCCTGTCTGTCTCTCTCTCTGCCTGTCTGTCCCGCCTGTCTCTCTGTCCTGTCTCTCTCTCTCTACCTGCCTGTCTGTCAGCATGGTGGGTTCTGATCCAGGTTCAGTTTTCCGAATTCTTCTTCCAGACGTTTGGATTTTCATCGTCACTCTAACAAGCTGCTGCTTGTTCAGGAAACCACACACGCAGGTACACACACACACACACACACACACACACACACTCACACACACTCACACACACACACACTGTGTGTGTGTGTGTGTATAATTTGTTAATTGCCTGATAATAGACATTCCAGTGTCATTGTTATGATGCAGTTTGCGTGTGAGTGTGAAGGGGGCGGAGCTAGGGGCGTGTGGGGGGGGGCTGTCTGCCGTGGCCTTCTCTATGTTGAGCTGCACTCCCCTCTCCCCCCCTCCCTCTCCCCTCTCTCCACCCCCCCTCCACCTCTTTGCCCCCCCTACCCCTAGACTAATAAACAGCAGTAACTTTATTACGTCGTCTTCATTTCTCTCTTTAACCTGTTTATCTGGAACACAGTAAGCTATCTATTAGCGCTAACACACTTAGCTGACACACTCACTCACTCACTCACTCACTCACTCACACAGTCACACACACAGTCACACACACAGTCACACACACACACACTCACACACATGTACACACAGTAACACAGTGTAGTACAGTATAACAGGGTAGAATGCAGCAAATATACTAAATATACAGTTTAACACGGTAGAATGCAGTAGAATATCCAGTATATTACAGTACTATGGAGTAGATGTAGATTGTAGTACACTGTAAATTTTTGTGTAAATATGAATGTTAATTCTCTGAATGCCTCTGTGTTTTCCAGCAGACAGAAGGAATGGTTGAGGGCAGGAAGGAGGAGAGTGATGGAGTAATGGAGGAGGAGGAGGAGGAGGAGGAGGAGGAGAGGGCTAAAGAGCCTGGGAGAACAGAGAGGATCATGGGAAATCTGGAGTTTCTGCTGAGCAGGAGCAGGAAGCTGGTTGGACGGTTCACCGCGACTGGAGGCCAGTTAGTGGTCACATGTTTACTGGGGCTATCAGGTAAATACTACAGTTCTACTACAGTCCATACTACAGTACTACTACAGCCAATACTACCGTACTGCTACGGGTGATACTACAGTACTACTACAGTCAATACTACAGTACTGCTACAGTCGATACCACAGTAGTGCTACAGTTGATACTACAGTACTGCTACCGGTGATACTACAGTACTGCTCCAGTCAATACTACAGTTCTACTACAGACAATACTACAGTACTGCTACAGTCAATAGTAGGGCTGTGATGGTATGAATTTTTCCTACTGCGGCAAAAAGCAATGGATTACCACGGTGCTGCATTTTACCAACAGTGTGTGTTTAGTTGTTTTATTTGTAGGAACGGGGACGTCCCCCCCGAATAGTCAAATATTCGCATTGAACAGCTGAATCTAATTGACTGACAGTATTCTGAGCCGGGTACAGTCCTAGAAATAATTTACAATAATGGGACACACACAAAATAAATCCTCTGTATTTTAAATGGACTCCCCCTCCCCCTCAAACGAGCGGGAGCAGGGCTCTCTGGACCAGCCTCGTGCTGTTGCATCATGGATTTATTGTTTTCATTTATTTATTTTTAAGTTCTTACAATTATCTAAAGGAAAAGAGATGAATGAAATACTTAGTTCTTATTCAAAATGCGCCTTGCTGATGCCACTGAAGATACTTTTTGTTGTTTCTGTAATTCTATCTCTCGCTCTCTCTTGGAGTGCACGCTGGGAGAGAGTGTTGCAGAGTGAATGGTTGAGAGCGTGTTTGCATCTCTACGCAGTAAGTTTACAAACATTCTTCTATGGTTTCTATCGTTTGTTGAGCAGTTGCATGTAGTTTGCTTGGGCTCTTTTTTTTTGGTGTCGGGGTGTAAATAGATTGAGATCGGGGAGGGGCTGTTCCGCGGGAAGGCGGCATGCAGGGAAGGTCTCTGCTGCGACCTGGCAGTGGGGGCTGTGGTGGGCTACGACAGCGTGAGATCCTCCGCTTGGATGAGCTGCGCCGTAGTCATGTTTCTGGAGTCAGTGTAAAGCTATTTTAAAAATCTAAAATCTCTCTCGCTCCAGGTGTAGTGACGCTCTCCCTCTCTCTCTCTCTCTCTCTCTCTCTCTCTCAATTTCCATTCAATTCAAGCGTCCAGCTCCCTGAGGAGCACGGCCATCTTTATTCATCAGACAGTGCGGTGTTTAGAATAAAAATGTTGTCTGATGTGTTTGTATTTTTGATAGTGTAGTAGAAAGTGCATCTCTGTCTCTACCTCACCTGTCCTACACTGACCACACCTGTCTTACAGTGACCACACCTGTCTTACTGACCACACCTGTCTTACAGTGACCACAGATCTTCTACACTGACCACACCTGTCTTACACTGACCACACCTGTCTTACACTGACCACTTCTGTCTTACACTGACCATACCTGTCCTAGACTGACCACACCTTCTTTGCTCTTTAGTCTTGTGATGTCTTGTTTCTTCTTTCTCAATGTCTGGACTGTGCTCACTGAGCCTGTACTTGGTCAGGATCTGTCTGTGCTTCATATAAAAGACACTAAAGAGATATTCTGACAATTTATATTCTCTTTTTAGGGTCAGCTAGCAATGACATTTGTTTTGTGTTTTGGTTTGATGGTTGACTGTGATTGGTGATGGTAAAGCAGTGCTGGTCTGAGATGGAACCATGTTGGTTGCTCAGTAAGTCTCATGACCAGCTGACTGAGGGGACTCTTTTTTGGCTTCAGTTCTTGGGTTTTCAGTGGTTCAAACTGCAGTGTATCTTGGGGACTTGATTTAAGGTGCATCCAAAATTTGATTGTTCTTTTCTAAATATTTATTATGAAGGGATATTCTTTTAAAGACAATTTTTATCCCTCACTTATTTTTGACATAGATTGATTTGATTATGTGGTAAACTTTACCTCCTATATCGCTTTGGAGAATGTTATAGTGAAATCCCTCTTGACAGATTGAATCAAACGCTTTCTTAAAATCGATAAAGCATGCAAAATAAAGCATCCTTCTTATTTTTTATTTTTTTTGGTGTATGTGTTGATCAATGAGGGTGTGTAGGGTGTCAACATGATCCGTCGTGCGGTGATTTGGTAGGAAGTCAGTTTCGCCCTCGACATTGTGTTCCATAAGGAAGAGCAGCGTTGGGGCGTTGATGAAGCTGCAGAAAACCTTCCCCACATCACTGCTCACACAGATGCCTCGCTGGTTGTTCGGCTCCAGTTGGTCTCCACTCTTGTGTTTTGGGGAAATAAGTCCCAGATGCCAGATCCCAGGGAAGCAGCTTGAAGGAGCAGGTTGAACCGTTGAAGCAGGGTGCGCCGCAGCTCAGGAGGCTCCGCCCTGATACTGTCGGAGTGGTTTTCCTGATTTTAGCTTTTTAATGTTGACTTCTAATTATTTTATTGTCATTTGGTAATCAAGTGGCTTCTGATTGTTCTTGATAGTTGTTTCAAGTATTCTTCCTTTTTCTTGTATTTGTTTCTGATTGGAGGTCAGACTGTTCGGTGATATTTCTTCATACAGCTTTTCAAAATGTTTTTTCCAAACATAACCATTTTGTTCTAAAATGTTTACTTTCTTTGTTGTGTTGGTTGTTCCATCTTTCCCAGAATTGGTTTTGGTCGATGTAGTCTTCAATTTATTTTATTTTTTGATTGTAATGTTTTCTTCTTTCCTGCTTGAGGGTCTGTTTTTATTCTCTCAGGGTTTCAGCAGAATTCTGACTTAGGTCTGTGTTTTGTGGTTGATGCTGTTTTTAGTTGGACGGGTTTCTTTTTTTTGATTTGTTTGAAATATGGCTGAGAGGAAGTTGTTCATCATGTTGGTCATTTCAGGAGAAGTGATGATACTTTTAAAGGTGGCGTCACTGTCAAGAGTCCATCTGTCTGTTGGGTGTAGTTTGAACATTTTGCAGGCCTCAGATCTTTTTCTTTGTTTATTGTTCAGTTGTTTTCAGATAGACATTTATTTGGCAGTGGTCTGTCTGTGGTGTCTGCGGTCTGACAGTAAACGCGCTGACAGAGGAGGGCGGGGTCCATGTCAGTGATCGCATAGTCAACTAGAATAGTTCCAAGAGCTGAACAGTATGTGAAGCTCCCTAGAGAGTCCCCTCTGATCCCACCATTTAACATGTCCAGGCCTAAGGAGACACAGGGAAGCACTGACTCTTTTCCTGTGTAGTTGGGTTGTTTCTTTGGGTAGCGTTGGGGTTGAGGTACAGTGAAGCGTTGGGGTTGAGGTACAGTGAAGGGGTGGGGTCGAGGTACAGTATAGCGTTGGGGTTGAGGTACAGTGAAAGGGTGGGGTTGAGGTACAGGGAAGGCGTGAGGTTGAGGTACAGTGAAGGGGTGGGGTTAAGGTACAGTGAAGCGCTGGGGTTGAGGTACAGTGAAGGGGTGGGGTTGAGGTACAGTGAAGGCGTGTCTGAAGATGTGACTCTTGCCGGAAGCATCCACTATATCAGGCTCACATCCTGGTCTGGCGTTCAGGTCTCCATCAGCAGAATGCTACCCTGGGCCTGGTAGTTGTTCGGGTCAGGGTTAACCAGGCAGAGACGCCGCTGATCTGGGTCTCTGCCTGGTTGCTGGTCTCAGTCTGGGAGCCAGCGTCAGTGGTCTGGTGGGGGGTGGGGTGGGGGCTGTTCTGTTGCTGTCTCTCTGGGGTTGAGGAGGTATGTGTCTCCTCTCTGAGGGTCTCATTGTCTCGTCGAAGCTCCCTCACGGTTTCTCCGAGCTGCTCCATGGTCGCCCTGCTCTCCCCCTTCAGCGCCTCCATTTCAGCTCTCAGCTGGTGGAGCATCCTTCGCTGGTCGTCTGTTCTGTTTAAACTCTATCATTTCCATTTTTAGGAAGGACAAACAATCCTGGATGCGTTGAAGAGACACTGATGTCATGGGTGTGGGGGTTCTGCCAGGGGTCTTGGAGGTTGGAGGGGGTCCCACAGTGGTACTGGGTTCAGTACCACTGTGGGACTGGTCAGATATGGTTTTAGGACGTAAATTGGTCTTTATTTTTCCGGCAAGAGATTTAAGTTTGACAAAGTCTCTTTCAAGCTCTTCTAATTTTACCTGAGATCCTTGAATTATGACAGTCCCATTGTTGTACAAGTTAATATGTTGGTGTAGGGTGGAGGGTGGTGCACTCTGCATGGACAGCAGTGTGCCATGCCTCTGGGTGCGGTGTGTAGAACAGTAAGTCTACTCTGACCTCTCTGTTGTCCAGCTGCTGGTGGTCAGCTCTCAGGGTCTGCTCTGACCTCTGACCTCTCTGTTGTCCAGCTGCTGGTGGTCAGCTCTCAGGGTCTCTGGGACTTCTCTCAGTAACCGCTGTCTGTGCTTCTCTCTTCCTGCTTCACTTGTGATGTCATCAGGACAGCATATTGCTAGGTGACCCAGGCTCCCCCCACTAAGCTGCTGCTGTGTTGTTTCCATTTTTTAACAGTTAAGTTTTGGAAAACGCCTCCCCTGTAGCTGTCAGCTTGTAAGCTAGCTTGAAAGCTATGCTTTTGCTATGAGATTTTTATAATCTCACCTTCAGGTCTTGTTTATTCAATCCTGTAGGTCTTGGTATTTTTGTCCTCTGTTTTTCTGTCCATATGATGTCCTTTTATCCCCTTTTCTTTGTTCTTCTTCTCCAAGTTGTTCTCTGGTGGTGTGGCTGTGGCGAGTGCTCACTTAGCATCACTTTTTAAATGTGCTGTTACAGTCCAGCAGTCGTTCCAATGTTTCTGCAAACTTTCTTAGCTTTGCAGGAATTCTTCTGGGTTAATTTAAAACTAAACTTGTCATGGTTCTCAATGTCAAAATAATGAGTTTTAATGAATGTTGTAGGAGCTCATTTTCTGCTCTCTCTCTCTCTCCCTCTCGCTCTCCCTCTCGCTCTCCCCCCCCCCCCCCCCCCCTCGCTCTCTCTCTCCAGGTGTAGTGATGCCCTCTCTCTCGTCCTTGCTCTACCTGGTGTGTTTCCAGTTCACGTGCACGCTCTGGGCTGTGCGCGGCCGCCTGCCTCCTCTTCTCTTCAGTTGTGTGTGTGTGTGCACGCTGCTCTACTCGGCCGGGCACGTGCTACTCATGTACTGCTACCAGCTTCCTGTAGTACAGGAGTACGCAGAGCCAGGAGAGTACTACACCAGGTACTAGACTACTACTATGCTACTACTACACTATACTACTGCTGCTTCCAATTTCCTATAGTACAGGAATACGCAGGGCCAGGAGGGTACTTCACAAGGTACTACACTACTACTACACTTCTACTATACTACACTACTGCTGCTACCAGCTTTCTGTAGTACAGGAGTACGCAGAGCCAGAAGAGTACTACTACTACTACACTACTACTACACTATACTACTGCTGCAACCAGTTTCCTGTAGTACAGGAGTACACAGAGCCAGGAGAGTACTATGCCAGGCAATATTACTACTAAACTTGTGTTTTCCAGTCTGTTTGGCATGGTGTCAGTGGTGTCGTGGGACTGTTCTGTCCCCTGCTGGCTGACGCTGAATCCTGCACTGCAATGGTTTCACTTCATCAACCCTCTGGTGGTATTACTGCAGTACTACGCTGTGGCTACACTGAGCAGGAAGCAGGTACACACACTACATAGTACATATCTGTACATAGTACACACACTGTAATACTACAGCACTACACTGTAAATACACTGAGCAGGAGGTAGGTACACACACTATATTTCTCACACAACTTTTCCACTTCCTCTCTTACTTCCTGCTCCACTTCCTACTCTACTTCCTCTTGTACTTCCTCCTCTATTTCCTCTTCTACTTCCTCTCCTGAAGTTGACCAATGGAAATGAAGGAGAACAAAAGGAGGAGGAGCCAAACGGGACTGATGACATAATTTCCACTGATGACATCACACCTGAGAGGCGGAGAGAGATGTGGAGGAGAAGACGCTACGTGAGCACGCACGACACACACACACACACACACGCACGTATGCACACAAACACACACAAACACACACCTGCATGCACACACACACACACAAACACACACCTGCATGCACACACAGACACTTACACACACACACACAAGCATGCGCACGCACACTAGGCTTGGGCAGATTGACGATTAAATCGCCAGTCGATGGAGTCCTTCGTGACTGACATTGATGACAGCATTGTCATTGAATCAGGGCATTGAAACAGTGTAAGTGCAGTTCACCGGCTTCTGAAACTGATCCCTCAGAGCGGCCAAAGAGGTCCACGGGCGACGGGAAACGAGTCACGTCAGCAGCAGAAGTTTGTCTTCTTCTTCTTCTTGTTAATTTTTTCTCCCGTGGAGGTCCCCATTAACTACTGAATCCTACAGGGACTCAATCAATGAAAAACATCACTAACTAAAATCACTAGATAAATAAGATTGGACATTGGGCTAACTGCAGCCAGTGTTTCATCTTATTTATTATTTTTATTTAGTCTTACCTGTACATCTACTGTGTTTTCATTCTCATCGCTGTTGCTGCTATGACACCTGGATGTCCCTCAGGGGATTAAAAAGGTTTATCTTATCTTAGATAAAATAAGATTATCGGATTAAAAAAAAAAAAAATACAAAATATATTAATTTGAAATATATTTTAATAGTCAATTGAATCTGAACATGTTTAAATCAATTTTATTTATGAAACAATTTCTTATAAACAGTCAATGAAACAATGTGAAAAGGCACTGGAAGACCCTGTAAGCTACTGATGAAACACTGTGACTCTCAGCACTTTTATTGCATCCTCTGTTGCCAAAATCAAAATGAACCTATTATGATCTTAAAATAAACAGACATCTTTTATGTTTGGGATCAACTTGAAACCAGCAATTCAAACAAATAATAACTGTAATTCAAAGTGTTAACCAAGTTTACACAAGAGAACCTCAGCAAGGAACGCATAGCAGTTGGTCAATCATGGACAAACAACCATTCAACGTTTATAGAAACTCAATAAAGGTGTGTGTGTCCGGTGTGGGCCTGCCAACATCCAGGGTAAGGCCACCCTCAACAGGTCAGAGCAGAGAGCTGCGACCTGTCCACCCTTCAGGACCTCTATACTTCCAGGTCAAGAAGAAGGGCCAAAAAGATGATCAGCCACCTGGACGGATGTGTTGATTCAGATGTGTGTAGAGGTCTTTATTCCCTACACATGGAGAAAGGACTCTGACAGGAGAGTCATCACACATCACTACAACTCCTGACCTGCAGTGCAACAACCGTATTGTTTTCTTCTCGGGTTCAAACTCTATCCCTCTGACCGTGGTGACCTCTGCTTGGTACCGGGTTTGTCCTTGGGCCTCCGGGATTTTGATGATGATCCGAAAAACAGTTCGAAAATGATCCAATTTTCCCATGCGCTGTTCAGGATGGTGCACTTTTGTCCAGAGGGGTAAACTCCTGAGCACACTAACCCTGTAATAAGCTCCCATCGCTCAGTAAAATGATTGAAAAGGCAGTTCACCATCAATAACACCATAACCTATCGACTCATAACGTCTGTGATGGCTTCCAGAGCTCTCACAGCGATGAGCCGGTCAGGTCTCTCAGGTCCTCAGGTTTTACACATTCCAAGAGTAGATACCGAAGCTGGCAGAGTCCCAGTCCTCCTGTGATGTTTTTTATTCCCCATTTAATTGTAGAGCTGAGTGAGGGATTTTTTTTTTTTCCACGCCAAGAAGATGGGCGGCTGAATTCCCCAAAAGAAGAGCTAACAGTTATTGACGTTATTATAATACAGCTGGGTTTCCAAGATGAGCGGATAGCTGCTCGTCGGATTGGGGTTCATAATGGGATTTCTCAAAGGAGTCTCTGGAAAACAGTTTTGTTTTGTTTAGATATTGTTATTATTTCAGGTCATTTTTATGGTTATTTTAAAGTGACGTGACACGCACAGTCTACACTATGAGCTGCGGTTGTGGTGTAGTCGTGGTCAGACCCGTTGGAACAGAGCGTTGGCTCCGCTCGCTGGATTCTTCCATATCAGTTTGATAGGTGACATTGAATAAAACCTTAGAAAGGCGAACAAACTTTTTAAAACACTCTATCTTAGCGCTGCAAGGTCGTCCTCTTCTTTTTTCCACGTGTGGACCACGCACATGCCCAATGCAGACGTTCGCGCCAACTTCCGCTGCTGATGCAACGTGTTTCCCGTCGGCCGCGGGTGTCTACGGTGGATGTCGGCCATGTTTGTTCTGCGCCCAGGTCCCTCTCCAGAGCGGGGGGCGGGACGCTCTCTCCCCTCCGCCCAGAGACCAGCTTGGGGCGGTGCTGGGGTGGCTCGGAGCCCGGCGGGGTGTGAGGGTTCTCCGCTGGTGGAGTGAAAACATTACGTGGTACCGCAAGTGGGGGAAAAAAGTCAATAACTTCTGATTTCGATTTTGGATTCTAAATGGGATATGAAATGATGGAATGATACACATGTATTCCCGTCCATTTACGTGTCCAGTGCGGGTTTTCCTGTGTTTCTATTTTAGATCTATTTTCGTTTGGTTACAACATGTATGGATTTATTTTTATTTTTTTCAACGCATCTGAGTTAAGGGACGGTCCCGTTCCAAAAAAAACCCTGCGTGTCTCCGCTGTCCTCTGCCGCGTCACGACGTCTCCCCCTTGCTTTCCATTGCTAATGGACTTCATTTAGTTAAAACTGGATGTTTTTGTGTAAATACTTTACTAGTAAATGATAAATCCTGCACTTCTGGAACAAGGGGACCACATTTTCCTCATTACATTACGTTCTTTGCCTGCGGGCCCTACCCCTCTCTTCCCGATAGAATCGTGAATCGATTTACGGGTTTTTCACGATCGCCCAAGCCCGTCACACACACACACTCTGGTCCAGCACCGCAGCGGCGCCGCGTGACATAACTTTGATGTCCTCACTTGAATCTAGTTTTTATATAATGACTTTTATGTGATATTTTTAATGCTTTACAGGTTCCAACGTCGTCCACTCTCCCTTATGAATCCATGACTCCGCCCCCCTCCAGTGACCCCGCCTCCACTGAGCCCCACTCACTAAGCCAATCAGGTTCATTTTTATGTGTTTGTTTGTTTATTTGTTTGTTTGTTTGTTTGTTTTATTTTATTTTATTTTTTTTAACCTGTGTTGTCATCATGCTGGCCACACAACACACAGTATTTGTTCCATTGCATCTAGGACAGAGTTAGTCTGCAGGTGGAGTTGAACTTCTCAGCCTGCAATGACACTCTTTATTCATTCTTTAATCATCAACAACTGCTGCAATAACTCTGTCCTGTGGACGAGCTGTGGGACGACAGGAACACAGCTTTTTGTTACACACAACCACCACCAACCCAGGTTCATTTTTATTTAACCATGTAGCAGTGTGTATTGAAATGTGTATTTCAGGGTGTAGTGTGTATTTAAATGTGTATTTCAGGGTTTCTGTGTGCATTTCCGGGTGTTGTGTGTATTTCAGGGTGTAGTGTGTATTTAAATGTGTATTTCAGGGTTTCTCTGTGCATTTCAGGGTGTTGTGTGTTGTGTTGGCAGACATGGAGGAGGTCTTTGCCCCAGAGCATGATGGGATGAATGGTGCTGAACAGGAGGCCGGCGCCGCGGCCACAGCGTTCCACTTCCTGCTCAAGCAGAGTTACATCTGCGCACTGATCGCTATGATGGTGACACATACACACACGCACACGCACCACACACGCGCACGCACGCACACACACACACACACACACACACACACACACATAGTCATGACTGTGTGTGTGTGTGTGTGTGTGTGTGTGTGTGTGTGTGTGTGTGTGTGTGTGTGTGTGTGTGTGTGCAGGCCTGGTCCATCACCTACGTGTCCTGGCTCTCCTGTGCTCTGCTGCTCTGGTCCTGTGCGCTCTGGATGCTCAGGGAGCGGCGGCGCTACACCATGACCTCATCACCGTGGCTGGTCGCCTACGGCAACCTGCTGCTGCTGCTGCAGTACATCGGCAACTTCCCTGTAGTGGAGGAAGTACCTGGAGTACTACTGAAGGACCAAGTGCCCTGCAGGGAGCTGGCCTCTAAGGTACTACTACCACTATTCTACTATTACTACTACTACTGAAGTACCAAGTACCCTGCAGGGAGCTGGCCTCCAAGGTACTACTACTACTATACTACTACAACTACTGAAGGACCAGGTACCCTGCAGGGAGCTGGCCTCCAAGGTACTACTACTACTATACTACTACTACTACTACTGAAGGACCAAGTACCCTGCAGGGAGCTGGCCTCCAAGGTACTACTACGACTATACCACTACTACTACTACTACTACTACTACTACTAATGAAGGACCAAGTACCCTGCAGGGAGTTGGCCTCCAAGGTACGACTACGACTATACTACTGCTACTATTACTACTGAAGGACCAAGTACCCTGCAGGGAGCTGGCCTCCAAGGTACTACTATGACTATACTACTACTACTCCTACTACTACTGAATAACCAAGTACCCCACAGGGAGCTGGCCTCCAAGGTACTTCTACTATACTACTACTTCTACTACTGAAGGACCAAGTACCCCGCAGGGAGCTGGCCTCCAAGGTACTTCTACTATACTACTACTTCTACGACTGAAGGACCAAATACCTGGCAGGGAGCTGGCCTCCAAGGTACTACTACGACTATACTACTACTACTACTACTACTATTGAAGGACCAAGTACCTTGCAGGGAGTTGGCCTCCAAGGTACTACTGCGACTATACTACTACTACTACTACTAGTACTACTACTACTACTACGACTATGACTATTACTACTGAAGGACCAAGTACGCTGCAGGGAGCTAGCCTCCAAGGTACTACTACAACTAAAGGACTAAGTACCCTGCAGGGAGCTGGGCTCCAAGGTACTACTACGACTATTCTACTATTACTACTACTACTTCTACTACTGAAGGAACAAGTACCCTGCAGGGTGCTGGCCTCTAAGGTACTACTACTATACTACTACTACTACTACTACTACTACTACTACTACTGAAGGACAGAGTACCCTGCAGGGAGTTGGCCTCCAAGGTACTACTAGGACTATACTACTACTACTACTACTATGACTATTACTACTGAAGGACCAAGTACGCTGCAGGGAGCTAGCCTCCAAGGTACTACTACAACTATACTACTACTACTAAAGGACCAAGTACTCTGCAGGGAGCTGGGCTCCAAGGTACTACTACGACTATTCTACTATTACTACTACTACTACTACTGAAGGAACAAGTACCCTGCAGGGTGCTGGCCTCTAGGGTACTACTACTATACTACTACTACTACTACTACTACTACTACTACTACTACTACTACTGAAGGACAGAGTACCCTGCAGGGAGTTGGCCCCCAAGGTACTACTACGACTATACTACTACTACTACTACTAGGACTATTACTACTGAAGGACCAAGTACGCTGCAGGGAGCTAGCCTCCAAGGTACTACTACAACTATACTACTACTACTACTACTACTGAAGGACCAAGTACCATGCAGGGAGCTGGCCTCCAAGGTACTACTACGACTATTCTACTATTACTACTACTACTACTGAAGGAACAAGTACCCTGCAGGGTGCTGGCCTCTAAGGTACTACTACTATACTACTACTACTACTACTACTACTACTGAAGGACCAAGTACCCTGCAGGGAGCTGGCCTCCAAGGTACTTCTACTACACTACTACTTCCACTACTGACGGACCAAGTACCCTGCAGGGAGCTCGCCTCCAAGGTACTACTATGACTATACTACTACTACTGCTACTACTACTGAATAACCAAGTACCCCGCAGGGAGCTGGCCTCTAAGGTACTTCTACTATACTACTACTTCTACTACTGAAGGACCAAGTACCCTGCAGGGAGCTGGCCTCCAAGATACTACTACAACTATACTACTACTACTACTACTGGAGGACCAAGTACCTGGCGGGGAGCTGGTGTCCAAGGTACTACTACGACTATACTACTACTAATATTGAAGGACCAAGAACCCTGCTGGGAGCTGGCCTCCAAGGTACTACTACGACTATACTTCTACTACCACTACTACTGAAGGACCAAGTACCTTACAGGGAGCTGGCCTCCATGGTACTACTATGACTATACTACTACTAGTACTACTGAAGGACCAAGTACCTGCAGAGAGCTGGCCTCCAAGGTGCTACTACAACTATACTACTACTACTACTACTGAAGGACCAAATACCCTGCAGGGAGCTGGAATCCAAGGTACTAGTATGACTATACTACTACTACTACTACTACTGAAGGACCAAGTACGTTGCAGGGAGCTGGCCTCCAATGTACTACTAAACTACTACTACTACTACTACTACTACTACTACTACTACTACTACTACTTCTGAAGGACCAGGTACCCTGCAGGGAGCTGGCCTCCAAGGTACTACTACTTTTACTATCACTACTACCACTACCACAACTACTACTACTACCACTACCACGTCCACTACCACTACCACCACTACTACTACTACTACTACTACTACCACAACTACTACTTATACTATTACTACCACTACTTCTACTACCACTACTACTTAAACTACACATGACATCATTGATCAGAGGTTTTTGTCCAAAGCAATGTCCATGTATCAAATGTATCAAAACATTTAAAATCAAAGTTTTTCACTGAAGCAGCCTCAGCCGAGTTTCTAACAGGAAGTAAAGGGTTAGAGATCCTGATGAGACAGACAGACAGGTCAGTGCAGGTTCAGATTGGTCTTCAGTCTGACAAATGGAAGGTTCTGAGTCCACGTAGCGATGAAGGAGGATGGAGGAGTCTGGAACCTGACCAGTGGGTGTAGGTCTAGAGGTGCAGTTCCATGGACGGCCTGTAGGAGAGAACCAAGAAGTTAGATCTTATCCGAGCAGAGATGTGAACCAGTGAAGTGATGGAAGAAGAAGGGGAGCGGCATGGTGGAACATTGTGTGTCTGTAGAGGTCTGTAGACGTCTGTAGAGGTCTGTAGAGGCCAGTAAGGTTTGTAGAGGTCAGGTAGTCCACTCTCATACTCTACTTAGGTAGTCCGACAATGTAGAGAGAGACTCATGTTGTCCACTCAGATGGTCCACTCAGGTAGTCCACTGACATAGTCCACTGAGGTTGTCCACCGAGGTATTATGCTGAGGTAGTCCACCGAGGTATTCTACTGAGGTAGTCCACTGAGGTTGTCCACCCAGGTATTATGCTGAGGTAGTCCACCGAGGTATTCTACTGAGGTAGTCCACTATGGTACTCCATTGAGGTAGTCCACTGCGGTATTCTACTGAGGTAGTTCATTATGGTAGCCCACTGTGGCAGTCCACTGAGGTATTCTTCTGTGGTAGTCCACTGTGGAAGTCCACTGTGGTAGTTCATTTAGTTGACCACAGAGGTAGTCCACTATGGTAGTTCACTGAGGTATTCTACTGAGGTTTTCTTCTGAGGTAGTTCACTGTGATATTCCACTGAGGTAGCCACTGAGGTTCTGGTGTCCTGGCTGTTTCCAGTTTGTTGAGGTTTCTCCTGCTTTTCAGATCCTGTGTCTGTCGACCTTCTGGCTGCTGCTCCGTCAGAATCTGACGGAGAAGATGGAGCGACAGAACAATGGACGACTGGCGGAGATCAGCGTCCAGACCAGTAAGACACCCCTCTGTCTGCACACAGCCCCAGTAGGACCAGTACAAGACTGGTTGTACTGGGATAGTGTTCCTAATAGCAGACTGGTTCTTTTCGCCTCAGAGACACGGAGTGAAGGGCATGACGGAGCGAGGGATGAGGTGTTCCTCCTTGACGGAGGTGAAGCCGGGCAGATGGAGGCACTGGTTGCCGTGGTAACCAGGATGTTTGTCAAGTACTGGATCTACGTCTGCGGAGCCATGTTCTTCTTTGTCAGCTTTGAGGGAAGAACGGTTGTCTACAAAGTGATTTACATGGTGCTGTTCCTGTGCTGCGTGGCCCTATACCAGGTAACTAGTACTGCCACTAGCACTAAGAGTATTACTACTACTACCACTACTGGTACTGCAAGTACAACTCCAAGTACTGCTAGTACTACTACTGCTGCTAGTAAGGATTTAGAAGGTGCTGTTCCTGTGCTGTGTGGCCCTCTACCAGGTAATTAGTACTACTACTAGTACTAAGAGTACTACTACTGCTACCACTAATAGTACTGCTAGTACTACTAGTGCTACTACTAGTACCTATAGTACTACTACTTCTGCTGGTCATTTTAGTTTAGTTTGGTTTATTCATTTAGTTTACATGGTGCTGTCCCTGTGCTGCATGGCCGACAGTTATCAGGGTTAGGGTTAGTACTACTTCTGGTACTTGTACTATAACTGCTAGTACTACTACTTCTCTTTCTATTCAATTCAATTCAATTCAAATTAGCTTTATTGACTGTTCCACTGCCAAACCATAACAAGACATGTAAATGAATTATTAAATGAAATAAAATAAAGGTGAAGAACAGGTCGTATAGTGGTTAGAGCTGTTGCCTCGTGCCATGAAGGTTCTGTCTTCGAATCCAACTTTGGCTTTGATAGTTCACATGCATCACTCCACTGCACCAAGAAGCAGTTCCACAGGAAACACCATTGTGAGAGTGGAGTGATTAAGCGTTTACAATGAGTGTGTGTGGGGGACGCCAACCTGCAAACCAATGCTCATAACCCAAAACCTATAAATGCAGCAGTCTTTTCTTTGTGAGTAGGAAGACAATAATATCTACTTTCCATCTATAGCTTATTATGCGCGTGCAAAACTGTGGGACCGGTGGCAAGATAGAAAAGGTGGTCTCCATGGCGGATTTTTCTGTCCTCCACTCCATTTCCCATAAGAAACCTCTTGGTTGAATTGTCGTCACAAAAACTGGATTCATGCGGAGACGTTGAAATGTAAACGTCCGATCGTCCCACAAAGTAAGAGCCAGCGACTCCTGACGGAGCTGCTCCATCTCATGTATTTTGTGTCTGTGTAGCTCGAAAGCTTTGGGAGAAGAAGCGCGCCAAACTTTGTTGAAACAAACGTCAATAATGATTTGATTGATAGTGAGTGAGTGGCCTCTGTGCAGCTGAACTACGAGCGCTGGCGTGCCTTGCTCAGGGGCTTCTGGGTAGCGGTGGTGGTCTACTCCATGCTGGTCCTCATCCTGGTTTACACCTTCCAGTTCCCCACTTCACCCAGTACCTGGAGCTACTACACTGGTCTGAGCACACACAGGTACCTGCCTGTCTGCCTGTCTGCCTGTCTGCCTGTCTGCCTGTCTGCCTGTCTGTCTGTCTTTCAGCGTGTTTATTGAAAGTAAAATTTGGAAACGCTGCCACCTGCTGGGCTCTGGTGGTTAGGGCTGGTTGGACAACACTGATCTAGAAGGAGGGAAGGCTGTGACTCACCCCTCTTCCTCTCTTCCCCCTTCTATCGCTCCCTCCCTCCCCCCTTCTCTCTCTCTCCCCTCCCTCCCTCCCCCCTTCTCTCTCTCTCCCCTCCCTCCCTCTCCCCTTCTCTCACAGGTTGGAGGATCTGGGTTTACAGAAGTTTTCTCTTCCAGTTCTTTTTACCAGAATCTTCATTCCTGCTGCTTTTCTACTGGTGAGTATCTGACACACTGTTACTGACAGACTGTCTGTGACTGACACAATTTTCTGACATACTGTCTGTTACTGACAGACTGCCTGTTACTAACACATTGTTACTGACACACTGTCTGTTACTAAGAAGAAGAAGAACCTTTAATTGTCACACGACAGGCCACTACACACACACACACACACACACACACACACACACACACACACACACACACACACACACACACCACATGCTTTGCTGGTGAAATGGCTCCTCTGCATTTGACCCATCCTGGCTTGTCCTTCCTCCGGGGGGGGGGCAGCCAGGAGCAGTGGGCAGCGTTCAACGACGCCCGGGGACCTGGTACCAAGTGTCCATCACTGGTCAGACCCTGATGTGCATGTTTTGGGTGGGGGTCCTGACTGATGTTAGGTGGAGGAAACCCCATGTGAGCACCTGGAGAACAAGCAAACTCCACACAGAAAGGCCCCTGGGGTCCTTCTGGGAGGCAAGAAGATGCACTTGGATGACACACTAACACTGTGTGTGTGTGTGTGTGTGTGTGTGTGTGTGTGTGTGTGTGTGTGTGTGTGTGTGTGTGTGTGTGTGTGTGTGTGTGTGTGTGTGTGTGTGTGTGTGTGTTCGTGTGTGTGTGTGTAGATGTGTATTGTGCACCTCCACTACTTCCACGAGCCATTCCTCCAACTGACCGACCTGAAGACGGTGGTGAACACACACAACAGCACCATAACCAGGTACTTGTCTGTCTTTCCGTCTGTCTCTCCCTCTTTCTGTCTTTCTGTCTCTGTCTGTCTGCCGCTCTCTCTGGTTTAGTGCCCTGCTACCTGTCTCTCTCTCTCTCTCTCTCTCTCTCTCTCTCTCTCTCTCTCTCTCTCTCTCTGCTACTTGTCTCTCTCTCTGCTACCTGTCTCTCTGCTAACTCTGCAACCTCTCTCTCTCTCTCTCTCTCTCTCTCTCTCTCTCTCTCTCTCTCTGGTAACTCTTTCTCTGCTACTTGTCTCTCTCTGGTACCTGTCTCTCTGGTAACTCTATCTACTACCTGTATCTCTCTCCAGACTCGTCCATTCGGAGGGCAGTCTGGTGGATCTATCTCTCCTTTCGCCGGAAGAGGACGAGTGGAGAAGAAAGGATGAGAAGGAGAGCGAGAACTGGAGGGAGGAGGAGGAGGAGGAGGAGGAGGAGGAGACTGAGTACCTCTGCACGTCGGGACGGGAAACCCCATCTGAGGAGATGACAGGTAGAGCAGCGTGTGAGGTCACTTCCTGTTGGAGTGTCACCATGCACCCACCCAAAACACCCTGCCCCTGTGCAAACTAACTGCACCCCAACCAAACCACCTCCACCCTACCCAAAACACCCCGCCCCCGTCCAAACCACCTGCACCCCACCTAAACCACCTGCACCCCACCAAAACCATGTGCACCCCATCCAAACCACCTGCACCCCACCTAAACCACCTGCACCCCACCAAAACCATGTGCACCCCATCCAAACCACCTGCACCCCACCTAAACCACCTGCACCCCACCGAAACCATGTGCACCCCATCCAAACCACCTGCACCCCAACCCAAACCACCTGCACCCCACCTAAACCACCTGCACCCCACCAAAACCATGTGCACCCCATCCAAACCACCTGCACCCCACCCAAATCACCACACCCCCGTCCAAACTACCTGCACCTCACCCAAACTACTATCACCCCACCCAAACCACCACGCCCCCATCCAAACTACCTGCGCCTCACCCAAACCACCTTCACCCCACCCAAACCACCACGCCCCCGTCCTAACTACTTGCACCCCACCCAAACCACAATGCCCCCACCCAAACTACCTGCACCTCACCCAAACCACCTTCACCCCACCCAAACCACCACGCCCCCGTCCAAACTACCTGCACCTCACCCAAACTACCTGCACCCTACCCAAACCACATGCACCCCACTAAAACCATGTGCACCCCACCCAAACCACCACGCCCCCATCCATACCACCTGCGCCTCACCCAAACCACCTGCACCTCACCCAATCCACCTGCACCCCACCCAAACCACCTGCACCCCACCCAAACCACATGCACCGCACCCAAACCATGTGCACCCCACCCAAACCACCTGCACCCCACCCAAACCACATGCACCCCACCCAAACCACCTACACCCAACCCAAACCAAGTGCACCAAAACCACCACACCCCCACCAAAATAAACAGAAAACTTCTTTGTTTATTTTCCATTTTGACGTTTCCATGATGAAACGTTGAAATGGATTAGATTTCATTTTTGATGATGTATCTCCTCCTCATCCTTGTCTCCTCTTCTCCTCTCCTCCTCCTCCTCATCTCCTCCTCTCTTCTGCTCCTCTCCTCTTCTTCCTCCTCATCTCCTCCTCTCTTCTGCTCCTCTCCTCTTCTTCCTCCTCATCTCCTCCTCTCTTCTGCTCCTCTCCTCTTCTTCCTCCTCCTCCTCTCCTCTTCTTCCTCCTCCTCCTTTTCCCCCCCAGGCCTTCGCTCCTCCTGGCGCTTGGTGGTTGACAGACTCTCCGTCCTCTTCCTCGACTTCCTGCTCTCCCTGCAGAGGCTGCAGCGCCTCCTCTGGTGGCTCCTGGAAATGCACATCATCAAGATCGTCTCTGGCTACATCATCTGTGTGGCGGTCAAAGAGGTAGGCAGACAGACAGGTAGGTAGACAGGTAGACAGACAGGCTGGTAGACAACATGTAGACAGACAGGTAGGTCAGACAGGCAGACAGACATACAGGTAAACACATTATTCCTCCCGGTGTATTTGTCTTGAGGGATATATCAAGAATTTTTTTTTTTTTTTTTTTTTACCTGTGCTGTCAGGGTTGGGCTACGCATACAACTTGGAGTATTTGTATGGTACTGCATCTAGGACAGAGTTAGTCTGCAAGTGGAGTTCAACTTCTCAACCTGCAACGACACTCTTTATTCATTCTTTAATCATCAACATCTGTGGTAATAACTGTCCTGTGGACGAGCTGTAGGATGACAAGAGCACAGCTTTTTGTTACTCTGAACCACCACCAACCCCTCTCTCTGGAGACCTATTTTACCATGTTTGCATCTATAAACAACTAATCCCTACTCCAAGAGGGGGAGATTCACCACGGGTGAGACAATTAAACATAGAACCAAACAACATTTAAAATGGGCTGGTGGTGTTTAAGTGGTGGGTCAACTGAGGAGAGGTCTCCGAGGAGACATACAATCAGGGAGACAGGAATGCTGCGACGCAGAAGGGCCGATAGCTTCTTAGTGATGTTGGTCCAGAATGCTAGGATGGGTGGGCAGAGCCAGAAGTCATGAAAGTAGTCATCTCTGGTATTAAGGGGACAGTGAGAGCGAACATCTTTATCCACAAAACCTGGTGAGGTAAAGATAAACTGTCATCTGTTTTTAATAAAAGTTTGTATATTCTGGAAAAGGTATTTTTTAAATTACTGATATTACTGATACACTGATCTTATGTGTAAGCCGAGAGGTGGATATCATCAAGGAATGAGTTAATGTTTGATATACTGTATTTGATTCATTATCTGAGTGATAAAGCTTAAATATGTTATTGATGTCTTGTGAATTGTATGTTATCCTACCCTGTGGATCTTTGATGGCTGTAATAAGTGTTTTTTCTCTATCGTATTTCAATTGATTGGCAAGAAATTTACTTGATTTGTCATTGAATTCAAAATAATTAGCTCTTGTTCATTGCTTGAGGAATTGTGTCTTTTGATGGATGATATTATCAAGTTGACATGTACTGTAATTGTCCAGATCTCATTTCGGATTTGCTCAGTGGGTGAGTGGGCTTGCTGGGAGTGCAAGTCTTTCAATCGTTGTTAGAGTTTATTTTGGCATTCTTGTCCTTTCTTTTTCCCATGAGTGGAGAGTGAAATAATACTACCTCTTAGAACTGCCTTAGTCGTTTACCAGAGTAAAGATTGGTGACATTTCTGGCGAGTCATTCAGTTCAAGGAAGGATTTCCATTCCCTGGAAAATAAATGGTTAAATTCTTTATCTGTCAAAAGTGAGGCATTAAACCCTCACCTGCCGGGAGGGTTCCGGTTGGTTTCATTTATGAGGTTGAAACTAATCGGCCTGTGATCAGGGATTACAACAGGGTGGATTTTAGAATAAGTGATTTTGGACATTACAGAGTTACTTGTCAAGAAAATCTCGATTCTAAAGAAACTGCGGTGGGGTGGTGAATAATATGTGTATTCTCTATTATGTGGATTATTTGATCGCCAACAATCGCAAAGAGCAAGATCACTCATATATTGTTGATTATTGGTTTGTGAACGTCTAAACTTGGTTCCAGTACGGTGTTGAAGTCTCCTCCCAATATAATAATTGAGACAGAGAATTCTAAGAGTCTTGAAAATATATTATGAAAGAAATGTGATTCGTCCTCATTGGGGCCATAAATATTAGCTGTGGTTAATTTGATTTTACCTAAAATTCTGTGAGTCCTTATGTAACGCCCTTCTGTGGCTGATATTGTGGTTTTATCCTGACATGGGATACTTTTATTGATTAATATAGAAACACCTATTTTTTTTTTGTTGTAGGATGCAGAAAACATCGAATTAACCCATTAAGCTTTGAGTTTGAGGTGCTCAGAGGCAGTGAGGTGAGTTTCTTGCAGTAGACAGAAGCTGGGGTTCATCCTGGTGAGGTGGTTTAGGATTTTGCTACATTTATCTGGTGAGCCCAAGCCTAACAAACTTAGTGGGTGTTATTGAAGTTAGTTAGGGGTTGATGGCACAGTGCATCCAAGGCAAAAGCTATACTATCGTGCCCATGTTTTCCCATAGATAAGTCTATAGTAAGAAGTATAGGGAGGGAGGGATTAGGGAGGTGTGATGATGAGAGAAGTAGGGAGGAGGGATTAGGAAGGCCAGATGATGAGAGTAAGCAATATTTTAAGTCCTGACATAGATAGCATGCTAATTTCTACATCTCGCAGTATATAATTACCAGAATTATCAAAATACATACATAATTATTGGAATAACCAGGGTGTGGTGGCGGATTGGTATAACAGACCGTCTATATATAATTTATCAACAACTAGCGATACTCGTTTACCCTTCTGCCGGTTCTCCTTTTGGATGGGGTACAGCACCTTCCATCGGTCCTGATCTCCCGGGGGAATTGATCGTTCATACCCAGCGTGGTTCCTTTCAGCTCCCGTCCTTTGCTTTTAACCAGCTCCTTGTGCTTGAAGTGTTCAAACGTGGCAATGATGGAGCGGGAACGGTTCCCCATGTGGTGTCCCAATCGGTGAACCCAGTGGAAGGTGATCTGCTTCACAGTGTCCGTGGGGAGTTTCAGGGCAGTGTGGAGGAAGTCTTTCACCATGTTTTCTGGGGACTTTGTGTGTTCTCTAGGATCCCAAAATAAGATGAGGCTGCCATACTTCTAGATTGGATATCTAGGATATCTAGTCTCTTTCATTCTTTTCTTTTAAATTTTTTAAAACCTCCATCTCCGTTGTGAGATGCTTTGCGGAGGTTTTTAGATCCTTGTTGTCTTTTTGCATCTCGCCGAGCGTGCGGTGCAGGAAATCAAGGCTGGCTCTGATCTTGGTGATGTCTCGGAGAAGCGGACCAAGCATTTCCAGCTTCTAGTTAATCTCATCCAAGACACTTATCTCTACAGCGCTGGGGATTAGATCGTCTGTGTCTGTTGCTAAGTCTGCCTTTTTCCTTTTCACTGGTTTGTTCCCGTCCTGGTCCTCTTCCATCATGTACTCATTATAAGAATAATCGATATAATCCTCTAGGTCCTCCACTTTGGTTTCGCGCAGTGTTTTATTTATTTATTTCATATTATATCATTTTTTATATTTTATATATATTTTTTATATTTTATATATATATATATATATATATATATATATATATGTGTGTGTACTCACTTCCGTCTTCTTGCGAGATCCCAGCATTTTCCCGTCCCCTCTCTCTGTGTAATTTTAATAACATTGATGTGGGTGTTTTATCCCTTGATCAAAAGAAAGCTTTCGACCGTGTGGACCATGTCTTTTTATTTTTAACCTTAAAGACTTTGAACTGGGAGGGGAAGGTAATTCTCAGTTTACCAGGGGGCCTCAGGTGGGAAAAGAGAGGAATGAAGGTTTTTAGGCTCAGAGCAATATCAGATGCAGAACTGGGAGGGTGTGGTGGAGAAGGTGTGCGCCAGAATGTCCAGATGGCTGCTAGCCCAGTTGTCCTTCATTGGGAGGGTACACAGATGACTGGGTCAGGCGTGGCCCCGTTTATACGCAATGAAACGTTAGAACGGGAGCTATCATCATGTGGGAAGTTCGCAGGTGGCTTTGAAGATGTTGCTCTTGGTTGTTCAGATGCCAGGCTGCAACATGTTCAATCTGTGCAGGTGATCATGCACCTGAACCACCCAGCGCAAACATTAGAAGTCTCCTTTAAAGTGAAGCATGACAGTGGCTACTTCTTAGTTTATTCAAGTGCAGGTAGTATCAAATGTTTCCAGTGTGGTGATGTGGGGCATAAACGGCTGTTTTGACCACAGAGGTAGCAGACAGGTAGTGCCGGGTCTGCAGAGCAGACTGAAGGTGGCGCTGCAGGTCAGAGCTTGCAGCCTGGAGAGCAGCAACCAGTTCATGTCACGATCAAAAACAGCAACCTGACTACAATGATGGGGATATTAGGCTGCCAACAGAAGAGGTCACATGCACAGTTCCTGGCCACTTCAGGGAAGCAAAGGGGATGGAGGCTGTCGTGGACCCATCAGCGTTTCCTTCGTTGACCATCTGTGCTGCAGTGGAGGAGCAGGAACAAGAGGATGGAAGGATTCTCTCATTTCCTTCACCACAACTAAATCATTTCTCTGACACGTCAAAAAAGTGGCCGTACTACATCAGTGTTAAAGTGGTCAGGGGCGTTTGCCCCAGGCTCGTCCCCCAGAGGCAGCTGGAGGTCCCTGTACAAGCCTCCGTCAGAGAAGCGCACGGCGGGTCTCCAGTGGAGGGGGGTGCACGGGGCGTGGCTACGAACAGACATGTGGCACCTAGAGACGTGGCACCTTGACCTGCAGCGAAGGGAACAGCTGTCTTTTCCGCCAAACGGAAGAAACTCTGAGGCACCTCTGGTTGAGGTGTCCTTGACATAGAGGAATTACTTCTCTATTACAACAACTTAGTGGGCTTGGAGAGAGGCGAGACCAACTTTTCGGTCCAAAATACAGTTCATCTCCACGTTGACGTGTCAGCCTGCTTAACTTACTAACAGCTCAGGCAAAAATGAGCTTGACTTGTTGCAGCTTGCCTCAGGGTAGAGTTTGCATATTGCAAAATGGTCTCAAACATGGATGGTTTTGTTGAAGTTTGGGGACTGGGAGGCGTGTAATGCACGAGAATCACTGATTTAGCCTGTTTGATGGTGTGTGCAATAAAGTATAATAATGTTAATGGTGCTGTATGTACGACGCAGCAACATGTATGATGAGGAGACGGGTTGTGGACGCTGGGCGGGGTTTCTACCTGCTGCGTTGTGTGTTTATTTATTTATCGGATTGTGTTGATGCTCTGTTTTAAGACATTTGAACCAATAAAGGACTGGTTAAAGGTCAAAGGTCTCTCTCTCTCTCTCTCTCTCTCTCCCTCTCTCTCTCTCTCCTCCTCTCTCTCCCTCTCTCCCTCTGTCTCTCTCCCTCTCCCTCTGTCTCTCTCTCTGCCTTTCTCCCCCCTCTCTCTCCCTCTCCCTCTCTCTCCCTCCTTTCTCTTAACATAAGCTTGAATTAAGTCTTATAAGGTATTTTGTTAATAGAGTATATTGTTAATAAAGTGTTTTTTCAATAAAGTTTTATGTGAATAAAGTATTTTTTGATAACGTATTTTGTTAATAAAGTCTTATCTTGATCAATTATTTTTTTAATAAAGTCTTATGTTAATAAAATACTTTGTTCATAAAGTCTTATGTTAATATAGTATTTTGTTCATAAAGTCTTATGTTAATAAAGTCTTGTCTCAGGTGTGCCTGTTCAACCTGCTGTTGGTGCTCAGCTGGGCGGTGGCGCTGCCCTGCCGGGCCTGGCGCCCGCTGGCGTCCAGTGTGTGCACAGTGTGGACCTGCTGCATCACCGTGCTCAAGATGCTCTACCAGCTGGAGGCCATCCAGCCGCAGTACTCCAACTGCACGATGGTTAGTAGCACTGACGCTCCAGCTCACCTGTCTGTCTCTCTACCTGTCTGTCTGTCTGCAGCCAGCTGACGCTCCAGCCCACCTGTCTGTCTCTCTGCAGCCAGCTGATGCTCCAGCCCACCTGTCTGTCTCTCTACCTGTCTGTCTCTCTGCTGCCAGCTGACGCTCTATCTCACCTGTCTGTCTCTCTACCTGTCTGTCTCTCTGCAGCCAGCTGATGCTCTATCTCACCTGTCTGTCTCTCTACCTGTCTGTCTCTCTGCAGCCAGCTGACGCTCCAGCTCACCTGTCTGTCTCTCTACCTGTCTGTCTCTCTGCTGCCAGCTGACGCTCCAGCTCACCTGTCTGTCTCTCTACCTGTCTGTCTCTCTGCAGCCAGCTGACGCTCCAGTTCACCTGTCTGCTTCAGTTCTATACTCTGCTCCGGTGGATCCTGCTTGCTGGTTCGGACTCAACAAGACAGACGGAAAGATGCTGGATTACCTGAGGGTGAGACACGTCACATCATATCACATGACATGACATTATATTATATGTGCAGGTGGTGCGCAGACAGACAGATGGTGCTTAGACAGATGGGTGGTGTTCAGAGAGGTGACAGTGATAGCCAGGTGAGAGGGTAGAAGAGAGGAAGGAAGGAGAGATTGATGAGGTGAGAATCCTGCCTCCATGGCAACGCCTGTTTCCTGTCTCCATGGCGACGCCTGTTTCCTGTTTTCCAGTCCAACCTGGTGATGCTCGCGTTGCTTGCCTTCGAGGTCACCGTCTACAGACACCAAGAGCTCTATCGTCTCCGTAGAAATGTAGCCCCACCCCCCACCAGGACGCTGTTTGATGACATCACCCGGCAACACCTTGACGACGGCCTGGTGAATTGTGGGAAATACTTTGCAAATTACTTCTTCTACAAGTTTGGACTGGAGGTAAAACATAAATACAGCATGAATACACGGAAATGTCAAGTACAGTATCAAGTATAACTCCAAACACTGCTTCCTGCTCAGACCTGCTTCCTGCTGGCGGTCAACGTGATTGGTCAGCGCATGGACCTGTTCGCCGCAGGCCACGCCCTCGGCCTCCTTACCGTCCTATCACGTCGCACCAGGAAGCGCATTGCCTCAATATGGCCGACGTACTGCTACTTCCTGTCAGCGTTGCTCTGCTTCCAGTATCTGATCTGCATCGGGTTCCCCCCCGCAGCCTGCAGGGGTACACACACACACACACACACACACACACACACACACACACACACAGTTACACACACACTGTAAAACACACACAAAATATAAATAATAAAGTGTGTACTGAGTGTATATATTGTGTAGTTTGTGTGTACTGTGTGTATAAAGTGTGTACTGTGTGTACTTTCAGAGTACCCCTGGAGATCTAACAACTTGGATTCCAACGTCGTGAAATGGCTCTTCCTGCCAGACCACCTGACCCCGCCCAACCCCCTCTTCCTGCTCTGTGAGTACTCCTACTGGTACGACTACTAGTACTACTACTGTTACTACTACTGGTACTACTACTGTTAGTACTACTGGTACTGCTACTGTTACTACTACTGGTACTACTACAGGTACTACTACTGTTGTGACTACTGGTACTACTACTGGTATGACTACTGGTATGACTACTGGTACCACTACTGTTACTAATACTGGTACTACTACTGGTACTACTTCTGTTAGTACTACTGGTACTGCTACTGTTACTACTACTGTTACTACTACTGTTAGTACTGGTGGTACTGCTACTGTTACTACTACTGGTACTACTACTGTTACTACTACTGGTACGACTAGTGGTACGACTGCTGGTACTACTACTGGCTAAGAGACAGGAAGTAGACTGGCTAGGGAAACAGGAAGTAGCCTTTCTGAGGGTCAAGTGCCTTGATGTTCCTTCCTGTGGGTGCAGATGACTTCCTGCTCCTGATGGGGGCGTCGCTGCAGCTGCAGGTGTTTGAGGAGGAAGTGAAGCCATCCGTCCAGGTCCTCGCTGGAGACAACAGACAGACAGATGGACGGACGGAGGGGACAAGCCCCGCCCCCGACTTCATACTCTGCAGGTCTGTCTGTCTGCCTGTCTGCTTGTCCATTACTGTTTGGATTACTTGTATATTACCATGTGTATTACTGTGTGTATCACTGTGTATTACTGTGTGTATTTTTTTAGGTCATACCTGGACATGATGAAGGTTTTCATCTTCAGTTATTTGTTCTGGTTTGTTCTCACCATCATCTTCATCACTGGGACGACCAGGTACGAGTATGAATACTTTATAATACTGTAAATTTATACTATATATGTAAATATATACTGTACATATACTATAATCTGTACTTTAGGATCAGTATCTTATCTATTAATACGCTAATGTGTACTCTAGGATCAGTATTTTCTGCATGGGGTACTTGGTGGCCTGCTTCTACTTTCTGTTGGTTGGTGGCGACTTCCTGTTGAAGCCACTGGGTTCCATCCTGCTGCACTGGGACTTCCTGATCGGGTACAACGTGTTCGTCATCACCATGAAGAATATCCTGTCGGTGAGGAAAGAGTTAAAATGCTATCCCTGACCTAAATCACTGGTTAACTAACCCAAACTGAGGGAGGAGGTGGGGGATGGGTGGAGGGAGGGACAGAGGAATGGATGGTTCCAAGAGGAACAGGGTTAAAGGTCATGACATGTGATAGACACTTGACCGGCTCTGAGGACTCTGGTCAGGGTTCTCCCTGGATCCTACATCTGGACGGGTCAGAGTGTCCTCTGGAAGGTTGGAGGGATCTGTGATGGTCATGGTGGCAGCCATCTTGTGGCAGCCATCTTGTGGAGACACAAGGTCCAGTAGAAGGGACAAGGAAAATGAGAAGAACTACTTCAAGGAGAATTCAATTCCTTCCAGTAGAATCTGAGGATTCCTTCCTGTAGAACGGGGGAATTCCTCTCGTCGAACTGGAGGATTTCTTCCGTTAGAACGGGAGGATTCATTCAAGTTGAACCGCAAGATTCCTTCTAGCAGAATCTGAGGATTCCTCTTGTCGAATGGGAGGATTCCTTCCGGTAGAACCGGAGGATTCCTCATGACATGAATGCATTTGAACACGAACATGAATTTATGTCTGTGTAAACCAGCTATCGTCTGACTGTCTGTCTGTCTGTCTGTCTGTCTGTCTGTCTTTGTTAACCTGCCTGTCTGTCTGTCTGTCTCTGTGAACTTGTCTGTCTGCCTGTCTGTCTCTCTAGATCCTGGCGTGTGGTTATATCAAAGTGTTAGTGCTGAATCACTGCTGGTTGATCCAACTCTTCAGTTTGGCCTGTACCATAAAGGGATACTCCAAACGTAAGAAACCTGTCTTACTGTCTGTCAGGTTATTGATTTGTTCCAACAGAGGAGCAAGCAGTGTGTGTGTATGTAGCTGATGCTAATGCTAAGCAGTGTGTGTGTGTGTGTATGTAGCTGATGCTAATGCTAAACAGTGCATGTGTATGTAGAGGATGCTAATGCTAAGCAGTGTGTGTGTGTGTATGTGGAGGATGATAATGCTGAGCAGTGTGTGTGTAAGTAGCGAATGCTAAGCAGTGTGTGTTCATTCAAGATTCAAGAGGTTTATTAGTCACATACATATAGATCATACATATATGTAGTGAAATGTCATTGCAACGAACCTGGAGATTGTGCACAATAAGTACTAAACTGAACACAATAGCTAAACTAAATACTTCCTAACTATACAAATTGAACTAACTGATTCCTAATACGTAATGCAGTTAGAAAATATAATATAATATAATTAAAATAAAATAAGAGTCAAGAGGTATTATACTGAGTGGGGGTACAAGATAGAAATAAAGGTAATAGACTTATGTACATGGAATAGACTATTTTGTATATACAGATATGTACAGTGAAGTGGCATGTGAATAACATGTTCATGTATGTTCTATAGAGGATGCTAATGCTAAACAGTGTGTGTGTGTATGTAGCAAATGTTAAGTAGTGTGTTTGTTTGTAGCGGATGCTAGTGCTAAGCAGTGCGAGCTGCCTAGCGGCGAGGCCGGCATCATCTGGGACTGCATCACCTTCACCTTCCTGTTGCTGCAGCGCCGGGTCTTCACCAGCTGCTACTTCCTGCATGTGGTGCAGGACCTGCGCACCACACACACCCTGGCCTCCAGGTACACACACACAGACACACACGCATACACTGCAACAAACACATTACACTTTTGTCCAAAACGACGTCCAATCAGAACATTTAGAATCAAAGTATTTCACTGAAGCAGCACCAGCAGAGTTTCAAGGGGTTCCAGAGTACCCTGGTGTTCCAGGGTACCGGGCATTCCAGAATAATGGGGCCTTCCAGAGTACTGGGGCCTTCCAGAGTGAAGGGGTGTTCCGGGGTACCGGGCGTTCCAGGGTACCAGGGTGTTCCAGGGTACCGGGGCGTTCCAGAGTAACTCGGGGTTCTAGGGTACCAGGACGTTCCAGAGTAACAGGGCGTTCCATGGTACCGGGCGTTCCAGAGTAACGGGGCGTTCCAGAATATCGGGGCCTTCCAGAGTAACAGGGCGTTCCATGGTACCGGGCGTTCCAGAGTAACGGGGCGTTCCAGAATATCGGGGCCTTCCAGAGTGACGGGGCCTTCCAGAGTGACGGGGCCTTCCAGAGTATCGGGGCGTTCCAGAGTGATGGGGCGTTCCAGGGTATAGGGGCCTTCCAGAGTACCGGGGTGTTCCAGAGTACCGGGGTGTTCCAGAGTCCGAGTTGTTCCAGGGTACCGAGGTGTTCCAGGGTACCGGGGCGTTCCAGAGTAACGGGGCCTTCAAGGGTAACGGGGCGTTCGAGGGTAACGGGACGTTCCAGGGTACTGGGGCCTTCCAGAGTACTGGGGCCTTCCAGAGTGACGGGGTGTTCCAGGGTACCGGGCGTTCCAGACTAACAGGGTGTTTCAGGGTACCGGGGTGTTCCAGAGTAACTCGGCGTTCCAGGGTACCAAGACGTTCCAGAGTAACGGGGTGTTCCAGGGTACTGGGCGTTCCAGAGTAACGGGGTGTTCCAGAGTAAAGGGGTGTTCCAGAGTGTCGGGGCCTTCCAGAGTGATGGGGTGATCCAGAGTACCGAACAGTACAGAACCTTTAAGTCCCATCTGAGGTAAACCGGGAGCCAGTGCAAGGTGGCTGTAGTATAGTCCCGTATAGACCAGTATAGACTGATGTAGTCCAGCATAGATCAGTATAAAGCTCAGCAGAAAAACTGGTCATCATGGTGATGGCGGGTGGAGCAAGACAGAGGGTCATCTGGTAGTACGGCTGGTACTCAGACTGGTAGTAGAACTGGTAATAGTAGTACGCACACTGTGTGTGTGTGTGTGTGTGTGTGTGTGTGTGTGTGTGTGTGTGTGTGTGTGTGTGTGTGTGTGTGTGTGTGTGTGTGTGTGTGTGTGTGTGTGTGTGTGTGTGTGTGTGTGTGTGTGTGTGTGTGTGTGCAGGGGGGCGGAGCTTATCGAAGCAGCCACAGTGAAATCCGTTCGTCAGCGACTGGAACTGGAGAGGAAATCCATGGAGCTGCTGAAGAGACAGTAATACACACTACTAAACTACTACTACAGTACTGCACTACTACTACACTAATACTACACTACTACACTTTTTCCTAAACTACTACTAAACTACTGCACAATGTCTAAACTACAACTTCACTACTACACACACCCATGGAGCTGCTGAAGAGACAGTAATATACACTACTCAAGTACTACTACACTACTGCACCACTACTACACTACTACTACTACTACTACTACTACTACTACACTACTGCACTGCTACACACGTCCATGGAGCTGCTGAAGAGACAATAATACATACTGCTACACTACTGCACTACTTCTACACTACTATACACGTCTATGGAGCTGCTGAAGAGACAGTAATACACACTAATACACTAGTTCTACTACACCACTGTGACGTTCTGCCCCCTAGAAACTGTGACGTAGTGACTCCTACAGGCTGTGACATAGCGCCCCCGAGAGGCTGTGACGTAGTGACCCCGAGAGGCTGTGACGTAGTGACCCCGAGAGGCTGTGACGTAGTGACCCCGAGAGGCTGTGACGTAGTGACCCCGAGAGGCTGTGACGTAGTGACCCCGAGAGGCTGTGACGTAGTGACCCCTACAGGCTGTGACATAGCGCCCCCGAGCGGCTGTGACGTAGTGACCCCGAGAGGCTGTGACGTAGTGACTCCGAGAGGCTGCAACGTAGTGACACTTAGAGGCTGTGACGTAGTGACTCCGAGAGGCTGCAACGTAGTGACACTTAGAGGCTGTGACGTAGTGACACTTAGAGGCTGTGACGTAGTGACCCCGAGAGGCTGTGACGTAGTGACCCCGAGAGACTGTGACGTAGTGACACTTAGAGGCTGTGACGTAGTGACCCCCTACAGGTGATGACATAGCGCCCACGAGAGGCTATGATGTAGTGACCCCTACAGGCTGTGACGTAGGGACCCCTAGAGGCTGTGATGTAGTGACCCCTAGAGGCTGTGATGTAGTGACCCCTAGAGGCTGTGACGTAGTGACCCCTACAGGTTATGAAATAACCCCCCGAGGCTGTGACGTAGTGACTCCTACAGGCTGTGACCTAGCGCCCCCAGGAGGCTGTGACGTAGTGACCCCGAGAGGCTGCGACGTAGTGACACTTAGAGGCTTTGATGTAGTGACACTTAGAGGCTTTGACGTAGTAACCCCCTACAGGTGATGACATAGCGCCCCTACAGGCTGTGACGTAGTGACCCCTACAGGTTATGACATCCCCCCCCCCCCCGAAGCTGTGACGTAGTGACTCCTACAGGCTGTGACGTAGTGATCCCTACAGGCTGTGACGTAGTGACCCCTACCGGTTATGACATACCCCCCCCCCCGAAGCTGTGACGTAGTGACTCCTACAGGCTGTGACGTAGTGACTCCTACAGGCTGTGACGTAGTGATCCCTACAGACTGTGACGTAGCGCCCCCACACACTGACATTGTGTTGTATACAGGATGGAGAGAATCAAATCTCGACAACAGAAGTTTCGACGAGGAAAAGAAAGATTACTGAGTCAAGAAGGTCAGTAGCTGTCTGTCTGTTTACCCATCTGTCTGTCTGTCTGTCTGTCTGTCTGTTTACCCATCTGTCTGCCTGGCTGTCTGTCTGTAATATTAGACTGCATAAAAAGTATTTTGTGTTCTTATGTGTTTGAGAAGTTTTGAGAAGTTTTATTTTAAGATCTATACATTTATAAGGCTGTGTGTGTGTGCGTGTGTGTGTGTGTGTGTGTGTGTGTGTGTGTGTGTGTCCCTGCGTGTGTGTGCAGGTCATGACGACAAGAAGGGGAGGGGCCAAAAGGAGTGGTGGAAACCCTGGGTGGACCACGCCTCCAGTATGTCAGCATGACAACACCATGACAACACCATGACAACACCATGACATCATATCATAGTGTGTGTGTGTGTGTGTGTGTGTGTGTGTGTGTGTGTGTGTGTGTGTGTGTGTGTGTGTGTGTGCGCGCGCGCGCTGCCCCTAGTGGTGCGCAGTGGGAACTACTACCTGTTTGAAACAGACAGTGAGGAGGAGGAGGAGGAGGAGGAGGAGGAGGAGCCGAAGGAGAAAAAGGAGCAGAAGGAGGAGGCGGCTCCGGACAAGACGGCCTTCCAGGTAATGTCATGTTTCCATGGAAACAGAAAGGTGTCTACTCCCCATCCTCTCCTTCTCTCCTCCTTCTCTCCTGTCCTCTCCTCCTCCTTGTCTTTCCCTCTCTCTTTTAAAGCCCTTTTAAAACAGGGCTCTCTCTCCGAAAACAGTGGAGCCATATTCTATGGATCTATCTGATCTCATCTCATCTATTCTGATCTAATCTGATCTAATCTAATGTAATCTGATCTGATTGGATCTAATCTGACCTAGTCTAATAATATCTGGTCTAATCTGATCTGATTTTATCTGATCTAATCTGGTCTGATCCAATCAAATCTAATCCGATCTAATGTAATCTGGTCTGATCTAATCTAATGTAATCTGATCTGATTTGATCTAGTTTGACCTAGTCTAATAAGCTAAGTCTAAGACCTAAATCTAATATCTGGTCTAATCTGATTTGATCTTATCTAATCTGATATCTGATCTGATCTAATCTGGTCTGATCTAATCAAATCTAATCGGATCTAATCTGGTCTGATCTAATCTTATGTAATCTGATCTGATTTGATCTAGTCTGACCTAGTCTAATAATATCTGGTCTAATCTGATTTGATCTTATCTAATCTGATATCTGATCTGATCTAATCTAGTCTGATCTAATCAAATCTAATCTGATTTGATCTGATCTAATATAATCTGGTCTGATCTGACATGATCTGATTTGACCATCAATCATCTTTTGGATTCTGTAAACAAACCAGTTTACTGTGTAAAACAGAATATGAATGATTATCTCTCCCTCCCTCCCTCCCCCTTTCTCTCTCTCTCTCTCTGCCACCTCTTCCTCCCTCCCTCTCTCTCCCTCTCCCTCCCTCTCTCTCACCGCCACCACCCTCTCCCTCCCACCCTCAGTTTGTCTATCATGCCTGGGTCACAGACTCCAGGACGGCGCTCAGAGCTCGAAACAACAGAAGAAAAAACACCAGGAGCAAGAAGAGGAGAAGAGAGGAGGATGAGAGAGGAGGTGAGAGGGGAAGAGGAGGAGAGGAGAGGAGGAAGAGAGGAGGTGGAGGGGAGGAGGAGCGTCAGGCATCTTTCCGACTTGCAACGCTCGAATGAGGTCAAGTAAAATTAAAAAGCCTTTGTCAACATTCTCAGAAATCAAACCACATTATATTTAAGTATGGTATTGTTCAATAAATACAACAAAATCAAATAGATCATACACTTTTCTGGGACAGTCTCGTTTATTCTATTTGTTCCTGTTGAAAAACAAAAACAAACAAACAATAAAATAAAATGTTTGGCCTTTTCCATTCCCATTGACTTTGTTGAGATTCCGTGCCAAGAAGACGAGCGTGTTCACCTTCTCCAGTCTGAGGCACGAGCGAGGGGTGTGAGCACGTTTCCAGCCCTGCTAAAAAACAGTTTGGATGCATGATACATGTACATACAAGAATTATTATTAGTAGTATGTAGTAGTAGTAGTAGTTGTAGTAGTAGTAGCCTAGTTGTTTTAATTATTATTAGGGTTTTAGGGTTTTAGGGTTATGGGCTTAGAGTAGAGGGGGTGAGGTTAGAGGGGGTGCCTTTGTGGTACTACTCTGTACTTCTTACTACTAAGTGGTACTACTTGGTACTATGTGGTACTACTTGGTAATACTTGGTACTACATAGTACTACTCGGTACTATGTGGTACTACTTGGTACTATGTGGTACTACCTGTTACTATTTGGTACTATGTGGAACTATGTTGTACTACTTGGTGCTATGTGGTACTACTTGGTACTATCTGGGACTACTTGGTACTATGTATCACTGTGTAGTTATGTAATCTCCTTCCTGTGTTTCCGCAGCTGGAGCGATGCAGCTTGACGAGGAGCAAGAGGAGGAGCGAGAGGAAGAGGAAGGTCCAGGTAGGAACTCTAGTGCGGCTAGGCTAGGCCAGCTGGTCCCCTCCAGTAGTACCAACAGAACTATCAGTACTATAGTACTACCAGTAATACAGTAGCACCAGTACTACCAGTACTACACTACCACCAGTAATACAGTAGCAACAGGACTACAGTTCGGACGGCACATGGTAGGACTGAATGAACACAGGAAGAACACAAAGTGTGTGTGTGTGTGTGTGTGTGTTAGAGCCAGTCCTGCAGAGTGTGTGTTTTAATGTGTGTATTTCTGTGTGTTTTAATGTTCAAAGTTCAAGAGATTATTGTGTATTTCTGTGTGTTTTAATGTGTGTTTTTCTGTGTGTGTGTGTGTGTGTTAGAGCCGGTCCTGCGGCGGCTCTCCGGGCTCCTCAGCTTCTGGAAGGTTCTCCTCGCCGCTCTCCTGGATTCTCTCACTTCCTGCCTGAATTCCCTGTGTCGAGAAAATGTCGACATCTCCACCGTGCTGCGCATTGAGCGCTGCATGCTGACGCAGCAGGCGCGCCAGGTGCCCCCCCCACTCACACACACACACACACACACACACTCTGTCACACTCACATACACACACACACACTGTGTCTCACACACACACACACACACACACACACACAATCTGTCACACACACTGTCACACAGACTCTGTCACACACACTGTTACACACACATTGTCACACACACACTGTTACACGCACACATACACACACCGATACATGCACACACACACACAAACTGGCAAACACACGCACTGTCACACAAACATTGTCACACACACTCTGTTACACACACTGATACATGCACACACACACACACACACACACTTACATACAATGATACATGCACACACACACACACACACACACACACACACACACTTACACACACCGTGCATGTAGGAGGCCGCCAGGTGAACACACACACACACAGTTTAATCCAGTACAATCCCACTGTGATGTGGGAATGGTGTGGTGAGCAGCTCCACCTGACTTGGATCTAGGTGATTGGGTTAGGGTGGCTGCATACCTGTTGCTCGTTGGTTGGTCTAACGAGCAACAGGTTAAAGCCACCATTTCCACACACACTCAGGAGAGGAGCCCTGTCATGACATGTTCTATCTGCTCCTGGGATAATTCCAAATGGCCAAACTGGTGTTAACAACCCCCGTTGTCTGTGTCTCTGTGCCGGAGGTCCCTGAAAAAGGCACTTGAGTGGCGTGTGGTGGCGAAACTGCCACACTGGCACCTGAACAGGGACTCTCCAGCACAGGGAAGAGACACAGAAGGGCCGTCCAAAGACGCCCTAGAGCCACCAGTGGTTCAACGGGCGGCCCCAGCATCAACCCTCTCCAGAGGGTTCTGCATCATCGCTCTGGGGGAAGGAAGCCGGTCGACTGCGGTGTTCCGGGTCACCAGGTCCTCTGGAAGGCCAAGACCGGCCACGGCTTCACCAGCCAACACAGCAGCTCGAGGTCCCACGCTCCAGAAGAAAGGAGGGGAGTCTGCATCATCACTCTGCGGGAAGGAAGCAGGTCAACTGTGGTGTTCCAGCAGACCAGTTACATTTTTTTTGGACATTTGTTTATTTCAGGTATGGAAACCCTGTTTCAGAGTCCAGTGGTTTTAGCATTTTAGGTATAGAAACCCTTTGTCAGAGTCTATGTTTTAGGTATAGGAACCCTGTGTCAAAGTCGATGTATAGGAACTCTATGTCAGAGTCTACAGTAGGTTTTAGGTATAGGAACCCTTTCTCAGAGTCTGTATTGTTTTCCTGTTTTTCTGCTTGGTGAATGAGTTGGGGGGGGGGGGGGGGCGTAGGCTTCGGCCAGGTAGTCTCCCTGGCGTCGGGGGTATGTGGTGATTGGGTCAGGGTGGCTGCATACCATACCGGTAAAAGCCCCCATTCCCACACTCACTTAGGATAGAAGTTATATCTGCTCCTGGCTTGTTCCAACTGACCCACTCTCTACAATAAACTGGTGTTTACAACCCATCGTCTTCTGTGTCTCTGTGCCGGAGGGCCCTGAAAACGCCATGGGTGGCGTGTGGTGGCAAAACTGCCACACCCACATTATACACTCACCTACTCCATCCTTGCACCACTGATCTACTCCATCTGTACACCACTGATCCGCTCCATCTATATACCACTCACCTGCTCCGACCTTACACCACTGATCTACTCCATCCATACACCACTGATCTACTCCATCCTTCTACCACTGATCTACTCCATCCTTCTACCACTGATCTACTCCATCAGTACACCACTCACCTACTCCATCCTTACACGGCTGATCTACTCCATCCTTACACTACAGACCTTCTCCATCCTTACACCACTGATCTACTCCATCCTTATACCGCTGACCTACTCAATCCTTACACCATTGATCTACTCCATCTGTACACCACTGATCTATTCCATCCTGACACCGCCGATCTACTCCATCCGTACACCACTGACCTTCTCCATCCTTACACCACTGACCTACTCCATCCTTCTACCACTGATCTACTCCATCAGTACACCACTCACCTACTCCATCCTTACACGGCTGATCTACTCCATCCTTACACTACAGACCTTCTCCATCCTTACACCACTGATCTACTCCATCCTTATACCGCTGACCTACTCAATCCTTACACCATTGATCTACTCCATCTGTACACCACTGATCTATTCCATCCTGACACCGCCGATCTACTCCATCCGTACACCACTGACCTTCTCCATCCTTACACCACTGACCTACTCTATCCTTTGAAGTAGTTACTCTAAGTCTTTCGACTTATCTACTTAGTTACTACTTATCCTAGTACTAGTCCTCATTTCTTCCAAATTGACGCTGTAACATTCTGTAATTCCAGGGAAACATTCCTTCCAGGGAAACGATCCATGTTTACTACCAGCAGCAGCTGCTCAAGGGCTCCATGGAGTCTGGTCTAGACTGCACTACCCATGAGGCCAAGGGGCTGGACTCCACTGCCCATGGGTCCGAGGGGCTGGACTACACTACCCATGGTTCCGAGGGGCTGGACTACACTAATCATGGTTCCGGGGGGCTGGACTACACTACCCAAGGTTCTGAGGGGCTGGACTACACTAACCAAGGTTCTGAGGGGCTGGACTCCTTTACCCTTGCGGCCAAGGCACGGAGCTCAGAGTTTATGTCTTGTGCTGCAGCTGATCTAGATGCTGATTGTATTCAAGATATTTTGACTGTCACAGAACAAGGACCAGCTGGACTGGGACCAGCTGAACTGGGACCATCTGAATCGGGACTATCTGGACCGGGACTAGCCAGACTGGGACCAGTTGAACCGGGACCATCTGAACCAGAAGCAGTTGGACCAGGACCAGCTGGACCAGGACCATCTGAACCAGGACCATCTGAACCAGGATCATCTGAACTAGCAGGACAGTTTCAAACTGCACATTTCCCAGAATGCTCAGTGGCTAAAACTAGCCAACGTCCTCGTCCTAAACTTTCCAGATGGGACAGAATCCACTTCTCCACATCTTCATCCTCCTCTTCAGAAGGAGGGATGAGTGGAACAGAGAGGTGAGGACAAACCCCTTTAAGAGCTTAGTTGGCACAATGTCTTGGTCTTGGGTACTGGTTCCTAGGTCCTGGGCCCTGGCCCCTGGGAACTGGTTCCTGGGTACTGGTTCCTAGGTCCTGGGTATTGGTTCCTATGTTTTGGGTTCTGGGTACTGGTTCCTACGTCCTGGTCCCTGGGTACTGGGTCCTGGGTACTGGTTCCTCAGTCCTGGGAACTGGTTCCTAGGTTCTGGGTCCTGGGCACTGGTTCCTATGTTCTGGGTCCTGGGTTCGGGTTCTTAGGTCATGGGTACTCGTTCGTAGGTTCTGAGTCCTGGGCACCAGTTCCTCTGTACTGGTTTCTAGGTTCTGGGCCCTGGTTCCTAGGTACTGCTTCCTTGGTCCTGGGCCCTGGGTACTGGTTCCTAGGTCCTGGTCCCTAGGTCATGGGTTCCATGGTACTGGTTCCTTTGTTTTGCATCCTGGGTATTGGTTCCTAGGTCCTGGACCCTGGGCACTGGTTCTGAGGTCCTGGGTACTGGTTCCTATGTTCTGGGTACTGGTTCCCGGGTATTGGTTACAAGGTCCTGTGTCCTGGACACTGATTCCTAGGTTCTGGGTCCTGGGTTCTGGTTCGTAGGTCATAGGTACAAGTTCCTAGGTTCTGAGTCCTGGGTACCAGTTCCTCTGTACTGGTTCCTGGGTTCTGGGTCCTGGTTCCTGGGTACTGGTTCCTAGGTCCTGGGTTCATGTCCCTTGGTCCTGGTTCCTTCATTCTGTGTCCTGGGTATTGGTTCCTAGGTCCTGGGCCCTGGGTACTGGTTCCGAGGTCATCGTTTCAGGTTCCTGGGTACTGGTTCCTATGTTCACGGTACTGGTTCCTGGGTATTGGTTCCTAGGTCCTGGTTCCCAGGTTCTGGGTCCTGGGTACTGGTACCTCGGTCCTGGGTACTGGTTCCTAGGTCATAGGCCCTGGCTCCTAGTTACTGGGTTCTGGGTATTGGTTCCTAGGTCCTGAGTCATTGATCCAGATTCCTGGATCCTGGTTACTAAGTAACTGGGCCCTGGGTACGGGTTCCTAGGCCCATGGTACTGGTTTGTTGGTTCTGGGTTCTGGATCCTGGTACTGGTTCCTAGGTTCTTGGTCCTGGGTACTGGTTCCTGGTACTGGTTCCTGGTACTGGTTCCTAGGTTCTTCGTCCTGAGTACTGGTTCCTTGATTCTGGATCGTGGGTACTGGTTCCTAGGGCTTGGGTACAGGTTCCTAGGATCTGGGTCTTAGGTTCTGGGCCCAGGGTATTGGGTCCTGGGTCCTGGTTTTAGGTCCTGTTTCCCGGGTTGTTGGTCCTGGGTACTGGTACCTCGGTCCTGGGACCTGGGTACTGGTTCCTCGGTTCTGGATCCTGGGTACTGGTTCCTTGGTCTTTGGGACACGTTCCTGGGTTCTAGGTCTTAGGTTCTGGGTCCTGTGTACTAGTTCCAAGGTCCTGGGCCCTGGGTACTGGTTCCAAGGTTCTGGGTGATTTCCGTATGTCAGTCAGACCCCCTCCCTCCCCCCACACAGCCAGTGCATTGTGGGTAATGTGGGTGTGAAGACCCCGCGCAGTGGGGACTCCTCCCCCCCATCCTATCGTCTGGCGCTGCAGCTCCACAGGAAGTCGCAGAGACACCACTTCCTGTCTGAGGCCCCTCCCACTTCCGGTGCCCCGCCCCCCCGCTCCCAGGAGCTGACAGCCAATGACCTGCTGAGAAACAGGTAGACACATAACCACACACGATACACACAAAAACACACAAACACACACTCAAACAGAAACACACACCCACATAATACAGACAGAAACATACACACAAAAACACACACAGAAACACAGACACGCACACAGAAACACATACCCACAATAGACAGAAACACAGACAAACAGAAACACACAAGATATACACAGAAATAGACACACATGCAGAAACACACACACAAACAGAAACACACACACACAAATAGAAACAGACACACAAGATATCCACACAAACACAGAAACACACACACACAGAAACAAACACGCACACACAGAATCATACACGCAAAATACACACAGAAACACACAGAGAAACACACACTTGGTGTTGTTTGTGTGTTGCAGGATGTTTTTCGACCATGTCCTGGAAGCTTCAGATCGTTTCTATGGCAACCAGCCGCAGCTGATCCAGCTCTGCTACGCGCTGTACAACATCCTGGTTGCAAGGTTATAGGAACAACAACACATCAGGACTCTTAACGAACTACTAACTCCTGTCTAACTCCTAACGAACCCCTAACTTACCCATAACTTACTACTAAGCACCTACTAACTAACCACATGTGGGCGTCTCTGTCCACAGGTAAGAGTTTTATTGTCCATTTCACAATACGGCACGCTGGCCACAATTATATATAACAACTGAGGATTATGATTATATAATGCACATAATAATGATCCTCTTGGGCGCAGGAGGAATAGCGTTCCGCTGCTGGGCTGCTCACGAGCCCGTGCCCCGATCGCCTCTGTAAGACAGACAAACATTAAGAAAACTCCCTTCAGTACTCTCCTTAGGTAGTCCACGCATAACCGGACTGACCCATCGTGCTTACCCACCAGCACGATGGGACTAGACCAGTCACTCGTGGACTCTTCTATTACGCCCATGTCCAGCATGGCCTTTAATTCCGGCTGCAGGATCTTGCGTTTGTCTTCGGGCAGGCAATACGACCGAGAGCGCACCTTCACCCCGGGGGTCTTCTCCACATAGTGGTGTCTGAGGGACGTGAGGCCTGGCAGGTAGGAGAAAACATCAGAGAAGCAACACTGAAGTGCAGCTACATCCGCCCTCTAGGACGGAGAGAGATGGTCACTTAACAGGGCCGCGGTACGATGGGCCGCTTTTTGAACCTCTGGCCCCAACTCAATGACCGGCGTGACCAGAGCCACGGACGCCCCCTTTCTCAATTCTTGTAAGAGGTTAAGGTGATAAATCTGTGTCGCCTCCTGCCTGACCTCGCTAACCCACCGTGTGACTACAAAAGGTCCTTTCCACTTCGCAAGCAATTTAGAGCTGGACGTAGGGAGCAACACTTAAGCCTTGTCCCCTGGTGCAAATTGTCTAAGTCGAACCCGCCAGTCTTATTGTGTAACTTTGCTCTCAGGTCCATAACATACTGTATTTCATTCTTACTGGTGCTAGGACCTTCTACCATCCCCCGGGGTCTCCTGCCAAAGAGGAGTACAAAGGGAGAAAATCCCATGGAGGCCTGGGGAACCTCCCGCACCGCAAACAACCAGGGGTCCAACCACTTGTCCCAATTACGGCTATCGTCGTGAACGAACTTTCGAATCATGTTTTTCAGCGTTTTCAAGTTCCCGAAGTGTACGTGACATAAAGGTAGTGCCCTGGTCGGTCAGGATTTTCTTCGGAATCCCGAGTCGGGGGATGACCTGAAACAGCGCCTGCGCCACACTGGCCGTAATACTGCGCAGGGGCAATGCTTTTGGGTACCGACTTGCATAATCCACTAGGACAAACACAAAACGATACCCGCGGACACTGTGGTCTAACGATGAGGTCCATACCGAGTCTTTTGAACGGGACCCCGACTAGGGGGAGGGGCCTCAATGGCGCTCTTGGCGTAGCCGGAGTGTTGACTAACTGGCACTCAGGACACGCAGCTCACCATTTACGCACATCTGCCCAAAGGCCAATAGAAGCGGGCCATTACCCCCTGTCATGTTTTCCCGTGACCGAGGTGACCGGCCATCGGGTTATGGTGAGCCGCCTGGAAGAACATTTCCCAGCGGCTCTTTGGCACCAACAACTGGGTTATCTGCTCTCCTGTCTGAGTGTCACGGCTCACTCGATATAACCTGTCACTAATCACCGAAAAATACGGGTGAGTGGGCGCATCAATACACCATGGATTTTAACTACCCCCTCAAAGGCCCCGCGTAGGGTGTCATCTCGCGACTGCTCCAGCAGAAAATCGTCGATAGGGAAGGTTAAAGGGACCGGGGGAGACCCTATGTGGGATCACGCAGCCCCTGCACCCGTCGCGCCTGCCAACGACCCCTCCGCGTCACCGTTCGCCACACAACACTGGCTGCCGGCTGTGAATACACTCCCCCAGCCTCTGTCATCTGCGCGACAAACCCTGGCCAATCCGTGCCCTAAATAGGAGAGTGCAACAGGCGAGAACTAACCGCAGCCTGAGAACTGCACCCTATACTTTTTTTCCCAGCTCCCTGATTTCCGGCAGCACCGCCCAGGGAGCTGAGGATGGACAGAGAGGGGACAGCAGGGGAAGGGGAGAGAGCTTTCTCGGGGCACCACAGAACCCAGCAAATCCCACATGGGTCCTGAGGACGGATGTAGCGCCCCCCCCCCCACTGATATTGTCCTCCGGGGCACCGCGACGGGCTGGGGCCCCTGGCAAATCCCTAGTGGGTCCTGGGGACAGACCGCACAGCACGCTGGCCACAATTTTATATAACAACTGAGGATTATGATTATAATAATGCCGATAATAATGATCCTCTCGGGCTCAGAAGAAATGCCGTTCCGCTGCTGGGCTGCTCACAAGCCCGTTCGCCGATCCCCTCTGTAAGACAGACAAACATTAAGAAAACTCCCTTTCTGGAGTTGGACCAATTAGCGCCGCGCGGGTGCTGATTGGGCCTATTTGAGGCAGCTTGGCGACCTAGGGAAAGGGAACCGTGCTGTCATCAGCAGCCGGTGCTTGACCCCACCCCTTTGTCCGCCACACCACTAACTCCTAACTGCTAAACAGGTACTAATAACAAACTAACTTGTACCTAACTCCTAGCTTACCCCTAACTAACCCCTAACTAACTCTTAACTTACCCCTAAGAAACTTCTATCTTACTCCCAGCTAACAGCTAACTAACCCTTAACTAAATCCTAACTAACTCCTAGTTAGCCTAATCCTAACTTTAACCCCAAACTTACTACTAAGCAGGTACTAACGCCTTACGAACACCTAAACAGCGACTAACTAACTCCTAACTAACTACTATCTAACTCCTAACTAACCCCTAACTACGAAACAGGTACTAACCAACTCCTAAATAACCCATAACTTACTATCCCCCTGACCTTCTGACCTCCTCTACTCCTGACCTCTGACCCCCTGTCCTCGTCCTCTGTCCCGTGTCCAGGTCTGAGATGGTCTGCTACCTGGTGATAGTGTTGAACCACATGGTGTCGGCCAGTTGTCTAACTCTGGTTCTGCCGCTGTGCGTCTTCCTGTGGGCCATGTTGTCCGTCCCCCGTCCCAGCAAGACCTTCTGGATGACAGCCATCATTTACACCGAGGTGCGCACACACACAAACAAACACACACACACACACACACACACACACACACACACACTGAGGTTAGGGTCTTCCATCATGTCCCACCATGAAGATCCTTCCTGTGACTGTGGATCCACACGGTCAGTCTGACAGCACCTCCTGGTGCGGACGTGGAACCACTTTATGTCTCTTATGAAGGTTCTGGCTCCGTTGATCTTTCAGTCCTCAAGCTCTTCTCCTCTGGCAGAGCTTCCCCTGGTGGAGGCTCAGCGGCAGGTTCCTCACCAGCGGTGCCCCATATAGGGCGGTGGTCATACAACACTTACCTTGGGCATCCTGTTGACGGACCAAGCCGGCAGATTTGGTGCTTGGTGATGGAGCCTTCACACTGAGTCATTCAGTTTGGGCCACTGGGTCACGCCAGGTTTTCCCAGGATGCATTAGAGACATCTAATGTGAAAGGCTTCAAGGGGCGCTGAGGGGGCGCTGTCCAGGGTCCACGTCTCACAGCTGGAGAGGATGAGGCTCAGCTCCTTATTCTGAAAGAGCCTCTTCCTGAGCAAGCAGGAGAACCATGCTGGTTTGATACGGTTTTTTGTTTTTTGTTTCTTTTTAACCTGTGCTGACATCATTGGTGGAGGTTGATGTCCACTCGCTAACTAATTCCCAGAGAAACCAAGCCTGCAGCGCCTCCGGTAGTTGGCTCACAACCACAGGTCCTCTACGTCCTCCAGGACCTGCTCAGATGTTCATGTTGGACAGGTCCCCTTACTGAAGTCCACAGTAACACCTCTGTTTGTCTGTCTGTCTCTTCAGGTTACCATAGTGATCAAGTACTTCTTCCAGTTTGGCTTCTTCCCCTTCAACCAGAAGGTGGAGCTGGAGCTGGAGCGCTCCAAGCCCTTCCACCCTCCCAACATCCTCGGGGTGGAGAAGAAGGATGGCTATGTCCTGTATGACCTCCTCCAGCTGCTGGTGTTATTCTTCCACCGCTCCATCCTCAAGGTGCACGCTCACCATGCTAACAGGCTAACAGGCTAGCAGTCTAACACACTGCTTACAGGATGCTAACAGGCTGCTTACACACTGATAACAGGCTACCAGGATGCTAATTGGGATTCTTTATTCTGCAGTGTCATGGTCTCTGGGATCAGAACGTTTCCATTGAAACCAAAACCTCCCATCACTGTGAAAAACAGTCAGACTCTGCCCACTCCGACAGTCAGGACTACGCCTCCAACGATCATCTGCGACAGCGCTACAGTCAGTCAGAGTCCTCCCACGTGCATTCTAGAGGTACACACACACACACACACACACACACACACACACACACACACACACACACACACACACACACCCACACACACTGCCAGTTGACTATTACACACTGACTATTTTAGTACAGTAACTTCTGTTTCAGTGTGTAATGTGTGTGTGTGTGTGTGTGTGTGTGTGTGTGTGTGTGTGTGTGTGTGTGTGTGTGTGTGTGTGTGTGTGTGTGTGTGTGTGTGTGTCTGTGTCTGTGTGTATGTGTGTGTGTGTGTGTGTGTGTGTGTGTGTGTCTGTGTGTGTGGGTGTCTGTGTGTGTGTGTATGTGTGTGTGTGTGTGTGTGTGTGTCTGTGTGTGTGGGTGTCTCTGTGTGTGGGTGTCTCTGTGTGTGTGTGTGTGTGTGTGTGTGTGTGTGTGTGTGTGTGTGTGTGTGTCTGTGTGTGTGGGTGTCTGTGTGTGTGTGTATGTGTGTGTGTGTGTGTGTGTGTGTGTCTGTGTGTGTGTGTATGTGTGTGTGTGTGTGTGTGTGTGTGTGTGTCTGTGTGTGTGGGTGTCTCTGTGTGTGTGTGTATGTGTGTGTGTGTGTGTGTGTGTGTGTGTGTCTGTGTGTGTGGGTGTCTCTGTGTGTGTGTGTGTGTGTGTGTGTGTGTGTGTGTGTGTGTGTGTGTGTGTGTGTGTGTGTAGAAGGTGTGTGTTTGCAGCAGATCAGTAAAACGCTTCTTTTCATGGAAAAGTTGAGGGAAGTTTTCATCAGAACCAAGAACTACAGTGTGATGAGGTGAGTCACAAGGTACAGCACTACAGTCTGAACCTGTATCACCACAGACTGAACCGGTATCACTACAGACTGAACCTGTCTCATTACAGACTGAACCTGTCTCACTACAGTCTGAACCTGTCTCACTACAGTCTGAACCTATATCACTACAGACTGAACCTCCATCACTACAGACTGCCTTTTTCACTGCAGGTGTGTGGCGTGGTCTGCACCAGTGCAGCACTTCTTCCTGGCCCTGGTACAGCCAGAGTACAGCGCCGTCTCTGACGTCTACGTCCTGATGTTCCTGGCCGACACCGTGGCCTTCATCATCATCGTTTTCGGATTCTGGGCTTTCGGAGTAAAACACCTACTGTTCCTTTGTTCTTTTCTACCCTACTGTTCTGTTCCCCTGTTGTTTCCTACAGTACTGTTCTGTTCCAATGTTCTTTTATTCTGTACTGTTGTGTCCACTGTTCTTTTCTACCATACTGTTGTGTCCCATACTGTTTTGTTCGCTGTTCTTTTCTACCGTACTGTTATGTTCCTTTTTCTTTTCTACTGTACTATTCTGTTCCATACTATTCTTTTCTTCCGTACTGTTATGTCCTGTTCTGTTCTGTTCACTGTTCTTTTCTACCGTACTGTTCTGCTTGCTGTTCTTTTCTACCGTACTGTTTATGTTCCGTACTGTTCTTTTCTACTCTACTGTTTTGTTTTTGTTTTTCCATTATACTGTTCTGTTCTTTCCCACTGTTCTTCTGTACTTAACTGTTGTTCTTTTCTACCATACTGTTTCACTCCGCTGTTTTTTTCTACTGTTACGTTATATTTAGAAGGGAACAGTCATAGCACTGCAACATAGTAACTACAGTGTAACTATAATGTAACTACAATAATGTAACTACAATGTGACTACAATGTGTCTACTTGCAGCCAATGTATGTAACTCCAGTTCCAGTCGGTTTATCACTGACCTCACTTCCTGTCCCCTTTCCAGAAATACTCTGCTGCTGCTGACATCACTTCCTCTCTGTCGGAGGACCAAGTTCCTGAGGCGTTCCTGGTCATGGTCCTCATCCAGTTTGGTATGTCTACCTCTCTGTCTGACTGTCTGACTGTCTGTCTGACTGCCTGATTGTCTGTCTACCTGTCTGTCCGTCTGCAGGCACCATGGTGATAGACAGGGCTTTGTATCTCAGAAAGACCGTTCTGGGGAAGTTGATTTTTCAGGTGATTCTGGTTTTTGGAATTCACTTCTGGATGTTCTTCATTTTGCCCACGGTGACGGACAGGTATGTACACACACACACACACACACACACACACACACACACACACACACACACACACACACACACACACACACACACACACACACACACACACACACACACAGACAGGCAGACTGTGAAGGCAGACTGGTGTTTTTTTCTGAGGGGAAAGGAGAGTTAGAGCAGTGGGAACCAGGACGGGTCACCTGACGGACACCAGGATCTAGATCCTCCCATGAAACCTGGTACCAGGAGGGAGGGCGGGAGGAGATGAGGGAGGGAGGAAAGAAAGGAGAGGAGATGATGGAGGGAGGAAGCGAGAATGGGAGGGAGGAGAGGAGGAAGGGAACGAGTAGAGGGAGGGGGAGAGGAGGGAGGGAAGTATTTGGTGTTTAACTGTGTGGAAGGCAGCAGACAGATCTAGGATAAGTACAGAGGAGAGGGATGACGCCTTGACAGGATGGAGAGCCTCCATCACAACAAGAAGAGCCTCCATCACAACAAGGAGAGCCTCCATCACAACAAGGAGAGCCTCCATCCTCCTTCACACCAAGAAGAGCCTCCATCACAACAAGGAGAGTCTCCATCCTCCTTCACACCAAGAAGAGCAGCAGCAAGAGAGGTAGTTCTCACCTGTCCCCTCTTCTCTCTGCAGGCGTTTCAACCACAACGCGGTGGCCCAGCTCTGGTACTGTGTGAAGTGTGTGTACTTCGGCCTGTCTGCGTCCCAGATCCGCTCTGGGTACCCGACCCGGGTCTTGGGGAACTTCCTGACCAAGAGCTACAATTACCTCAACCTCTTCCTGTTCCAGGGGTGAGGAGCATTCTAACTACCACCACCACTACCCTACACGCCTCCCAGTGACTAACTACCACCACCAGTACGGTACAGGCCTCCCAGTGACTAACTACCACCAACAGTACCATACTGGCCTCCCAGTGACTAACTACTACCACCACCAGTACCATACTGGCCTCCCAGTGACTAACTACTACCACCACCAGTACCATACAGGCCTCCCAGTGACTAACTACTACCACCACCAGTACCAGACAGGCCTCCCAGTGACTAACTACCACCACCAGTACGGTACAGGCCTCCCAGTGACTAACTACCACCAACAGTACCATACTGGCCTCCCAGTGACTAACTACCACCACCACCAGTACCATACAGGCCTTCCAGTGACTAACTACTACCACCACCAGTACCATATAGGCCTTCCAGTGACTAACTACCACTGCCAGTACAGTACCGACCCCCGAGTGACTAACTACCCCCACCAGTAAAGTGCAGGCCTCCCAGTGACTATCTACCACCACCAGTATAGTACAGGCCTCCCAGTGAGTAACTACTACCACCACCAGTACAGTACAGACCTCCCAGTGACTACGTACCACCACCAGTCCAGTACAGACCTCCCAGTAACAGACTACCACCACCAGTACCAGACAGGCCTCCCAGTGACTAACTACCGCCTCTAGATCTCTGACCTCCATCAGCTTCTACCAGACGCTCTAGCGCCCCTGTTACTCTGTGGGAGCCATGGAATCAATGTAATAATCCATGTAATACCTGTCTCCCCCTCCACCTGTCTGTCCTTCCAGGTTCCGGATGGTGCCCTTCCTGACAGAGTTGCGGGCTGTGATGGACTGGGTGTGGACGGACACCAGTCTGTCCCTGTCGTCCTGGATATGTGTGGAGGACATTTACTGCCACAGCTTTGTGCTGCGCTGCTGGAGGGAGTCAGAGAAGGTAGTTATGTACTACTAAAGTACTACTACACTACTGTCATACTACTAAACTTGTACACTACTAACGTGTGTGTGTGTGTGTGTGTACAGCGCTACCCGCACCCTAGTGGTCAGCAGAGGAAGCGCGTGGTAAAGTGGGGGCTGGGCGGCCTCATCGTGCTGCTGCTGATCTGCATCGTCTGGTTCCCGCTGCTCTTCATGTCGCTCGTCCGCTCGGTGGCCGGAGTCGTCAACAAGCCGCTGGACGTGTCACTAACCATCACCCTGGGGGGCTTCCAGGTACTACTGTAGTATAATCCCACAGTAAAATCCAGTGTATTCCGGTATAATCCAGTATAATCCCAAATTACAATTCCACAGTATAATCAGTATAAACCCACAGTGTAATCTACTACAATCCCTTAGTATAATCCAAAGGTATAATCCCTCAGTATTATCCCACAGTATAATCCCACAGTATAATCTCACAGTATATTTCAGTCTAAACCCACAGTTTAATCACACAGTATAATCCCGCAGTATAATCCAGTAAAAACCCACAGTAGAATCCCACAGTAGAATCTCACAGTATAATCCAGTATAAACCCATAGTATAGTTTAACAGCATAATCAATCATAATCCTACAATATAATCCAGTATAATCCCACAGTACAATTTCTGTTATTTTGATCAACATTGAATTTATTCCATTTGAGTAACACATTGAACAGATATGAATACTACGATAGTACTACAGTTTGTTTTACCCTAGTATTGAGTATACCTGTATTTTCAGCCGATCTTCACGATGAGCGCTCAGCAGAACCAGCTGAAGGATCTGAGTGAGGAAGAATACCAGGCCTTCATCGGTACCTACAGCTACACGCCTGTGAGTACTAATACTCTGTGTACTGAAGGGTACTTGGCAGTTCCTGGAGGTGTACTGTGTGTACCTATTGTGTACTTCCCAGAGTGCCTTGCAATTCCTGGAGGCGTATTCCCGGGAGGACGTGACGATTGCCAGGTTGGACGGAAGCAGCAACTCTCTGTGGACCATCAGTCCCCCGAGCCGGGAGTACCTGAGACAAATACTGCACCAGGACGAGTACTTCCCCCTAACACTGTCCTGGACCATCCAGAGGTAATACTGCAGTAGTACTACTCAGAATACTGTTGATAATAATAGGATTACCCTGATGAATAGATGTTGTAAACAGGAAGTGGGTTTGTCCACAGGAACCTGAGTTTGGGCGCAAAGGCGGAGCTTGCCTCGGGGAAACATGTGACATATCTGGACGACGAAACCAGAAAGAACCTGATGGAGCTGCTGAACGGAACGACAGAACAAGCAGTGTAAGAGAAAGAGAGAGAAAGAGAGGACGTTTTATGGAACATTGAACAAAGAACCAAAACATGCTGCTTAGCGGCAGAAGAACAGCGTGCGCTTTGAATACAAAGCAATTAGAGAAAATTAAAACCTAGCCAAAAAATAAAACCAGTAAGTAAATAAGATTATTATATTGTTGATAATAAATGAAAGAAGTAAACAAATACATTAATAGTAATAATAACGGTGATACCAATAAAAAAAAATTTGATAAGAAAAATAAGATGTATGAATAACTATGAATACATAAATAAATAGATAGGAAAAATCAAATGTATAAAAAAGATAAACAACTGAAAAATAAAGAAAAACAAATAAATAGATAGATGTATTATTATTTAGTGATCATAATCAAAAGTGCAACAGTCAGACATAGTACAGAACATAGGACCTGTCCAATCCCCCAGGTGGACTTGAAGGCCTCCAGCCTGCTGGTGAGGGTATAGAAGGAAAACTTCACCCGAAAGCGTTCCGCCAGCAGGCGGGTCAGCATGAGAACATGGTCCTGGGAGCCCTGCTCCTGGATTTGGTTCTGCAGCATGAGGACCGGCCTCCACTGGCACTGCATATGCTTCAGCTCCTCCTTTTTACACCTCAGCGAGATCGTCTTAAACGGACAGATTATTTTGCCGAATCACTGAAGCTCTCGCTGCAGCGCGTCATTGGGGATGAACGGGGGGACTCCAGAGATCAGTGCTGTGTGTACTGTGTATAAAGTATGTACTGTGTGTGTTGCAGGGTGATCCCGAAAGTATTTCCATGTTTCCTTCGGGCTCCAAGTGACTCCAATGCCAAACCAATACTACAACTGTACACAGGTACTAAAGCACTACACCCAGTACTACAGCCACAGTTCTAGTCCTAGCTAGTGTATTACGTAGTGTACTGACCCTACCTAGTGTATTACCTATTGTACTACCCCTACCTAGTGTACTACCCCTGACTAGTTTACTACCTAGTTTATTGACCCTACCTAGTGTACTACCCCTGCTTAGTGTACTGCCTGGTGTACTGACCCTACCTAGGGTAGTAACCCCTGCCTAGTGTACTCCCTAGTGTACTGAACCTGCCTAGTGTACCACCTGGTGTACTGACCCTACCTAGTGTACTGAACCTACATAGTGTACTACCTAGTCTGCTGACCCTACCGTGTTTATTACCTTGTGTACTAACCCTACCTTGTGTACTGAACCTACCTAGTGCACTAACCCTACCTAGTGTACTTACTTTACCGAGTGTACTAACTCTATCTAGTGTAGTACCTATTGTACTGACCCTACCTAGTTTACTACCTAGTGCATTAAGCCTACCTAGTGTACTGACACTGCCTAGTGTACCACCTAGTGTATTGATCCTACCTAGTCTACTACCTCATGTACTAACCCTACCTAGTGGATTACCCTGTGTACTACCTAGTGTACTGACCCTACCTAGTGTACTAATCCTACATAGTGTACTACCTAGTGTACTTAACACAATCAAGTGCAGGAGGGAGTACGACCACTAGGTAGTAACCTTGAAGACACGAGGTAGGACACAAGGTAGTAATCTAGTGTCCTATCTCAGACGGCAGCTTCGGGGACATCCTTCTGGCCCTGCAGCGCTCCGGTCCTGGCTCTGGGTCCCAGGAGTGGTGGATCGTGGACCAGCCGGTCGGTCCTGCTCCAGCCAGTCCAGCCCCATCTCCGGGCGGTCCGGCTCCGGTCTCTTCGGCTCCGGGTGGTCCAGCTCTGGTCTCTTCGGCTCCGGTCACTTCGGCTCCGGGTGGTCCGGCTCCGGTCACAGTGTCTGATTGGTCGAGAGCCGCTGGACTGGAGCTGTATGTGTTCAGTGACAAAGTCAGTCCTCCCAGTCTGGGCTTCCTGGCAGGATACGGGTAAATGTCTGTCTGTCCGTCTGTCTGTCTGTCTGTCTGTCTGTCCGTCCGTCTGTCCGTCCGTCCCTCTAACATCCCTCTCTCTCCTGAAGCATCATGGGACTTTATGCTTCCGTCGTCCTCGTCATCGGGAAGTTTGTCCGAGAATTCTTCAGCGGAATCAGTCGCTCCATCATGTTCGAGGAGCTGCCCTGCGTGGAGCGCATCCTCAAGCTGTGCACCGACATCTTCCTGGTAAGAGCACCACCCAAACACCACCCTACATCACCATACACTACCCAAATGTCAAATGTACACGCCCTATACCGTGCTTATGTGCTGTAGTCCCAGTCAACAAACACTACACTACAAACCCGATAGCAACGTAATGTGACGTAGTCGTGTAGTTGAAAGAGAGAAAGAAAGGAATGCTACTAAAAGCCAGTGAGAGTTACAGGTTGAATTCCACTGGAACTTGGTGACGTCCCATGTTCTATTTTATTGGAACTCGGGGACAGTTTCATGTTCTGTTATTGTTCCACAGCGAATGATGAACAATAATAAACAGTGTCAAAATCAACAATCTCACTCATTGAGGTAACTGAGAGTTGCAGCGTGTACATCGGTCCAATCACGTGAGTGTGATCCTATCATGGGATGTATTTGTCGTTAACGTACAGCAGATCAGAAATGGGAATCTGCAGCTCAAGAGATCAGGAATCTGAATTGGCCGAGGAGGTTGCAACCGATGCATCTCTAGTTGGTGAACATGTAACTTTACAAGATGATGTATTTCAAGGGCTTTATCCTAATGAGATTAATTAGTATACTGTATATAGTATTACTACATGCATTTTTATACTGTATATAGTGTTACTACATGCATTTGTATACTGTATGTAGTGTTACTACATTAATGTGTATACTGTATATAGTGTAACTACATGAATGTGTATACTGTATATAGTGTTACTACATGAATGTGTATACTGCATATAGTTAGTACTAGTAGCTCGCATACGATGTGATTGGCCTCGTTGTGAGATGCTACGGTGTGAATAACTGATGGAGTCATTTAGCTGCAGTAACTCAAACTCCCTGTTACGCTACTGTGGTACTCAAAATATCTCCCCAAGGTTGGCAGGTCTGCTGCACTATGCTATACCGTCCTACACCACCCTACACCACGCTATACGATGCTACACCAACCTACACTGTGCTACACCACGCTACACCACCCAACACCACCTTACACCACAATGACATCACCCTTCACCACCCTGACACCACGCTATACCACCCCTTACTCAACCCAACACCACCCTGACTCCGCACCCATATCACCCCCCTCTATATGTATATTCCACCCTGCACCACCCCATACCACTTCCCTAACCGCATAATCAAGATCTGCACTGACATCTCCCAGGCAGGCGCTCCACCTTCTGGTTAATCTGATTGTGTTTAATCCGATTGTGTTTGAGATGTGGGGATGGGATGGTTTGAGCAGCCACACCTGACCTGGATCTAGGTGATTGGTTCAGAGTGGCTGCATACCCATTGCTCGTTGGTTGGGCTCACACACATTCAAGGATATAGGAGCCCTGTCATGACATTTTCTATCTGCTCCTGGCTCATTCCACCTGGCCTCCTCTCTACAATAAACTGATGTCTACAACCCATCATCGTCTGTGTCTCTGTGCCCGAGGGCCCTGGAAACGCCACTTGGGTGGTGTGTGGTAGGTGGAACTGCCACAGTGGCACCTGAACAGGGACTCTCCGGCACAGGTAAGGGACACAGAGGTGCCGTCCGGATCAAGGGGCGGCCCCAGCACCAACCCTCTCCCAACTGGCAGCAGCAGCACCTAGGGGTCCGGCGGAGGACCGGGGGAGAAGCAGCTGCAGCAACCACGACGGGTAACCGTCTGCGGCTAGCTCCTCTGCCCAGCAGCCACCGCCGGGACCATCCCGCAGCCCAGCAGCCGAGCCATCCCTCCAAGCAGCTCCTGCAACAGCCATGTCAGGTCACGCCTTCACCAGCCAGCGCAGCAGCCCGAGGCCCCACGCTCAGGAAAGGAGGAGGGGACAGTCTGTCGTCACCCTGGGGGAAGGAGGCCGGTCGACCATGCCGCTCCGGGGAACCGGGTCCTCTGGAAGGGGACCTGTTAATTTTTTTGGACATTTGTTTGTGTAAGGTACGGAAACCCTGTTTCAGAGTCCGGTATTTTTTATCATTTAAGGTATTGGAACCCTGTGTCAGAGTCTGCTTTAAACGTTTCTTTTCATTTTTGTTTTCTGCTTGGTGGGGTCGGGAGTAGGCTTCGGCCAGGAATTCTTCCTGGTCTCAGTTTGGTGTTGGGGGTGTGTGATGGGCTGATAGGATGGTTTGAGCAGCCACATCTGACCTGGATAAAGGTGATGGGGTTAGGGTGGCTGCATTCCTGTTGCTCGTTGGTTGGTCTAACGAGCAGCAGGTAAAACCCCCAACCCCACACTCACTCAGGAGAGGAGCCCTGTCATGACATGTTCTATCTGCTCCTGGATGCCGTGTGGCAGGCGAAACTGCCACAGTGTTTAATCCGATTGTGTTTAATGTGGTTGTTGTGTTGCAGGTGAGGGAGACAGGGGAGCTGGAGTTGGAGGAAGAGCTGTACGCTAAACTCATCTTCCTCTATCGTTCCCCTGAAACGCTCATCAAATGGACCCGACGGCGCTAGATCATCTGATTGATCTGACCTCTGATTGTTTGCAAACTCATCAGACATTTTGGATTTTAGAACAGTAAATCAGAACGCTAGCTGTTAGCATGCTAGCTAGCGCGCCACCTGTAAACGGAAAGAGAAACATGTGGTTCTAGACCGTTGTATGAGACAGTAGGATGAGGTGTAATTCAATTTGTTTGGAGGAGTTTGGGGTTCAGTGCCTTGCTCAAGGATGGAGGAGCCGGGAATCTAACCAGTCACCCTCCCCTCACCAGAGGAGCTGCTGCCACTATGTTGGATTAACTACGTCAAGGTGGAACTCTGATGTTATTCTACTGTAAACGATGTAGCTGTCGCCATGATGACACAGACATTGACTCTGCGTCGTCACAGCGATGCTTCGTCTCCATCACTTCACTGTGAAGCTTCTTGTGTTAAAACTGGAATAAAATGTGAAACTGGAAGTTGTTTCTGTTTGAGTTTAGAAAAAAAAATGTCAGTGTTAAAATATTGAGGCATTGACCCTTAATAAGCGACCGAAATAGAAAGTGTGCTGTGATGTTTCCTTTTACAGCCAATGAACTGGATCGTCCAGCAGGTGGGAGCACACCGCACATTTGCTGACTCAAGTTCCCCTAAAGTCACGGTTAGGCGCAGAGTCCTGCGCTGTGATTGGCTGCGTGTTTCAGGTTCATTTCCTCCAACATGGAGCAGAGAAGCTTTGCAAAAACCTTTATCTGTGTATCACTGATTACTACATCCATCCATTCTAACCCTTACCCAAGTATCCCAGAACATCCGAATGTAAAATGCTGATTGACATTAAAGCTAAAATACTACATTTCCATTGTTGTACTGAACAGTGAGATCATATGATGTAAAATGCATTTATTAATAACACCTTTCTAGCTTCTACCTTTCTGGATGGAGGTCACATGACTGAAGAAGAAATAGGTGTCAACACCCGAGTATCAAATATGGATGCCCTGTGACTAGTATAATAATAGTAGTAGTAGTCGTAGTAAGGAGTAATAGTAAGTAGTAATAATAGTAGTAATAAGGAGTAATAGTAAAAGTTGTAGGAGGGAGTAATAGTTATAGCAATAATGAGTAATAGTAGTAGTAAAGAGTAACAGTAGAAGTCGTAAGGAGTAATAGTTATCATGGTAGTAGTTGTAATGAGCAATAGTAGTAGTAAGGAGTCATTGCAACAGTAAGTAGTAGTAGTAGTAAGGAGTAATCATAGTAGTAGTTATAAGGTGTAATAGTAGTAGTAGGGAGGAGTAATGGTAGTGAGGAGTAATAGTACTAGTAAGGAGTGACATTGGTAATAGTAGTAAGCATTACTAGGAGTAATAGTAAGGAGTATTAGCAATTGTAATGAGTAATAGTAGTAATGTGTAATAGTAAGGAGTAATTTTAAGGAGTAGTAGTAGTAGTAATTGTAAGGAGTAATAGTAGTAGTAGTAATAATAGTAAGGAGTAATAGTAGTAGTAATAGTAGTAAGGAGGGATAGGGTTAGCATATCTGGAACCGAGTGGAGTGTCTTTCTCTCTGTCGCTCTGTCTCGCTGTCTTTCTCTCTGTCTCTCTGTCTGTCTCTCTCTGTCTCTCTGTCACTCTCTTTCTGTCGCTCTCTCGCTCTCTTTCTCTGTCTCTTTCTGTCACTCTGTCGCTCTTTCTCTCTGTCTCTCTTTCTTTCTCTCTGTCTCTCTTTCTCTCTGTCTCTCTTTCTTTCTCTCTGTCTCTCTTTCTCTCTGTCTCTCTTTCTTTCTCTCTGTCGCTCTCTTTCTTTCTCTCTGTCGCTCTCTTTCTCTCTCTGTCTCTCTCTCGTTCTGTCTCTCTCTCTCTCTCGCCCTCCCTCTCTTGCACCCCTCTTTCTCTCCCTCTACCTCTCTAAATCAGTTTTAAGAGAGAAATTATTCAAATCCTGCAGCAGAGCTCTGTATCTTAGCAACAACATCCCAGAATCTGGAATCAGCATCAGCTCACAGTCCCCCTGCAGAGACAGGCTGGCAGAGAGACAGCTGAGTTGGCAGACATAAAGACAGACAGTCAGTCAGACAGCATGCTGTGAGTGGCAGAGGCTGAAGCAGCTCAGAGAAGAGGAGGAGGAGGAGATAGGAGGAGCGAGGAAGAGGAGGCGAGAGGAGGTGGAGGAGGAGGAGCGAAGGAGAGGAGGAGGAGAGGAAAAGGAGGAGCGGGGAAGAGGTGGCGGAGGAGGAGGAGTAGCTTGTGAGCGGCAGACTGTGATGGAGGATCCTGTTGTTAAGTGAGGTGAGTACCGAGCGCTTCGTAGCACAGTACCATCACAGTATTTACTACCGATCACAGTACAATCACAGTATTTACTACCGATCACAGTACCATCACAGTATTTACTACCAATCACAGGACCATCACAGTATGTATTACCGATCACAGTACTATCACAGTATTTACTACCGATCACAGTACTATAACAGTATTTACTATCGATCACAGTACTATCACAGTATTTACTATCCTTACAGTATCTGTGTATCAAAGTAACTGCAATAAAGATTTAGACTGTCACTGTGATAAAGATTCAGATTGTAACTGTGATAAAGATTCAGCGACTGTGTTATAGATTCAGACTGTAACTGTGATAACGATTCAGACTGTCACTGTGATAAAGATTCAGCGACTGTGATATAGATTCAGACTAACTGTGATATAGATTCAGACTGTAACTGTGATATAGATTCAGACTGTAACTGTGATAACAATTCAGACTGTAACTGATAAAGATTCAGACTAACTGTGATATAGATTCATACTGTAACTCATAAAGATTCAGCGACTGTGTTATAGATTCAGACTGTAACTGTGATAACGATTCAGACTGTAACTGTGATAAAGATTCAGACAGTAACTGTGATAAAGATTCAGACTGTCACTGTGATAAAGATTCAGCGACTGTGATATAGATTCAGACTAACTGTGATATAGATTCAGACTGTAACTGTGATAAAGATTCAGACTGTAACTGATAAAGATTCAGACTGTAACTGTGATATAGATTCAGACTGTAACTGTGATATAGATTCAGACTGTAACTGTGATAAAGATTCAGACTGTAACTGTGATAAAGATTCAGACTGTATCTGTGATAAAGATTCAGACTGTAACTGTGATAAAGATTCAGACTGTAACTGTGATAAAGATTCAGACTGTAACTGATAAAGATTCAGACTGTAACTGTGATAAAGATTCAGACTGTAACTGTGATAAAGATTCAGCAACTGTGATATAGATTCAGACTAACTGTGATATAGATTCAGACTGTAACTGTGATATAGATTCAGCCTGTAACTGATAAAGATTCAGACTGTAACTGTGATAAAGATTCAGACTGTAACTGTGATAAAGATTCAGACTGTAACTGATAAAGATTCAGACTGTAAGTGTTAACGATTCAGACTGTAACTGATAAAGATTCAGACTGTAACTGTGATAACGATTCAGACTGTATCTGTGATAAAGATTCAGACTGTAACTGTGATAAAGATTCAGACTGTATCTGTGATAAAGATGCAGACTGTAACTGTGATAAAGATTCAGACTGTAAGTGTTAACGATTCAGACTGTAACTGATAAAGATTCCGACTGTAACTGTGATAACGATTCAGACTGTATCTGTGATAAAGATTCAGACTGTAACTGTGATAAAGATTCAGACTGTATCTGTGATAAAGATTCAGACTGTAACTGTGATAACGATTCAGACTCTATCTGTGATAAAGATTCAGACTGTAACTGTGATAACGATTCAGACTGTAACTGATAAAGATTCAGACTGTAACTGTGATAACGATTCAGACTGTAACTGATAAAGATTCAGACTGTAACTGTGATAACGATTCAGACTGTAACTGATAAAGATTCAGACTGTAACTGTGATCTCCCCCTTCCTCCTCTCTCTCTGCCATGGGGTGGGGCTTAGCCTGTGCTGCTCTCTGATTGGTCGCTGTGATGATCGCTACAGGAGGTTTACTGAGGATCAACGCACTCCGCCAGGACTCACTGCACAAGAAACCACAGAGGAAGAAGAAGGAGAAGAAGAAGAAGAGGTGTGTGTGCGCACACACACACACACACACACGGATCATGGAGACCTCCATGACACTGAAGCATCAGATGTAGTTCAGTAAGATAAGATGAGGTAGTTAGTGGTAGTTAGTGTAATTTTGTGGTAATTAGTGTTAGTTAGTGGTAGAAAGTGGTAATCAGTGTTAGTTAGTGTTTGTTGATAGTAGTTAGTGTAAGTTAGTGTTAGTTGGTGTTAGTTTGTGGCAGTTAGTGGTAGTTAGTGGTCGTTTGTGGTAGTTTGTGTGTAGTTTTTGGGAGGCTTTTACGGTACTGGTCGTAGTTATGCTGTATTATTGTATGTAGTAAAGTGTTTAACTGAACAGATATATAGAGTTTCGTTTGGTGTAGCACTGGTGTAGTTCTGGTGCAGTACTGGTGTAGTTCTGGTGTAGTGTTGGTGTAGTACTGGTGTAGTTCTGGTGTAGTGCCGGTGTAGTTCTGGTGTAGTGCCGGTGTAGTACTGGTGTAGTTTCACTCTTTCTGTGCAGGTTGGATGAGGTGGTCGTGGTTAAAGGGAAGCTCCACATCTGCTCCGCCTCTGGCCTGGTGGCGGTGCTCGGCATCCTGGTCCTGCTGCTCGGAGCCATCATGGCCGTCCTGGGCTACTGGCCACGAGGTGCCCTGCTGTTCCGCTCCCAGCCACTGGGTGCTGAGGGCACTGGACTGGACTCCTCTGCAGGACCTCCATCCTCTGCAGGACCTCCATCCTCTGCAGGACCTCCATCCTCTGCAGGACCTCCATCCTCTGCAGGACCTCCAATCTCTGCAGGACCTCCTCCTTCTCCAGCAACTTCCCTTTCTGCAGGGCCTCCATGTTCTGCAGGACCTCCTCCTTCTGCAGGACCACCTCCCTCTGTAGGACCTCCATGTTCTGCAGGAACTCTTCCTTCTGCAGGACCTCCTCCCTATGCAGGACCTCCATCCTCTGCAGGACCTCCTCCGTTTGCAGGAAGTCCTCCCTCTGTAGGACCTCCATCCTCTGCAGGACCTCTTCCTTCTGCAGGACCTCCATCTTCTGCTGGACCTCCATCCTCTGCAGGACCTCCTCCCTTTGCAGGACCTCCTCCTTCTGCAGGACCTCCATCCTCTGCGGGGCCTCCATCCATTGCAGGACCTCTTCCTTCTGCCGGACCTCCTCCCTCTGTAGGACCTCCATGTTCTGCAGGAACTCTTCCTTCTGCAGGACCTCCTCCCTATGCAGGACATCCATCCTCTGCAGGACCTCCTCCCTTTGCAGGACCTCCTCCTTCTGCAGGACCTCCATCCTCTGCCGGGCCTCCATCCATTGCAGGACCTCCTCCTTCTGCAGGACCTCCTCCCTCTGTAGGACCTCCATGTTCTGCAGGAACTCTTCCTTCTGCAGGACCTCCTCCCTATGCAGGACATCCATCCTCTGCAGGATCTCCATCTTCTACAGGACCTTCTCCCTTTGCAGGACCTCCATCCTCTGCGGGGCCTCCATCCATTGCAGGACCTCCTCCTTCTGTAGGACCTACATCCTCTGCAGGACCTCCTCCCTTTGCAGGACCTTCTCCTTCTGCAGGACCTCCATCCTCTGCTGCCATCGAGGTGAATTAGCTTTTGTTACTATAGAGAGGGATCCGATCAGATGAGATTTATCAGGTTAGAAGATGGACGGATGTTTCAAAAACTTTCTGTTGTATCTCTACTGGAAACTTTCTTTGATAAATTAATATCAGATGTAATAAATAAATAAAAGGAAATAATTGCTCATGAACAGAAACAGTAAAGTTGTGTTTCCATCCAGCACGGAAGAAGAGAAGAACGAGGGGGAAAAGGACAAGGAAGCAGTTTCCTGGGAAACAGAACAGAAAACAAAACAACTGGATTCCTGGAGGATTTCCTCAACAGGTACACACACACACACACACACACACACACACACACACACACACACACACACACACACACACACACACACACACACACACACACACACACACATTAACAGACACACACACACACTGTAAATAAAGGAACTGCAATCAAATCCCTCCCCTCCCCCTCCCTCCTTCATCCAGGTACCTCTACTCAGACAGGCTGAAGGTGATTGGTCCTCTCATTATGGGCGTCGGCCTCTTCCTGTTTATCTGTGCGAACGCCGTCCTCCACGAGAGCCGCGACAGGAAGACCAAGGTGATCAACCTGCGGGACCTGTACTGCACGGCCATCGAGCTGCACGGCCCAGAGGGGCGGGGCTCCAAGAGAGGAGGAGGAGGAGGAGGAGGAGGAGGAGGAGGAGGGAACACAGGGAGTGAGAGAGGAGAGGAGGAAGGTGCAACCAAGCTCCTCCCTGCGGCTCCTAGCCAGGTGCATTGTGGGACAGACTCTGCTGGGGTGAAGGTGCCAATTTCTCAAAGCTCTAAAAGTGAAGAGCGGGACGCTTCGCCCCCACGCAGCAGGAGGCGGAGCTTCCTGGCATGTCATTCGGCACGAGGTTCCCGGAGGCGGAGCTTCCCGCCGTCTCACGCGGTGGACTTCGGCGCCCTGACCCACGGGGAGGCGGAGTCATCTGGACTGTTGGAGGCGGTGGCCATGAGGAACACTTCCTGCCAGGTCACTGTAGACCTGCGGGGTCAGAGGTCGGTTAGCGGACAGGAAGTGACATCACCGAGACAACATTCCAGCAAGGGGAAGCTGAGGATGACTTCCCAGGCGGCACGTGGACAGGAAGAGGAAATGTGATGTCCTCAGTCACATGACCAGCCCAGCGTCAGAAGCGGCTCAGTGATTGGCTGTTCAGACCGACCGATCAGAACATGAGAAGCACAACACTGTAGATCGTCACATGGACGTCATTTACATAATTATTGAATAGTTCATGAATAAATACCTGCTTTGCCTTGAATTCCAGGGTTGAACATTTGATTTGGACCAAAAGTTTGATGCATGAAGCACCAACGAGAGAACCGATCAATATCAATCAATAAAAATCACTGTTACATTCATGTGATGGATGCTGTATTATTATTGTCATTGATACAATTTGGGTGTTTTTAATGATCAGCTCCTCCTCCTCCTCCCAGGGAAACAGGAAGTAGAATCGGGTGAGTGTCGCTGATCAGACTCGGTTGATAAATGTTTTTGTATGATCGCCCCCTCGGCTCCGGAGGGGAACTGCACGTTATCCACGGTGGCGACGCAAAGAAACCAGAGCGATAGAAAGGAGAGAAAAAGCAGAGGAAGTCGTCCCTTCTTCTCTTCCGTTCATTTGCAGTTTGAGGGAGGAAGAAAAAACAGCGAGTTAATAGAGATGATATAACATGTTAGATTTATGTCCAAATTCATTTAAATATATGAGACTATAACATGAAATGGTCCAATGAGGGAAATGGGGACGTGTCCCTTTCATCGGGCAAAAAGGTAGAAAAGGAGAAAACAAAATGGCCGTCACCACAAATGTTTGGTGTCGATGAGAAGTAAAAACAATTCAACTTTAAACATCAGATATGAAACATTAAACAGAAGGGTTTACCTGACCCTAGCCCATGTTTCTATTTTATGGATTTATTTACTTTGTGGATTTATTTACTTTATGGATTTATTTACTTTATGGATTTATTTACTTAAGGGATTTATTTATGTCATGGATTTGTTTATTTTATGGATTTATCTGTTTTAGTTTTTTTGACTTTATTTATGTTATGTATTTACTTACTTTATGGATTTGTCTATTTATGGATTTATTTTTTTTATGGATGTATTTACTTTATGGATTTATTTATTGTATGGGTTTATGTAATGTATTTATTTACTTTATGGATTTATTTACTTTATGTATTAATTGATGTTATGGATTTATTTATTTTATATGATCTCTATTGATCTGTCTGGATCTGTATTCATCTGTATTGATCTGTATTGATCTGTTTTGATATGTCAGGATCTGTATTGATCTGTGTTGATTGGTATCGATCTATCTAGATCTGTATTGAGCCGTAATGATCTGTATTGATCTGCATTTATCTGTATTGATCAATATTAATATGTATGGACCTTTATTGATCTGTCTGGATCTGTATTACATATATATATATATATATATATATATGTATTGATCAGTATTGATCTGTCTGGATCTGTATTGATATGTATGTTCTACTGTAGTATGTATTGTGTTATGTTCTACTGTAGTATATACTTTGTTATGTTCTACTATAGTCTGTACTGGGTTATGTTCTACTGTAGTATGTACTGTGTTATGTTCTACTGTAGTATATACTTTGTTATGTTCTACTATAGTCTGTACTGGGTTATGTTCTACTGAAGTATGTACTTTTTATCTTCTACTGTAGTATGTACTGTTATATTCTACTGTAGTATACACTTTGCTATGTTCTACTGTAGTATCTACTTTTTATGTTCTACTGTACTATGTACTGTGTTATGTTCTACAGTAGTATGTACTGTGTTATGTTCTGCTGTACTATGTACTTTAGGTTCTACTGTAGTATGTACTGTCTTATGTTCGACTATACTCTGTACTTTATGTTCTACTGTAGTATTTACTTTATGTTCTAATATAGTCTGTACTTTATGTTCTACTGTAGTATGTACTGTGTTATGTTCTACTATAGTCTGTACTTTATGTTCTACTGTAGTATGTACTGTGTTATGTTCTACTATAGTCTGTTCTTTATGTTCTACTGTAGTATGTACTGTGTTATGTTCTACTATAGTCTGTACTTTATGTTCTACTGTAGTATGTACTGCCCACGGAAGATCCTCCACATTCGATGGCCAGACACCATCAGTAACACTGAACTCTGGGGAAGAACAAACCAGCTGCCCGCGGAAGAAGAAATAAAGAAGCGCCGATGGCGCTGGATAGGCCACACCCTGCGAAAGCCCACAAATTCCATCATAAGACAAGCCCTTAAATGGAACCCACAGGGAAAGCGGAAAAGGGGTCGCCCAAGAAACACCTGGCGCAGAGACCTGGAGGCAGACACCAAGACCATGAACATGAAGATGACCTGGACCCAACTGGAGAAGACAGCCCAAGATAGAGATGCCTGGAGATCGCTTGTGACGGCCTATGCCCCAGAAGGGGTAGCAGGTAGCAGCAGTAGTATGTACTGTGTTATGTTCTACTGTAGTCTGTACTTTATGTTCTACTGTAGTATGTACTGTGTTATTTTCTACTGTAGTATTTACTGTGTTATGTTCTAATATAGTCTGTACTTTATGTTCTACTGTAGTATGTACTGTGTTATTTTCTACTGTAGTATTTACTGTGTTATGTTCTAATATAGTCTGTACTTTATGTTCTACTGTAGTATGTACTGTGTTATGTTCTATAGTCTGTACTTTGTTCTCCTATAGTCTGTACTTTATGTTCTTCTGTAGTACTGTATGTACTGTGTTCTGTTCTACTGTAGTATGTACTTTGTTATGTTCTTCTGTAGTATGTACTTTGTTATGTTCTACAATAGTCTGTACTTTGTTATGTTCTACTGTAGTATGTACTTTATGTTCTACTGTAGTATGTACTGTGTTATGTTCTACTATAGTCTGTACCTTATGTTCTACTGTAGTATGCACTTTGTTATACTGCAGTATGTACTGTGTTATGTTCTACTGTAGTATGTACTGTGTTGTGTTCTGACTAGTCTGTACTTTATGTTCTACTGTAGTATGTACTGTGTTATGTTCTACTGTAGTATGTACTGTGTTATGTTAAAATATAGTCTGTACTTTATGTTCTACTGTAGTATGTACTGTGTTGTTCTATAGTCTGTACTTTGTTCGACTATAGTCTGTACTTTATGTTCTTCTGTAGTACTGTATGTACTGTGTTCTGTTCTACTGTAGTATGTTCTTTGTTATGTTCTTCTGTAGTATGTACTTTGTTATGTTCTTCTGTAGTATGTACTGTGTTATGTTCTACTGTAGTATGTACTTTATGTTCTACTATAGTATGTACTGTGTTATGTTCTACTGTAGTATGTACTTTGTTATGTTCGTCTGTAGTATGTACTGTGTTATGTTCTACTGTAGTATGTACTTTATGTTCTACTATAGTATGTATTGTGTGATGTTCTACTGTAGTATGTACTTTTTTATGTTCTACTGTAGTCTGTACCTTATGTTCTACTATAGTATGTACTTTATGGTCTACTATAGTATGTACTTTGTTATTCTGTAGTCTGTACTTTATTTTCTACTGTAGTATGTACTGTGTTATGTTCTACTGTACTATGTACTGTGTTATGTTCTACTGTAGTATACTTTATGTTCTACCGTACTATGTATTGTAATGTTCTACTGTAGTATGTACTTTATGGTCTACTATAGTATGTACTTTGTTATTCTGTACTTTACTTTCTACTGTAGTTTGTACTGTTATGTTCTACTGTAGTCTGTACTTTATTCTACCGTACTATGTACTGTAATGTTCTACTGTAGTATGTACTTTATGTTCTACTGTAGTCTGTACTTTATGTTCTACTGTAGTTACGTACTTTGTTCTACTGTAGTCTGTACTTTGTTCTACTGTAGTATGTACTGTGTTATGTTCGACTATAGTATGTAGTCTTATGTTCTGCTGTAGTGTGTACTTTATGTTCTACTGTAGTCTGTACTTTATGTTCTACTGTAGTACGTACTTTGTTCTACTGTAGTCTGTACTGTGTTCCACTGTAGTATGTACTGTGTTATGTTTGACTGTAGTATGTACAGTCTTATGTTCTAGTGTAGTATGTACTTTTATGTTCTACTGTAGTCTGTACTTTATGTTTTACTGTAGTACATACTTTGTTCTACTGTAGTCTGTACTGTGTTCTACTGTAGTATGTACTGTGTTATGTTTGACTGTAGTATGTACAGTCTTATGTTCTACTGTAGTATGTACTTTTATGTTCTACTGTAGTATGTACTGTGTTATGTTCTACTGTACATACATCTGTACAATCTGTTTGTCAGATTGTTTCTACTGGTCTGATCAGCTTTTTAAACCATAATAAAACTGATTTCAATCTTTATTGATCATATTGATTGGAACAGTGTTTTATTGATCGTCCTTTCTTGTGATCGAGCTGAGGTTCCACACTCAGCCACTGGGGGCGCCGTGCAGCAGCGGTAATAAAAAACATTTGTAGTTTTCAATAAACTGTTTTTAAAGTAAAACAAAGCGAGTCTGACGTGCACGCCGCTCTGAGGCCAACATGGCCGCCACCCGCCGCAGAGAGGAAGCTTCAGTCTGGACTGCGTGGACCACTTCCTGTTCTCCGACACCCACAATCCTCTGCTTCAGCTGGGTGGCCATGGTAACACATTGTGACAGTTCTCTGCTGCGCCTGATTGGGGCCGGTCAGAGGTCTCCTAGCAACAACAGAAGTCCAGATCCTAGTCCCCCACGTCCCGGCCCGTCCAGGTCCAGGAGCAGCCCGGGTCCGGGTCCGGGTCCAGGAGCAGCCCATGTCCAGGTCCAGGAGCGGTCCAGGTCCAGGCCCAGGTCTAGGAGTAGCGCAGGTCCAGGTCCAGGAGCAGCCCAGCTCCAGGTCCAGGTCTAGGAGTAGCCCAGGTCCAGGAGCAGCCCAGCTCCAGCTCTAGCAGTAGCCCAGGTCCACGTCCAGGTCCAGGAGCAGCCCAGCTCCAGGAGTCGTCCAGGTCTAGGAGCAGCCCAGGTCCAGCTGGGTCTCCTCAGCAGCCATGGCGGCCGCCTGCAGTGTCTCCGTCTCGCTCTGCAGCGACGGCAGCGACTTCCTGTCTCCGTGCATGTTGTTCTCATGGCGCTTCAGATCCGACGCCTGACACACACACACACACACACACACACACACACACACACACACACACACACACACACACACACACACACACACACACACACACACACACACACACACACACACACACACACACACAGAAATGACCCTGATTATATGACTTTTACCCCTTTTTAAGAGACTCATTTCTGGAAAGAGACTTGAAGACCAAATCGTATTTTTATAAAGTAAATAGTTTTATTCGAAACGAATGCTAATGCAGCAGGCAGTCGTACGGAGAACACGCTGTATCCCACGTGCAAAGACTGATGAACATCATGAGGAGACAAATCTCCACCTGGAGACTGTTTGCAACACGCTGAGCTGATGGCGTCACATGAGGGCGAGAGAGAGAGAGAGAGAGAGAGAGAGAGAGAGAGAGAGAGATTGGACGGGAGGACGAGGGGAGGAGCAGAGGAGTCAAGGGGGGGAGAGGGACGAGGAGGGAAGGAAGGGCTCCGTCTTATCTCTTAAGAAACTAACGTTATGTTATTTAGCGCGATGGACGCTTCATGTCCAGGTCAATTCACACACCTGAGAGTGAAGCAGACAACACCTGTGAATGTACGAAGCACAACGATGACAACAACAAGCACCGAGCAGATGTCAACAATAAAGCATCAATGCTGATCACGGATTCAGGATCCACCGAAGGGAAAACTGTCCTGCAATTCACCTGAGGAGCGCTGCTGGCAGGTGGACAGGCAGCCTGTTATCACCTGGAAGTCCAAACACAGACCCACGATGGCAGGCTGTGCAGAGCAGTGCGAGCAGGTGCTAAGCGTTAGCAGCTCGCCGCCTACAAGCGTAAACGCACAGTAGCACGTGCAGCCCTTGGTGGCTGGAACGGGTATTAACTGCCAAAAGCTTCCGAAGAGACAAGGATTTCGGAGAGCTGTTCATAATTATAATGATAAGAATAAATATAGCTGCAGGCAGAAATACACAGCTTAGTTTAGTCATGTATTACAGGTTTCCTGAATCAGAGCTCTGTGATTATATGCGGGGACGACTGGAGCTCCTCAAACGAATGAAAACAACCGTTTTTCACTAAATTCTGCTCCAAATGTAGATCGATATCGAACAAACTCCATCGACAAGACGTCTAACAAGACGCCATAATGCTGCTTGGCCCCGCCCCTTGCAGCTGCCTGCGCGAACGCTCCGTGTGATTACGCACATTTAAGTTGTTTTTTTTTTCATCATCACTATGTCCGTCAAAAACTCATCGGCAGTGATCTCCCACGGCCGCGATGCACTCGTGCATATAAAGAATTCCCTTAAAGAAATACTTTGGGACATTTTATCCGCTGATCCAGAGCGCTGGCGGAGATTCTACGCTCCAACACCATCAACAAGGACGACAACAACAACAATGCAGCCGCCGTTCCACGGGGGGGCCGATGGAGGACAGACGGCGGTAAGCGAGGCGGCGTTCGGATCAGAACGAGGACGCAACCTTACCGTCCACCTCCGCCCAGCATCCTCCTCGCCAATGTCCAGCACCTGGAGAACAAGATGGATGACCTCCGGGCAAGGATTGCACTCCAAAGGGCTACGAGGAACTGTCGCGCCCTCTGCCTGACGGAGACACGGCTGAACCCGCTGGCGCCGGATCAAGACATTGGTCCAGCCGAGGCCTTCTCTGTGCCCGGCGCCGCCACGTTGGAGGGCTCGCCCGCTCCCGCTCGCTCAACCTGGAACAGCTGACCATCTCATGCCGTCCTTTCCACCTCCCCCCGGGAATTTAGCACAGTCATCACCACAGCTGTTTATGTTCCACCGCAAGCCGACGCTGACACAGCACTATCAGACCTGTATGACGTGTTGTGCGGACTTGGTGGCTTTAAAACAGGGTGAACCTCAAAAAAGTGATGCCCCATTTCCACCAACACATCACGTGTTCCGCCAGGGGAGAAAGAACAGATGCAGGACCGTCTCGTTCCCTGCGTCCAGGAAATCGGACCACGTCACCATCTCGTTGCTGCTCGTTTACAAGGGACGTAAATCAGAGGCCGTGCTTCAGGTGGCTCTGACTGACGTCAAACTGGGACATGTTCAAGTGACTTTACAGAAGAAGCTACGGGCTTCATAGCTACGTTAGCGGACGGCATCATTCCCACCGGGAAAGTTCGGATATTCCTGAACCAGAAACCCGTGGGTCGATAAATCCATCCGCGGCGCCCTGAACGCTCGCACGGACACAGCGAACGAATGCGCGACGAAGGCCAACATGGACAACTACAAAGCGGCGCCATACAAACTGCGGAGGGCGGTGAAGGATGCTAAACTGATATACAGAGAGACAGTGGAGCTACAGGTGGGGCAACGGGACGCCAGACTCTTGTAGCAGGGGCTGGAGACCATTTCTAACTACATGAGCAGACCCTCCCTAGGCACGAGTGTGGACGCCTCCCTAGCCAACGAACTGAGCTTCTTTTATGCACGGTTTGAGGCTAGCAACAACACCGCTAGCTGGCCAGCTAACTGGGGTTACACCGCTGGGGATGAGCGCGCACGCTCAGTGTCTGAGCATGACGTCAGGAGGGCTCTGATCTCTGATGCGTGTGAACACCAGGAAAGCTGCGGGGCCCACATGGCATATCTACTCTGCAATCATCCAGTCTGTCCTCTGCACCTCCATCACTGTCCTCTGCACCTCCATCACTGTCCTCTGCACCTCCAACACTGTCCTCCGCACCTCCATCACTGTCTGGTTTGGTTCGGCCACCGATCAGGACAGGAACAGACTACAACGGACTATACGGACCGGAGAGAAAATCCTACTTACTACAGTACAATACAGTACTTGACGAATAAAGCTGATTCTTATAATGCATACTATACTGTTACTGCATTGCTGTGCCATGCTGTTGTATACTGTACTGTATATCTCAACACACACTACCTCTCTTTATTCACATGCCACTTTACTGCACATACCTGTATATACATAAGTCTATTCCTCTTATTTATATTTGTAATCCCACTCAGTATATTACCTTTTTACTCTTATTTTATTCTATTTACTTACTGAATGACGTTTGAGGTTTCAGTTAGTTCAGTTATTTAATAAGTAACTTGTTATCTATTGTGTCAGTTAGTACTTATTTTGCATAATCTCCGGGTGCGTTGCAATGACATTTCACTGCATATATGTATGTGATAAATAAACATCTTGAATCTTGAAACGTCCTGCTTCTAACAAGAGCTCCACCATACCTGTGCATGCTGCCAGCTGGCATGGCAAGTGCTCAGGGCCGTGGTATTAAGTTACCAATGCAAGATGTTGAGGAGGAGGAGGAGGAGGAGGAGGAGTATTTCATGCTTGGGTTATGACCAGGCCCTGGGGGCAAAAAGGGACCAGGCATCATGAATGCACTGCTTCATCATGCGTATGTGCACAAGAGAGGCCCTCTGCCATTGGTTTAGGGGGACGCTCCAGGCTCCTCCCAGGGAGGACAGAGAAACACAGTTAAGGACGTGAGTAAGGCTCAGTAACCTTACAATGTAACCTTTACTGTAGTAGTACTGTAGTAGCACTCTAGTAGTAGCACTCTAGTATCACTGTGGCATCACTGTAGTAGCACTGTAGTAGTAGTACTGTAGTAGCACTGTAGTGTCACTGTAGTAGTACTGTAGTATCACTGTATTAGCACTGTAGTATCACTGTATTAGCACTGTAGTATCACTGTAGTATCACTGTAGTAGTACTGTAGTAGCACTGGCGTAGTACTGTAGTAGTACTGTAGTATCATAGCATCACTGTAGTATCACTGTAGTAACACTGTAGTAGTACTGTAGTAGTACCATAGTAGTACTGTAGTATCACTGTAGTAGCACTGGAGTATCACTGGAGTAGCACTGGAGTAGCACTAGTACCTTGGCGAAGGCCTTGGTGCAGGAGGAGCAAACGAAAGGTTTTTCTCCTCGATGGCGACGCTCGTGATCCTTCAGGTGAGACTTGTGTTTAAAGGCCTGAGAAGGGAGAGGAGGTGGAGGGAAGGTGGAGGAGAGAGGAGATAGAGGAGGTGTGGAGGTGGAGGAAGTAGAGGAGGGGAGGAAGAGAAGGAAGTGGAGGAGGAGGGGTGGAGGTAGAGGAGGGGAGTGGATGAGGAGGGGAGGTGGAGAGAGAAAGTGAGGAATTTTAATACATCAGTGATTTTCTCGCAGGTTGATAAGCAGACAGGTAGTCAGTCAGACAAGCAGTCAGACAGACAGATGGTCAGACTGGCAGTCAGTCAGACAGACAGATGGTCAGACAGACAGGCAGTCAGTCAGTTAGACAGACAGGCAGTCGGACAGACAGTCAGTCAGTCAGACAGACAGATGGTTAGACTGGCAGTCAGTCAGACAGACAGATGGTCAGACAGGCAGTCAGAGAGGCGGTCAGTAAGACAGATGGTCAGACAGGCAGTCAGTTGGAGAGACAGAAAGATGTCAGACAGGCAGTCAGTCAGACAGACAGACGATCAGACTGGCAGTCAGTCAGACAGACAGTCAGTCAGACAGACAGACAGGTAGGCAGTCCGACAGTCAGACAGACAGTCAGTCAGTCAGACAGATGGTCAGACAGGCAGTCAGTCAGACAGACAAACAGACGGTCAGTCAGTCAGGCAGGCAGTCAGTCAGTCAGTCAGACAGGTACCTTGTCGCACATCTGGCAGCTGAACGGCCTCTCGTTGCTGTGAACTCTCTCGTGTTTCTTCAGATCTGGAGCTCGAATGAACGACTTCCCGCACATCTCACAGCGATACGGCTTGAAGCCCGTGTGGATCTTCAGGTGCTCTGTGGAGTACACACAGCACTACTACAGTACTGCTGCAGTACTACTACTATGCTACCATAGTACCCATAGTACTAACAAGTAGTACTACTTGTGTGTGCACGTACCTTTTAGATGTGCATGTGTAGTAAAAGCTTTGCTGCAGATTTCACAGGCAAATGGTCGATCAGCAGAATGAAGCTTTTCATGTTTCCTGTGGAGAGAGACTAGTTACACTAACTGCCAGACTAGTTTAACTACCCAGCGGAGACTCGTTAAACTAACCAGCAGACTAGTTACGCCACCCAGCGGAGACTAGGTAAAGTGTCACACATGGACTTGTTTAACTAACCAGCCAAGACTAGTTAAGCTACCAAGCAGAGACTAGTTAAACCAACAGAGATTAGTTAATCTAACACACATCGACTTGTTTAACTAACCAGCCAAGACTAGTTAAACCACCAAACACACTAGTTAAACTACCAAGCAGAGACTAGTTAAACTAACCAGCAGAGTAGTTCAGCGACTAACCAGTGTTTGACTTTGTTTTCGTTAGACCCTTTTCCTAGTACTAGTACTTTTTTGGAGTACTAGTCGTGGTACCTGAGCCTATTTTCGTCCAGGAAGTTCTTCCCGCACACCTGGCAGGACAGCGCCTCCCGGTGGCCGTACAGCAGGTATTCAAACTTGATGTCGGGCGTGGCTGTGGACCACCCGGGCGGCTGCTCGTCCTTCACCTCCCCCATGTTGTCGGCGAATGACAGCGTCTGGGTGGTGTGATGCCCCGCCCCCAGGTCTTTAGGCTCCGCCTCCATCTCCGACACCACGTCCTGGTCGTAGCAGCTAACCTGCAGGGGGCGACGGGAGGCGGCCATGTTGTTTACAGATTCAGTCACAGATGGATCGGCATTATAGTTGCATAACTGAGTTATACTACTATCTGTAATATATACATATTGTAATTATAATATAATAACTTATTGTCATATAAAGTTCTGTCGTCATGACAACATTACATCTGGTTGATGCTTGACTTGAAGCTGCTCAGTTTGATCAGAAATAGATCCTGTGATCACAGCTTTCAGCCACAGTTTCACTGTCGGCCACTAAGGGCTGGTTCTGCTGAGTGGAAGAGGAACAATCTTCTCATTGAGCCATGAAGAATATGTCAAGGATTAAAGAGGTGTTTGGGGGCGGGACTTCCTGTGGTAACAGGGGACGGGTTGGGGTTCGGGTGAGGTAGACGTAGCACTTCCTCTTAGACTGGTAGGCTCACCCCGATCAATGTATCCATATGTATACTTTGGACTTCACATGTTGTGTACTGTGTGTGTGTGTGTGTATACAGTGTGTGTGTGTGTGTGTGTGTGTGTGTGTGTGTGTGTGCACCTTGTGCACCTCCTCGCTGCTCAGCTCCTTGAGGAGCAGTGCCTCCTGCACCCTCAGGGCAGAGTCAGGTGACTTCTCCAGAGCCTCCTGATTGGACGAGGCCTCCACCAGGTCCTCAGGGGAGGGGTCGTCCTGCTCACCCAGCACGTGCACCTAGTGCACACACACACACACACACACACACACACACACACACACACACACACACACACACGTTTTGCATCAAATAAACCTGCGCATGAACCAAGTAACAAGGTCACAGTACTACACACAGTACAACTTTTAAAAGTGAGGTGACGAAAAACAAGCGCGTCCAACTTGTGTCTGAGTTTATCCAGCCGCTCATGGATTGTTAGACAAGGTGAGGATGACCTGTTACAAGCATTTTAACCATGACGGCTCATTGTTTTAGCTTATTTAGCCTCCTGTGAATGTGTGCTTTCATATCAACCATATGTTCACCCAATGTACAGAAAACGTGCTGTCATGTGATATACATATCGTTATGGAGATATAGAATAGAGCGCTATATCGGGATCCAACAGTTTGGCCATATCGCCCAGCATAGTGTGCATAGATCGTGTGTAGTGCTGTGTATATAGTGTGTGTAGTAGTAGTGTAGTAGTGGTACCTCTGCAGCTGCCGCCAGCTGGGCTTCAGGAGGCAGCGCCATCTTGACAATGTCGTAGGGAAACTTCTCCTTCTCTTCTGAGGACACATCTCGTTTCTGAGGGACACACAGGACAACTACTGACACCGTACTGACACCGTACTGTACTACTGACATGCTTCTGTACTACTGACACATTACTGTACTACTGACACACACACACACACTTCTGACACGCTTCTGTACTACTGACACGCTTCTGTACTACTGACATGCTACTGAACTACTGACACGTGACTGTACTACTCACACACTGCAGTAATACTGACATGCTACTGTACTATTGACACACTACTGTACTACTGACATGCTACTGTAGTACTGACACACTCCAGTACTATTGAAGTGCTACTGAACTACTGACACGCGACTGTACTACTCACACACTGCAGTAATACTGACATGCTACTGTACTATTGACACACTACTGTACTACTGACATGCTACTGTACTACTCACACACTCCAGTACTATTGAAGTGCTACTGTACTACTGACACACTACTGTACTACTGACAAGTCCTCATGACACGCTACTGTACTGCTGACACGCTACTGTCCTACTAACAGGCTAACATTAGCTAGCGTCTTCTTTGCTGGTGACCAACAACAAGCTGTGTCTCATGAACCTTTACTGAAACAAAGTTCAACACCACCACAGAGACAGACTGCCAGTCTGGACTAAACCTGGTGATGGTGTGGTCCATTGGCTAGAGACCACATCCACCTCCTAGAGACAACATCCACCTCCTAGAGACCACATCCACTATCTAGACACTACATCCACCTCCTTGAGACCACATCCACTATCTAGTGAACACATCCACCTCCTAGAGACCACACCGAACATTGACTCTGACTGGAGCCTTTCTGTGTGGAGTGCATATTCTCCCCATGTTCAGGATGGTGTCCTCCAGGTGCTCTGGTTTCCCCCACCTTTAACACATGCATGTCCAAGTTCCTGGCAATGCTCCTCAGCAAGGTGTCTTGCTCCTCATAACTGATACACTGGGATGGACTAGTTTCCCCTGGAGGGATTAACAGAAAACAATACATCATCACGTGGCCTACACCAACAGGACCAAACAGGGGCCCAAGCTGCAGATGGAGGAGTGCTTTGTGGCAGGGCCCCAGCCCCCGGGCCACGCACGCTCCCTGACGAGCTGAGCGACTTGTTTGTCGCTGCGTCCGGCAGAGCAAGGAATTTGCTTTCCATGCTTGGCTCCACGCGCCCCACTAGGAGGGTGGATGCTCGCAGATCTACGGCATCGGGGGCACCCCCCCCATGCGCTCAGGACGTGGGCGGTGCAGCTGGCAGATGTCATCACCCACCTCTTCAGCCCGTCACTGGTCCAGGACCTTGTGCCTCAAGGCAGCAACCACTGTACAGAAGCAACTTTCTGTTTCTGGTTCCAACTACTGGGACCCCCAGGGAGCGGACCCCCAGGACCTTCCAGAGGAGCGCACGGCGTGCCAAGGAAGCAGACCCCCAGGATCTGGTGTGTGCAAGTGCACGTACCTGCGTGCACAGCGTGTCTAGGAAGCGGACGCCCAGGATCTGTCCTGATGACATCATCAGGTTGACGTCCCTGGTCCTGATGCTGATCCTGGACGTGTACATGTAGTTCAGCACCTCCTCGAAGATGTCCGAGCGGATGAAGTCAATCTCTATCACCGACGAGCTGTCCACCTGACACACACACACACACACACACACACACACACACACACACACACACACACACACACACACACACACACACACACACACACACACACACACACACACACACACACACACACACACACACACAGTTCTTCTCCATTCCACTGATTATGTCATGATGATGTCATCACTAGCACTGTCATGACCGTCTAAAATGATGATCAGTGGTGCTGATGTCACGATGATGTGATAACTTTGTGATGACGTCTCATCATCATCACAACAACATTGTGAGATCACCACCACCCTGTGCTGCTCGAGCAGCTTCTTGGAAGTACAGCGAGCAGGTGTGGTCATGGTGATGTCACAGCGGTGTTGTCATTGTTACCATCCGCTTCTTGAACAGCTTGTTGAAGCACAGCGAGCGGGACGTAATGATGTCATGGTGCTGTGTTTTGTTGCCATGGTGTTGTCATGGTGTTGTTGTCGCAGTGTCGCCGTGGTTACCTCGTGCTTCTTGAACAGCTTCTTGAAGTACAGCGAGCAGGCGGCCAGGACGCAGCGGTGCGCCCTGAACTTGACGTCCTCCACCACCACGGCGATGTCGCAGTGCTCCCCCTGCAGGCGCTGCTCGTTCAGCAGCTTCAGGAAGACGCTGTGGTGCTGCTCGTCCACGTACTTCACCACCTCACACATCTACACGGTACACACACAGTACACACGCAGTGAGTGCCTGACGCGCGACTTGTAGAACTGGTGACCATGGCAACCACGCATCGGCAATTGCTTGGCGACGACGATCCTACACAAACATAAAATCCATATTTCAGTGTTGAGAATGTGATTTCTCTGGGTGTTCAGCGATGCTAAACCATGAGCTCACCGCGGCGTTCGGGGTTTCCCAGAATGCCGCGCTGCTTCGTCTCCCACGTTAAGGAAGCTGCTGCTCATTAGTGGCAGAAAAGTTGGCCTGTTTTTCGGAGACGAGCGAGTCTGTTTCATTCAGTGCCATGGCTCAGGAACGGCTCCCAGGAATCCTTTCATTCTGTCTAAATGATTTATTTTTACCTTTGACTCCGCCCACTCCACCGAGTCGACTGATTCTTCTGGTCTGGCATATTTCTCGGTTGGAAAACAATTAGCCAACCAGTGGCGGGGGCGCGACTAATGCCGTTGTTAGGCTGTGTGCAGCCCGGAGCCAGGGAGGAGTAACAACAACAACAACGGCGACCGACAAGATGGAGGCTGCTACTGAGGCTGTTATAAACCCATTGAAAAGTACAAATTACTTTGAAATCTGAACAGAACTCGTAGTTGGTTTTACTTCGCTTCGCTCCACTCTTAAAACCCCCGATCCCTGCCTATTGTCATTGCTCAGATTTTTATTTTGTATCTTCTCCGTGTTTTTCGGGCTAAAAGTATCTGAAACACGACAACGGCAGTACGCACAGATGATGGTTAGGGTCTCGTGAGAACCAGGACTTTTCAGACGTCTTGTAGTTCAAGTTTGATCAATATCGATCTACATTTGGTGCAGAAATCAGTGAAAAACGGTCATTTTACCAGAAGTAGAAGAACGTTGCCCTGACTTGATTAGCTGCAGGATGCATTCGCATTCAGTCACTTCGAAAATATGTTTTCACCAAACAAATAGTTGTTTCATTTTTGTTCTTTTGCACCAAACCTCACAAGAATAAATTCCTGGTTCATGTAAATAAACCGATTCTGATCATTTGCTTCACAACACGAGCCAGTCTGAGGGGATATGGTGCCTTGCTCTGGGGCTCAGGTCAGTGGTCAAGTCTGTTACTAGAGGGCGTGGGTGCTACTAGACAGACTGGGTTAACAGTCAGCCTCGCTCTCTGCACTGGCTTTAGGTTGATTGGGGTTCCAACCAGTGGAGTCACAACTAGTTATGACAAGTCGTCCCATTATTATAATAATAATAAATATATAAAATAAAATAATAAAAACCCCAATGATAACAATAGGTTATTATTAATAATAGTATTATTATTCATATTATTATCAACACATCAAGCAGCAGCTACCTGACAGGCCAGGGCCTAATCCTCTGATATTAGTACTCTGATACTAATAATATGGTATTAGTGCTGTTCTTAATACTCTGGTATTAGAACCGACATTTATACTCTCGAATTAATATCAACATTGATATTATGGTATTAATACTCATATGCTCTGACATTAATAGTCGGACATTAATACATGTCAATACTGATATTAATACTCTGGTGTTATTACTGATACCAATACCCTGATGTCAATACTCTGATGTTAATACTGATAAAAAATACTCTGATGTAAATACTCTGGTATTAAAATGATACGAATACTCTGGCATTAAATTAGCACTGATATCAATACTCGGATATGAACACGCTGGTGTTGATCCTGATATGACTACTCTGACGGTAATATTGAGATGAATACTCTGGTAATTGTACTGTTGTTATCATCAGTAAACTGTGTGTTGGGTGCAAAGATCGGAGCTCCGCGCTGCCTCTAAGATGGCGGCGCCGCCGCTGCCACCGCCGCCGCCGCCGCCTCCGCCGCTTCTGCCGGCTCCAACATGGCGGCTCCTCAGGGGGGTTACAGTCAGTTAGTGTTGTAACCCGTCAGCGGGTTGACCTCACTAACCATCACTCACCCGCACTAACCAACCCGAGGCCGCTGCTCCCAGCGAGCGGCCTACTAACCAGCTGCTAGCATGTCCAGCTGCTAGCGTGTCCAGCTGCTAGCGTGTCCAGCTGCTAGCATGTCCAGCTGCTAGCGTGCCAGTGCTACATGCTAGCAGCTAGCGGCTCGCGCTCGGCGTTCCGAGCCTCGAGCCCGGCTCTCGGCCACGCGGGCGGCTCGCGCCGCGGCCTCGGCTCGAGCCCCATGAACGACCAGGGCTCGAGCGCGCGCAGCATCCCCGCACCGCGCGCGGAGCGGCGCGCGGTGCGGGAGCGGAGCCTCTTACCGTCAGACCGGGGCCGTGCGGGGCGGGCGGGCCGTGCGGGGCCGTGCGGGGCTCAGCTCGGGGTCCGCGGCGGGAAAAAGATAAATACACCGAGTGTTGTTGTGACGCGGGGACGAGCGCTGAGCGGAAGCCAGTATCCCGCACGGCACGCACGCGCTCTGAGAACCCGCCTGGCGCGGTGCGTCGGCCCGGCCGCCATCTTGGCGCGGTCTCGAGGGTCCACGTCGCTGTTACACAACTTAGGAATCATAGGTCACAATCTTGTAGGAGCCAGGAGTTGGTTTGCTATTCATTGATTTATTATTATCAGGTTTGTTGTATATGAATTTATTATGATTATGTTTTGGGTTATATTTGGTCAACGAATGAATTTACTATCGCGGGTGTGGGATGAATGATTGACAGGCATATGGGCGTCACCTTAAAAGGCACCAGCTGATCTCCTGCTGAGAATCAGAGTGGGGGGGGGTGTTTGGGGAACCCACACTTTCGTTGACCGCTTTAGTTTGATTTCGTTTATTTGTTTTGATCGCTGTATTATGACTTAGAGGCACCGTTTATTTAAGTTTCCTTATGTTGATTTAATAAACACCCTTAAACGCATTCGTTGGATTCAGCGCATCAACATTTGTTTGTTTAGAAGCGCGTCGGACAATAGGTCCCTTATCATCGCCTCTCAGCGGCTTATTTCGTTTGTTTTGGAGTCGCATACACATCTTAAATGACTGCTTTTTACTGGTGCATTTTTCATTCGCCGTTTTCTATTCCACTTTAGCCAACCTCAAAACTGTGTCACTTCCTATAAATATTCCATTATTATTTCTCAGAAATATCCGAATATTATTCAGTTCCTTCTGCCGCTGCCTATGGTGCAGCAAGTACCAGAACCACCACCGGGTTTTACACAAACGGGGACTTTGCTTCAGTTCTTTCAGTAAAACAGTAAATTAAAAACAAACATACAAACAAACAAAAACTCCGTTGAAGAAAAGGTAGGATCTGCGATAAACAATAACACTATCTTAACATAAAATAAACACCGTTCCAAGATGGCGGCGGTGTGTACGTCTCTCTCATAGGGGCGCAGAGCAGCCATGCGCGTACGTCGCCCGACGTAACGGGGACGTTACGCTCTTTACGTAGCAGATCCCGCTACGCTGTTTACGTAGCGGCAGCAGGTCACGGAGCTCAGCGACAGCACGTGCACAGCGCGCACCTGACTGGCACGAGCACAGACGAGTGCGCGCAAAGCAGGTCCTCAGCTGCACGCGCATACATACACTCACGCGCACCGTGTATTAAGATCAATACTGATGTGATGTTAGTACAATATGATCAATACTGATATGTTGTTAGTACAATATGATCAGTACTGATGTGATGTTAGTACAATATGATCAATACTGATGTGATGGTAGTACAATATGATCAGTACTGATGTGATGTTAGTACAATATGATCAATACTGATGTGATGTTAGTACAATATGATCAGTACTGATGTGATGTTAGTACAATATGATCAATACTGATGTGATGTTAGTACAATATGATCAATACTGATGTGTTGTTAGTACAATATGATCAGTACTGATGTGATGTTAGTACAATATGATCAATACTGATGTGTTGTTAGTACAATATGATCAGTACTGATGTGATGTTAGTACAATATGATCAATACTGATGCGATGTTAGTACAATATGATCAATACTGATATGTTGTTAGTACAATATGATCAATACTGATGTGATGTTAGTACAATATGATCAGTACTGATGTGATGTTAGTACAATATGATCAATACTGATGCGATGTTAGTACAATATGATCAATACTGATATGTTGTTAGTACAATATGATCAGTACTGATGTGATGTTAGTACAATATGATCAATACTGATGTGATGGTAGTACAATATGATCAGTACTGATGTGATGTTAGTACAATATGATCAATACTGATGTGATGTTAGTACAATATGATCAGTACTGATGTGATGTTAGTACAATATGATCAATACTGATGTGATGTTAGTACAATATGATCAATACTGATGTGTTGTTAGTACAATATGATCAGTACTGATGTGATGTTAGTACAATATGATCAATACTGATGTGTTGTTAGTACAATATGATCAGTACTGATGTGATGTTAGTACAATATGATCAGTACTGATGTGATGTTAGTACAATATGATCAATACTGATGTGATGGTAGTACAATATGATCAGTACTGATGTGATGTTAGTACAATATGATCAATACTGATGCGATGTTAGTACAATATGATCAATACTGATATGTTGTTAGTACAATATGATCAGTACTGATGTGATGTTAGTACAATATGATCAATACTGATGTGATGGTAGTACAATATGATCAGTACTGATGTGATGTTAGTACAATATGATCAATACTGATGTGATGTTAGTACAATATGATCAGTACTGATGTGATGTTAGTACAATATGATCAATACTGATGTGATGTTAGTACAATATGATCAATACTGATGTGTTGTTAGTACAATATGATCAGTACTGATGTGATGTTAGTACAATATGATCAATACTGATGTGATGGTAGTACAATATGATCAGTACTGATGTGATGTTAGTACAATATGATCAATACTGATGTGATGTTAGTACAATATGATCAGTACTGATGTGATGTTAGTACAATATGATCAATACTGATGTGATGTTAGTACAATATGATCAATACTGATGTGTTGTTAGTACAATATGATCAGTACTGATGTGATGTTAGTACAATATGATCAATACTGATGTGTTGTTAGTACAATATGATCAGTACTGATGTGATGTTAGTACAATATGATCAGTACTGATGTGATGTTAGTACAATATGATCAATACTGATGTGATGGTAGTACAATATGATCAGTACTGATGTGATGTTAGTACAATATGATCAATACTGATGCGATGTTAGTACAATATGATCAATACTGATATGTTGTTAGTACAATATGATCAGTACTGATGTGATGTTAGTACAATATGATCAATACTGATGTGATGGTAGTACAATATGATCAGTACTGATGTGATGTTAGTACAATATGATCAATACTGATGTGATGTTAGTACAATATGATCAGTACTGATGTGATGTTAGTACAATATGATCAATACTGATGTGATGTTAGTACAATATGATCAATACTGATGTGATGTTAGTACAATATGATCAGTACTGATGTGATGTTAGTACAATATGATCAATACTGATGTGATGGTAGTACAATATGATCAGTACTGATGTGATGTTAGTACAATATGATCAATACTGATGTGATGTTAGTACAATATGATCAATACTGATGCGATGTTAGTACAATATGATCAATACTGATATGTTGTTAGTACAATATGATCAGTACTGATGTGATGTTAGTACAATATGATCAATACTGATGTGATGGTAGTACAATATGATCAGTACTGATGTGATGTTAGTACAATATGATCAATACTGATGCGATGTTAGTACAATATGATCAATACTGATATGTTGTTAGTACAATATGATCAGTACTGATGTGATGTTAGTACAATATGATCAATACTGATGTGATGGTAGTACAATATGATCAGTACTGATGTGATGTTAGTACAATATGATCAATACTGATGTGATGTTAGTACAATATGATCAGTACTGATGTGATGTTAGTACAATATGATCAATACTGATGTGTTGTTAGTACAATATGATCAGTACTGATGTGATGTTAGTACAATATGATCAGTACTGATGTGATGTTAGTACAATATGATCAATACTGATGTGATGGTAGTACAATATGATCAGTACTGATGTGATGTTAGTACAATATGATCAATACTGATGCGATGTTAGTACAATATGATCAATACTGATATGTTGTTAGTACAATATGATCAGTACTGATGTGATGTTAGTACAATATGATCAATACTGATGTGATGGTAGTACAATATGATCAGTACTGATGTGATGTTAGTACAATATGATCAATACTGATGTGATGTTAGTACAATATGATCAGTACTGATGTGATGTTAGTACAATATGATCAATACTGATGTGATGTTAGTACAATATGATCAATACTGATGTGATGTTAGTACAATATGATCAGTACTGATGTGATGTTAGTACAATATGATCAATACTGATATGTTGTTAGTACAATATGATCAGTACTGATATGTTGTTAGTACAATATGATCAATACTGATGTGATGTTAGTACAATATGATCAGTACTGATATGTTGTTAGTACAATATGATCAATACTGATGTGATGTTAGTACAATATGATCAGTACTGATATGTTGTTAGTACAATATGATCAGTACTGATGTGATGTTAGTACAATATGATCAATACTGATGTGATGTTAGTACAATATGATCAATACTGATGTGATGTTAGTACAATATGATCAATACTGATGTGATGTTAGTACAATATGATCAGTACTGATGTGATGTTAGTACAATATGATCAATACTGATGTGTTGTTAGTACAATATGATCAATACTGATGTGATGTTAGTACAATATGATCAGTACTGATGTGATGGTAGTACAATATGATCAATACTGATGCGATGTTAGTACAACATGATCAATACTGATGCGATGGTAGTACAATATGATCAGTACTGATGCGATGTTAGTACAATATGATCAATACTGATGCGATGTTAGTACAATATGATCAATACTGATGCGATGTTAGTACAATATGATCAGTACTGATGTGATGGTAGTACAATATGATCAATACTGATGCGATGTTAGTACAATATGATCAATACTGATGCGATGGTAGTACAATATGATCAGTACTGATGCGATGTTAGTACAATATGATCAATACTGATGCGATGTTAGTACAATATGATCAATACTGATGCGATGTTAGTACAATATGATCAATACTGATGCGATGTTAGTACAATATGATCAGTACTGATATGTTGTTAGTACAATATGATCAATACTGATATGTTGGTAGTACAATATGATCAGTACTGATATGTTGTTGGTACAATATGATCAGTACTGATATGTTGTTAGTACAATATGATCAATACTGATATGTTGGTAGTACAATATGATCAATACTGATATGTTGTTAGTACAATATGATCAATACTGATGTGATGTTAGTACAATATGATCAATACTGATGCGATGTTAGTACAATATGATCAATACTGATATGTTGGTAGTACAATATGATCAATACTGATACGTTGTTAGTACAATATGATCAATACTGATATATTCAATACTGTAACAACTGAGACAATTGAGTCAATATCAACAAGTAGAATAGTTAGTTCTAGTTAAGATAATAGTAATAATAATCAGAATCAGAATCAGAAATACTTTAAAAATCCCAGGGGGAAATTACTTTCATAGTAATAATAGTCATAATTATAAAATAATAATAATAATAACAGCAATAATAATAATAATAACAGTAACAATAATAATACTACTAATAATAACAGTAATAATAATAATAACAGTAATGATAATATTAATTACAATAATAATAATAATAATAATAGTAATAATAATAATAATAAATATAATAATAATAACAGTAATAATAATAATAATAATAATAATAATAGTAATAATACATTTAGCTGCAGGCAGCAATACACAGGATCAGTTTTCTTTGTTTTATGTGAAATACATCACAATTTACTTAACGTACAAACATCAAACATTGTGGATTTACGTCGTGTAGTTACACACGTGGAATATTGTATTGGAATATTGTAACTGACCTTCAGTCTGACCCGGACATGTAAACATAATATAGTTACATCCATTTAAATTCATCAATCTAAATGTAACGTATGAAACAAGTTCCATTTCAACCAGACCTCAAACATTGATTTTAATTTATGAATTTGACAAAAGTGTACGATAAAGGTCAGTTATAAATAATTGTTCCAAATAGCTGAGTTTATAGTTTTGATATTGTTTGTAAGTTCAAAGTAGATTAATTAGTAAATTAGCACAATAAATGACCAAACAAGTCAGATAATTGTTTTATTAAACAGTTGTCCAAAACAGCTGGAAATTTTTTTTAAAGGAATATCGCAGTATTTATAAAGATCACATGTCAAATAATCAATAAATGTTATTAAAATGTCAATCAAAAGATTCTTCTTCTTCTTCTTCTAGACTTTACTTCATACCGGCAGAACAGATCCACGGATGACGCGGTCTTCCAGGTACTGCACACCACGCTCAGGTGTGTGCAGTACACCTGTGTGCCTGGATCCCGGACTTCCTCACAGCCCGGCCCCAGGTGGTCAGGCTGGGGGGGGGCACACGTCCAGCTCCCTCACCCTGAACACAGGATCCCCCCAGGGCTGCGTCCTCAGCCCCCTACTGTGCTCCTTGTACGCACACGACTGTGTATTCAGCTCCAGCTCCGACACCATCATCGAGCTTGCTGACGGCACCGTGGTGGTGGTGGTGGTGGTGGTGGTGGTGGGTCTGATCAACGACTCCTCCTGAACGTCAGCAAAACTAAGGAGCTGATTGTGGACTTTTAGGAGGGGATTACAACCCAGGACGCACGCAACATTGGTGATTAATGGGACTTCTGTCGACAGGGTGAGCGGCTTCAAGTACCTGGGAGTCCACGTCACGGAGCATTTCACATGGACTCTACAAACTGACTCTCTGGTGAGGAAGGCGAGGCAGCGTCTTTACCACCTCAGGCAGCTGAAGAAATTCAGGGTCTCGGTGAGGATCCTCACGTCCTTCTACGGTGGAGCGGTGCAGAGCATCCTGACAGGCAACAGCCTCCGCAGCCACGGCGACAAGAGAGAGACTGAGACGGAGTTTCTTCCCACAAGACATAAGGACTGTCAACGCTGACCTCACCAGGGGTCCTCACTGAGACACACACACAGGTCCCACTGCCTTACTGAACTGTACGCTGTATACTGTATTGTCAACTGTATCACTGTAGAGTTATAGCATACTGTATTGCATACTGTTACTTTCTTGCTGTGCCATACTGTTGTATACTGCACTGTATATCTCAATACACACTACCTCTCTTTATTCACATGTTACTTTACTGCACATATCTGTTAATACATAACAGCCTCTTCCTCTTATTTCTATTTTGTAATCCTATTCAGTATATTTACTTTTTACTCTTATTTTATTCTATTTACCAACTGGAATGCATTTTAGGAATCAGTTAGTTTAGGTAGTTAGTTAATAAGTTCTCTATTGTGTCACTTAGGACTTATTTTGCATGATCTCCGGGTGCGTTGGAATGACATTTCTCTACATATATTTATGATCGTATGTATAAGTATGTGATAAATAAACATCTTGAATCTTGAATCTTGAATCACAGTGCACTTACATCAAGAACAATCACAGTGCACTTACAGCACTGAAGGTTAGTCATGACAAGCTAGTCCCTGCCGTGGAGTAGGAGCTAAAAAAGTTCCCCAAAACGGAGTTAAAAGAACTACAATGGCTCCTAGTTCTTGCAGCGCGTACACAAAAAACGGGATGGTTCCTCCAAAAGTTCCCAGAACTATGAAAATGTTCCTGCGGCGCCAAAACCTCTCATGAGTCTATGAGAAGAATCAATCAAAGCTGGTTTGGAAGAAATTGGACAAATGGCGGATTGGACAAAATTGGAAGTGGCGGAAAATCGTATTTGGTGGAAGTCAGTGGTGTAAGCGTAAAAGTTGTAGATCATGATATGACAGCAAGACTGTGATGGTGGGATGGACAGAGTGGGACATATGGCCATTTGAAAAGTGCAACATTGACCTGCTGGTGACGGATGGTCTGATTGGGCCGCAATTTTAGATTTCGATGGTTGAGACCAAAAAGTGGTGGAATAATAATAAGAAAATGTAGAAAAACAATGGGCTGTTTGCACCATCGGTGCTTGACACCCTAAAAATATAACTGCAGGCAGCAACACAGGGGCCCATTATCATCACCAATTCACCATCACACATTTTCCGAGTTTCCATTGAACGCAGCATCGGCTGACGTAGTGACACGGTGAGTCCTGGTGACACGTAGAATTACTAATACATGGATCCACTTGTGTTGTGACTTTATCCTAAAAATGAGAAGGTCCCTGTCTACTTCCTGTCAGGTCCCTGTCTACTTCCGGTCATGTCCCTGTCTACTTCCTGTCAGGTCCCTGTCTACTTCCGGTCATGTCCCTGTCTACTTCCGGTCATGTCCCTGTCTACTTCCGGTCATGTCCCTGTCTACTTCCGGTCATGTCCCTGTCTACTTCCTGTCAGGTCCCTGTCTACTTCCTGTCAGGTCCCTGTCTACTTCCTGTAGTCCACAGACTCCTGCCTCACAGTGTCTCTTTGGAAGGAAATCACTCAGTGTGGAAGTTCCCAACAACACACTTCCACTCAAACAGATTCAACGCTGCGTGTCCCTCACACACATTTCATCAACTTTTTAAACTTTTGGGACTAAAATAAAACGGAGACGATTCGGACTCGTTGCTCTGGAGCTACAAGCCAACTCCATGTGTGACGTACCGACCACAAGCAGGTAAGACAATATGCACACACACACACACACACACACACACACACACACACAAACACACACACACACACACACACACACACACACAAACACACACAGTGTGTGCATAACCACTACAGCTCGATAGAGTCTAAACTACGTAGTTTGCAGGATGTGAATAGACGTTCAAAGCCACAACCTTTACGTTTATAATGAATCAGATGATGATATCACAAAGCGTCTTACTCCACAAACTCATTGGGTTAGGGTTAGGGTTAGGGTTAGGGTTAGGGTGGTGCAGCACCACCCGACCGCAGTTTTACAGCCTGGGCGTCTGCCTGATGCATGAACCCGTAGCTACTCAAATTTCATCAGTTTTTCACTAATTCCTGCTCCGAATGTGGATCGATTTACATGAAACTTGAACCACGAGATGTCTGAGATGTCCAGGTTCACACGACACCCCAACCGTGTCCGTAGCTGCAGCGGTTGTTGTGTTCCAGACACTTTTAGCCTGAAACGAGGAGAATAAAAATAATAAAAATCCGAACAATAACAATAGGGAGATACTTATATTTATATTTGTTAGGACTATTTTATTAAACACTCTGATATTAACACTGGAGGGATCCCTAATAATAATAATAATAATAATAATAGGAATAAATCTAGCTGCAGGCAGCAATACGTAAGGTCCAGGGTAGTCGGCTCTTTTTTAAAGTTCAATGTTGGGGTGTGCTTTGTCACTCTGTTGCGGTGTGTTTTGTGACTACTGACTTCTTTCTGCCTGGTTACATCGTAATTCTATTCGATGTGTGCCACACAGAGAAATCTTAGCAGAAGTTGACCATGCACCGTCTTGTTGGGGTTAGGGTTCGACTGATTGTTGATCACAAACTCCTTCAACACTGAACCCATCTGGATGGAACAGGAACGATGCCATGTTGGAACTACCCCGCGTACACATTTAATTCATCTTGTCTGTGAGTGCAGCGTATCCCTGACATCCACAGACTACTGACGTCAGTTTTTAGTTAACATTAGGGCCATTCGGGTCTGGATCCGTAATACTTATAATGATGATTGTACCTACAGGGGGTGCTGTGTCGCAGCTGCCGTCACTCAGCCAATCGGAGCTTGAGGAGGGGCTGGGGGCGGGGCTTTCTGTGTCACTTTATGTGTGTGTGTGTGTGTGTGTGTGTGTGTGTGTGTGTGTGTGTGTGTGTGTGTGAGATAAGCCTCCATCAGACGGGGGGGGGCAGATAATCTATTAAAAAATGTGATGAATTCTCCACAACACGACAGTTTGAACAGAGATTTAATATTTTACTGTTTTACTATTTTATTAATATTTTAATGTTTGATTCTCGGTTCAGATTGAGGCCGTGGATTAAACAAATAGATGAAAAATCAGTTTGTTGGAGATTTAATCCAGAGAGCAGCTGTGGAGAGAGGGATCTGGACGGAGAGGGAGAGAAGAGGACGGACAACAGGAAGGGGTGAGTGGAAAGAGAACGAGTACGAGTTCAACGCACACCGATCAGCCACAACATTAAACCAGTGACAGGTGAAGTGAATAACATTGATCATTGGGTTCCAATGGCACCTGTCAAGGGGTGGCATATATTATATATATATATATATATATATATATATATATATATATATACTGTTATATATTATTATTATATATATACTTTTATATATTATTATATGTATACTGTTATATATTATTATTTATATGCTGTTATATGTTATATATTATTATAATATACATAGAGATTCAAGATTCAAGATTTTTTATTTGTCACATACATATACATACTTTCATACATATATGCAGTGAAATATAGTGTTATATAATATTATTAAAAATATACTGTAATATATATTTTATATATATATACTTTTATATATTATTATTATATTTATATTTATACTGTTAAATATTATTATTATATGAGGGATATAAGAGGCAGCAAGTGA
>NC_137206.1:4987188-4999688 GCF_960531495.2 Zeus faber | reverse complement strand
ATGGATGAAGGGGTGGATGGAGGGAGGGATGGATGGAGGGATGGATGGAGGGGTGGATGGAGGGATGGATGGAGGGGTGGCTTGAGGGATGGATAGAGGGATTAATTGGGGGATGGATTGATGGATGGATAGGTGGATGGTTTGATGAGGATGGAGGGATGGATGGATGGAAATATGGATGGAGGGGTGGATGGATGGGTGGAGGGAAGGATGGGGGGATGGATGGAGGGAAGGATGGAGGGATTGATGGATGGAGGCGTGGTTTGATGAGGATAGAGGGATGGATGGATGGAGGGATGGATGGATGGATGGATGGAGGGATGGATGGATGGAGGGATGGATGGATGGAGGAATGGATGGATGGATGGATGGATGGATGGATGGAGGAATGGATGGATGGATGGAGGAATGGATGGATGGGTGGAGGGGTGGATGGATGGATGGATGGATGGAGGGGTGGATGGATGGGTGGAGGGATGGATGGATGGATGGGTGGAGGGATGGATGGATGGAGGAATGGATGGAGACGTGGTTTGATGAGGATGGAGGGATGGATGGATGGAGGGATGGATGGATGGAGGGATGGATGGATGGATGGATGGATGGAGGAATGGATGGGTGGATGGATGGATGGATGGAGGAATGGATGGATGGATGGGTGGAGGGATGGATGGATGGATGGATGGATGGATGGATGGAGGGGTGGATGGATGGGTGGAGGGATGGATGGATGGATGGATGGATGGATGGATGGGTGGAGGGATGGAGGGATGGATGGATGGATGGAAGGATGGATGGATGGAAGGATGGAGGGGTGGTTTGTTGAGGGAAGGGTGCCACTCCCCTCCCTCCCTCCTCCCTCTGCTGCTGCAGTGCAGAGGCAGGTGGAGCAGAAAGAGGGGGATGAAAGGAGAGAGGGAAGGGGGAGGAGCTTTAACCTTTAGCATGCTGCTCTGCTAGCAGACACACAGGACCTGTCTCCCTCCCTCTGTGTTTCTCTCTCCCGTCTCTCTCTCCTTCTGTGTCGCTCTCTCCATCTGTCTCTCTCTCCATCTGTCTCTCTCACCTTCTGTGTTTCTCTCTCCTGTCTCTCTCTCCTTCTGTCGCTCTCTCCATCTGTCTCTCTCGCCTTCTGTTTCTCTCTCCTTCTGTGTCTCTCTCTCCTGTCTCTCTCTCCTTCTGTGTCTCTCTCTCCTTCTGTCTCTCTCTCCTTCTGTTTCTCTCTCCTTCTGTCTCTCTCCTTCTGTGTCTCTCTCTCCTTCTGTGTCTCTCTCCTTCTGTGTCTCTCTCTCCTTCTGTCTCTCTCTCCTTCTGTGTCTCTCTCTCCTTCTGTCTCTCTCCTTCTGTGTCGCTCTCTCTATCTGTCTCTCTCCATCTGTCTCTCTCTCCTTCTGTGTCTCTCTCCTTCTGTCTCTCTCCATCTGTCTCTCTCCTTCTGTCTCTCTCCTTCTGTCTCTCTCCATCTGTCTCTCTCCATCTGTCTCTCTCCTTCTGTGTGTCTCTCTCCTTCTGTCTCTCTCCTTCTGTCTGTCTCTCTCCATCTGTCTCTCTACTTCTGTGTCTCTCTCCTTCTGTCTCTCTCCTTCTGTGTCTCTCTCCTTCTGTCTCTCTCCATCTGTCTCTCTCCTTCTATGTGTCTCTCTCCTGTGTGTCTCTCTCCTTCTGTCTCTCTCCATCTGTCTCTCCTTCTGTCTCTCTCCTTCTGTCTCTCTCCTTCTGTGTGTCTCTCCTTCTGTCTCTCTCCTTCTGTCTGTCTCTCTACTTCTGTGTCTCTCTCCTTCTGTCTCTCTCCTTCTGTGTGTCTCGCTCCTTCTGTCTCTCTCCATCTGTCTCTCTCCTTCTGTGTGTCTCTCTATCTGTCTCTCTCCTTCTGTGTCTCTCTCCTTCTGTCTCTCTCCATCTGTCTCTCTCCTTCTGTGTGTCTCTCTCCTGTCTGTCTCTCTCCTTCTGTCTCTCTCCTTCTGTGTGTCTCTCTCCTTCTGTGTCTCTCTTTCTGGGAGGGGTTGTAAATAAAAACACTGTTTTTATCGGTTTGTTTTAGTTGGTTCTCAACTTCACACTGTACTGAGTGAGGGGTTATACCTGTTATATGCCTGTCTCACTGTGATGTACCTGTCTCACTGTTATATACCCGTCTCACTGCTTATATATCTGTCTTTATAGAGTATCTTCCTCTCTCTATCTCTTTATTATAATTTAGTCACATGACTTCCTGTGAGCATGTTTCTACTTCCTGTTGGACACATCATGCAACACACACACACACACACACACACACAGTGTGACCTACATCTGATCGGATTAGACAGCTGTTCCACGAACATCCCATAGTATCAAAGCCTCATTGCCCGGGCAACCGCATCATCTACATCACTGAGGTCATACTGTAGTATCACTGAAGACTGATGATGTCATCAGCCAGCGACTCATTCTACACTACTCCTGTGTATTTATACTTGAACTTCCAGCACATCGATATTGTTTATACTAGTATGATATACTAGTATAAACTATAGTATAGTATATATTAGTACATACTATCGTATAGTACTTATTAGTACATCTCTGATCAATGGTATTGATTATATGAACTGGTTTCTATAGTAACCGCTCTGTGCTTGGCAGGTCATCACTATGACAACAGAACAAAGTGAGCAGCAAGCTCCGCCCACAGGGGCGGACACTTTCCCAGAGGCCGCCGCCCACTCCACACCCAAACAGGTAAATTGCATGTGGAGACAGAGAGTGAGACAGTTTTTATCCCACAGTGTCAGGTTTGTGGGGTACTTGTCTGTCTCTCTGTCTGTCAACCCCACTTTCAGTGACATTTGATTAAAATATTTCTGTCTGTCTGTCCGTCTGTCCCCAGCCTGCAGGGGGCGGGGCCTCGCTCTCATTAGACTCCTCCCCCCGGTCCTCCAGCAGCAGGGTGTCTCTGCGCTTCAGGACCATGCAGGTCCGGGTGACGCTGCTGGACGGAGCACTCTACACCTGCACGGTGGAGGTGTGTGTGTGTGTGTGTGTGTGTGTGTGTGTGTGTGTGTGTGTGTGTGTGTGTGTGTGTGTGTGTGTGTGTGTGTGTGTGTGTGTGTGTGTGTGTGTGTGTGTGTGCGTCCTCTGCAGGACCTCTGCTCTGCTCCAGGTCCCCACATCATCTGTCATGTCAATATTCAGTACACAACCATTGTTACAGTGTGTGTGTGTGTGTGTGTGTGTGTGTGTGTGTGTGTGTGTGTGTGTGTGTGTGTGTGTGTGTGTGTGTGTGTGTGTGCGTGTGTGTGTGTGTAGAAGCGCTGCAGAGGCCTCGTGCTGTTGGACAAAGTGTGCGACCACCTCAACCTTCTGGAGAGAGACTACTTTGGACTGACCTTCAGGGACTCTGACAACCACAAGGTGTCTGGCTGTCTGCCTGTGTGTCTGTCTGTCTGCTTGTCTACTGGCCTGGCTGCCTGTCTGTGTGTGTGTCTGTCTGTCTGTCTGTTTGTCTGTCTGTCTGTCTGTCAGAAAGCTAGTAACCTGTCTGTCTCTCGGCCTGTCCTGCAGAACTGGTTGGATCCCTCTAAAGAAATGAAGAAGCAGGTTCGAGGTCAGTGCTGAGTGTTGGAAAGTTTCACTTCTACAAGAATTCATCAGCATGATGCTACTATACATAACCATACTACTATACTACTACCATACTACTACCATACTACTACTATACTACTACCATACAACAATACTACTACCATACTACTATATGACTATTGTACTACTACTACTACTACTACTATACTACCATACTTCTACTATACTACTCCCATATTACTTTACTTCTACCATACTACCACAATACTACTATTCTACTACTATACTACTTCCATACTACTACCATACTACTATACTCCTACTATACTACTACCATACTGTATGGTAGTAGTATAGTAGTAGAATAGTAGTATGGTAGTGAACTATACTACTATAATACTACCATACTACTATACGACTTCCATACTACTATGATACTACTACGATTCTACTGTACTACTACTATACTACTACTATAATACTATGATATTACTACCATACTACTATACTACTGCTATACTACTACCATACTGCTAAACTATAATTATACTACTATGCTACTACTATACTTCTACTATACTACTATGCTACTACTATACTACTATACTACTTCTTTACCAACTAACTACTACTATACCACTATGCTACTACTACTACTACTACTGCTACTACTACTACTACTACTACACGTTACTACTACTGTACTTCTACTATGCTACTACTACTACTACTACTAATATACTACTCTACTACTACTACTAGTAAACTACTACTAATAATAGTATTGCTACTACTATTACTACTACTAATAATAATACTCCTATTACTACTACTATTACTTTTACTACCACGACTACTACTACTACTATGCTACAACTATACTACTACCATACAACAATATTACTACCATATGACTACTGTACTACTACTACTACTACTACTATACTACTATACTTCTACTATACTACTCCCGTTTAACTTTATTTCTACCATACTACTACAATATATTACTTCTTTACCAATAAACTACTACTATACCACTATGCTACTACTACCATTACTACTACTACACGTTACTACTACTGTAATTCTACTATGCTACTACTACTACTACTACTACTACTACTACTACTACTACTGCTACTACTAATATACTACTCTACTACAACTACTACTACTAAACTACTACTAATAATAATATTGCTACTACGATTACTACTACTATTACTACTACTAATAATAATACTCCTATTACTAGTACTATTACTATTACTACCACGAGTACTACTACTACTACTACTATGCTACTACTAATACTCCTACTATACTACTTCTCCTTACCAATCCCTCTCTCTCTCTCTTTTAGGGGTTCCTTGGTGTTTTGTCTTTAATGTGAAGTTTTATCCACCAGATCCTGTTCAGCTTTCAGAAGACATCACCAGGTAACACCTGTCTCTCTGCCTGCCTGCTTGTCTGTCTCTGAGCGTGTCTGTCTCTCTCTCAGCCTCTCTGTCTGCCTGTCTCCAGGTACTTCCTGTGTCTCCAGCTCAGAGATGACATCATCACTGGCCGGCTGCCATGTTCCTTCTCCACTCACACACTGCTGGGATCCTTCACCGTCCAATCAGAGCTCGGAGACTACGACCCTGGTAGATACTCTTCCCCTACTCTGCCTCTACCCTGCCTCTAGACTGAGTCTACTCTGACTCTACTCTGCCTCCACTCTGCCTCTACTCTGACTCAACTCTGCCTCTACCCTGCCTCTACTCTGACTCTACTCTGCCTCTACACAAAGTCTACTCTGCCTGTACTCTGCCTGTTCTCTGCCTGTACTCTGACTCTACTCAACCTCATCACTGAGTCTACTCCTCCCCTCCCCCTTTCCTCCTCCTCCTGTCCTCTTCTCTTCCTCATCCTGTCTCTACACCGAGTCAACTCTGCCCCTACTCTGCCTCTATTCTGACTCTACTTTGCCCCTACACCTCCTCTACACTGAGTGTACTCTGGCTCTACTCTGCCTCTACACAGAGTTTACTCTGCCTCTACTCTGACTCTACCCTGCCTATACTCTGCCTCCATACTGAGTCTATTCTGCCTCTACTCAGCCTCTGCACTGAATCTACTCTGCCTCTACACAGAGCCTACCCTGTCTCTACTCTGCTTCTACACAGAGCCTACCCTCTCTCTACTCTGCCCCTACTCTGCCTCTACTCTCAAATCTGCCTCTACCCTGCCCCCACTCTGCCACGACACTGAGTTTACTCTGCCTCTACTCCACCTTTACTCTGTCACTACTCTGACTCTACTCTGCCCCTACTCTGCCCCTACTCTCTCAACTCTGCCTCTACTCTGCCCCCACTCTGCCACTACAGTGAGTTTACTCCGCCTCTACTCTGCCACTACACTGAGTTTACTCCGCCTCTACTCCGCCTCTACTCTGTCACTACTCTGTCTCTACTCTGCCTCTATAGAGTTTACTCTGCCTCTACTCTGTCTCTACCCTGCCTATACTCTGCCTCTGCACTGAGTCTGCTCTGCCTCTACTCAGCCTCTACTCTGACCCTACTCTGCCTCAACAGTGAGTCTATTCTGCCTTTACTCTGCCTGGACTCTAACCCTACACTGAGTCGACTCTGCTCTACTCAGCCTCTACACAAGTCTACTGACTCTACTCCTCCTCCTCCTCCTCCTCTCCTCCCATCCTCCTCTACTCCTCCTCTCTTCCTCCTCCACCTCCTCCTCTTCTCCTCCTCCAGATGAACCAGATGTCTCTGAGCTGCGCTTTGCTCCGACTCAGACGAAGGAGATGGAGCAGAAGGTTCAGGAACTGCACCGAGGATACAGGTCACACACACACACACACACACACACACACACACACACACACACACACACACACACACACACACACACACACACACACACACACACAGTGAAAACATTTCTTTTTTTTGCTGCAGTAGTACAAACTTATATGATATTATGTTCAGGCTGACCAGAGCCACATAGAACAAGCCTTCACAGTGTTCATGGTAATGCAGCAGATCTCCCATCAATGGTCCAGACAGCGCTGCAGTAAAAGTCTGATTCAGACAGAAAGCTTCAAAATAAAAGTATGTTGTGAAGATGAAATGAGGAATGAAACGGTATTTTAAAACATTATTCACTGTGTGTGTGTGTGTGTGTGTGTGTGTGTGTGTGTGTGTGTGTGTGTGTGTGCACAGGGGGATGACTCCAGCTGAGGCAGAGCTGCACTTTCTGGAAAATGTGAAAAAACTTTCAATGTACGGAGTCGACCTTCACCATGCCAAGGTACACACCAACACACACACACACACCAACACACATACACACACCAACACACACACACACACACACACACACACACACACACACACACACACACACACACACACACACACACACACACACACACACATACATGCACACACACAGACATGCACACACACATACATGCACACACATACTCCATCACTATTGATCTTTGTCGCAGCAGCAGCATCTATGTTTCCATTTCCTGTTTCCATCGACACACACAATGTAACACACACACAGTAATACACACTTTAATACACACTGCAACACACACACACTGTAACACACACACTCCAACACACACTGCAACACACAAACTCTGACACACACTGCAACACACTGTGCAGCACAGCACACACTGCGCAGCAGTACAGCACAGTAAACAACACAGTAAACAACACAGTAAACAACACAGTAAACAACACAGTAAACAGCACAGTAAACAGCACAGTAAACAACACAGTAAACAACACAGTAAACAGCACAGTAAACAGCACAGTAAACAACACAGTGAACAACACAGTAAACAACACCGTAAACAACACAGTAAACAACACAGTAAACAGCACAGTAAACAGCACAGTAAACAACACCGTAAACAACACAGTAAACAACACAGTAAACAGCACAGTAAACAACACAGTAAACAGCACAGTAAACAGCACAGTAAACAGCACAGTAAACAACACCGTAAACAACACAGTAAACAACACAGTAAACAACACAGTAAACAGCACAGTAAACAGCACAGTAAACAACACAGTAAACAGCACAGTAAACAGCACAGTAAACAACACCGTAAACAACACAGTAAACAACACAGTAAACAACACAGTAAACAGCACAGTAAAAAGCACAGTAAACAACACAGTAAACAGCACAGTAAACAGCACAGTAAACAGCACAGTAAACAACACAGTAAACAACACAGTAAACAACACAGTAAACAACACAGTAAACAGCACAGTAAACAGCACAGTAAACAGCACAGTAAACAACACCGTAAACAACACAGTAAACAACACAGTAAACAGCACAGTAAACAACACAGTAAACAACACAGTAAACAACACAGTAAACAGACAAAGACCTTTGGGCTGTGAACTTGGAGCTGATCACATCATCATGTGATGAGAGAACATTATTGATCAGGTGTCCTGATGACGACAAGTGCATGGAAACACACACACACACACACACACACACACACACACACACACACACACACACACACACACACACACACACACTCCATCACTATTGATCTTTCTCGCAGCAGCGTCTGTTTCCATTTCCTGTTTCCATCGACACACACAATGTAACACACACTGTTACACACACAGTAGCACACACTGTAACACACACTGTTACACACACGGTAGCACACACTGTAACACACACTGTAACACACACTGTTACACACTGTAAAGCACACTGTTACACAAACAATGTAACACACACTGTTACACACACAGTAGCACACACTATAATACACACTGTTACACACAGTAGCACACACTGTAACACACACTGTTACACACACAGTAGCACACACTGTTACACACACTGTAACACACACTGTTACACACACTGTAAAGCACACTGTAACACAAACAATGTAACACACTGTTACACACACAGTAGCACACACTGTTACACACACAGTAGCACACACTGTAACACACACTGTTACACACACAGTAGCACACACTGTTACACACACTGTAACACACACTGTTACACACACAGTAGCACACACTGTAACACACACTATTACACACACAGTAGCACACACAGTAGCACACACTGTAACACACACTATTACACACACAGTAGCACACACTGTTACACACACTGTTACACACACAGTAGCACACTGTAACAGAGTGTAAAACGCACTGTAACGCACACACACACTGTAACACACACACACACAGTGCAACACACACTGTAACAGACACTATAACACACACACTGCAACACACACTGTAACACACGCTATAACACACACACTATAACACACACTGTAACACACGCACACACACTGCAACACACACTGTAACACACACGCTATAACACACACTAACACACACTGTAACACACACAGTTACACACTGTAACACACGCACACACACTGCAACACACACTGTAACACGCACGCTATAACACACACACTAACACACACTGTAACACACACTGTAACACACACAGTAACACACACACTAACACACACTGTAACACACACTGTAACACACACTGTAACACACACAGTAACACACACTGTAACACACACTGTAACACACACTAACACACACTGTAACACACACACTGTAACACACACAGTAACACACACTGTAACGCACACAGTAACACACACAGTAACACACACTGTAACACACACTGTAACACACACACTGTGACACACACTGACACACACAGTAACAGACACAGTAACACACACTGTAACACACACAGTAACACACACAGTAACAGACACAGTAACACACACAGTAACACACACACAGTAACACACACTGTAACACACACTGTAACACACACTGTAACACACACATTGTAAGACAAGATGAAGATACTTGATTAACCCTCAAAGGGAAATTCCAGTGTTGCAGCAGTAATGACCCACATGACAAAACACACCTTTTGAAATCGATTATTATTATTATTATGATTATTAATATTAGTATTATTATTAATAATCATAATTATGATTATGATTATTAATATTATTATTATTAATAATAATTATGATTATGATTATCAATATTATTATTATTATTATTAATAATAATAATAATAATAATAATAATAATAATTAATAATAATAATAATTATTATTATTATTATTAACATTATTATTTTTAATAGAGATCAATTATTGATAAAGAGACACTGTGTTAGTAGTTTGATGTGTTGGTTAGTAGTTTAGTGTGTTGATAGTTTAGTGTGTTAGTGGTTTGATGTGTTGGTTAGTAGTTTAGTGTGTTGGTAGTTTAGTGTGTTAGTGGTTTGATGTGTTGGTTAGTAGTTTAGTGTGTTGGTAGTTTAGTGTGTTAGTGGTTTGATGTGTTGGTTAGTAGTTTAGTGTGTTGGTAGTTTAGTGTGTTAGTGGTTTGATGTGTTGGTTAGTAGTTTAGTGTGTTGGTAGTTTAGTGTGTTAGTGGTTTGATGTGTTGGTTAGTAGTTTAGTGTGTTGGTAGTTTAGTGTGTTAGTGGTTTGATGTGTTGGTTAGTAGTTTTTTACATTTATTACATTATTACTACACGTAGTTTAGTGTGTTAGTAGTTTAGTGTGTTGGTTTGTAGTTAAGTGTGTTAGTAGTTTAATGCGTTGGTTAGTAGTTTAGGGTGTTGGCAGATGAGTGTGTTAGTAGTTTGATGCGTTGGTTAGTAGTTTAGTGTGTTGGCAGATGAGTGTGTTAGTAGTTTAATGCGTTGGTTAGTAGTTTAGTGTGTTGGCAGATGAGTGTGTTAGTAGTTTGATGTGTTGGTTAGTAGTTTAGTGTGTTAGTAGTTTGATGTGTTGGTTAGTAGTTTGGTGTGTTAGTAGTTTGATGTGTTGGTTAGTAGTTTAGTGTGTTAGTAGTTTAATGTGTTGGTTAGTAGTTTAGTGTGTTGATAGTTTAGTGTGTTAGTGGTTTGATGTGTTGGTTAGTAGTTTAGTGTGTTAGTGGTTTGATGTGTTGGTTAGTAGTTTAGTGTGTTGATAGTTTAGTGTGTTAGTGGTTTGATGTGTTGGTTAGTAGTTTAGTGTGTTAGTGGTTTGATGTGTTGGTTAGTAGTTTAGTGTGTTGATAGTTTAGTGTGTTAGTGGTTTGATGTGTTGGTTAGTAGTTTAGTGTGTTAGTGGTTTGATGTGTTGGTTAGTAGTTTAGTGTGTTGGTAGTTTAGTGTGTTAGTGGTTTGATGTGTTGGTTAGTAGTTTAGTGTGTTGGTAGTTTAGTGTGTTAGTGGTTTGATGTGTTGGTTAGTAGTTTAGTGTGTTGGTAGTTTAGTGTGTTAGTGGTTTGATGTGTTGGTTAGTAGTTTAGTGTGTTGGTAGTTTAGTGTGTTAGTGGTTTGATGTGTTGGTTAGTAGTTTTTTACATTTATTACATTATTACTACACGTAGTTTAGTGTGTTAGTAGTTTAGTGTGTTGGTTTGTAGTTAAGTGTGTTAGTAGTTTAATGCGTTGGTTAGTAGTTTAGGGTGTTGGCAGATGAGTGTGTTAGTAGTTTGATGCGTTGGTTAGTAGTTTAGTGTGTTGGCAGATGAGTGTGTTAGTAGTTTGATGTGTTGGTTAGTAGTTTAGTGTGTTGGCAGATGAGTGTGTTAGTAGTTTAATGCGTTGGTTAGTAGTTTAGTGTGTTGGCAGATGAGTGTGTTAGTAGTTTGATGTGTTGGTTAGTAGTTTAGTGTGTTAGTAGTTTGATGTGTTGGTTAGTAGTTTGGTGTGTTAGTAGTTTGATGTGTTGGTTAGTAGTTTAGTGTGTTAGTAGTTTAATGTGTTGGTTAGTAGTTTAGTGTGTTGATAGTTTAGTGTGTTAGTGGTTTGATGTGTTGGTTAGTAGTTTAGTGTGTTAGTGGTTTGATGTGTTGGTTAGTAGTTTAGTGTGTTGATAGTTTAGTGTGTTAGTGGTTTGATGTGTTGGTTAGTAGTTTAGTGTGTTAGTGGTTTGATGTGTTGGTTAGTAGTTTAGTGTGTTGGTAGTTTAGTGTGTTAGTGGTTTGATGTGTTGGTTAGTAGTTTAGTGTGTTGGTAGTTTAGTGTGTTAGTGGTTTGATGTGTTGGTTAGTAGTTTAGTGTGTTGGTAGTTTAGTGTGTTAGTGGTTTGATGTGTTGGTTAGTAGTTTAGTGTGTTGGTAGTTTAGTGTGTTAGTGGTTTGATGTGTTGGTTAGTAGTTTTTTACATTTATTACATTATTACTACACGTAGTTTAGTGTGTTAGTAGTTTAGTGTGTTGGTTTGTAGTTAAGTGTGTTAGTAGTTTAATGCGTTGGTTAGTAGTTTAGGGTGTTGGCAGATGAGTGTGTTAGTAGTTTGATGCGTTGGTTAGTAGTTTAGTGTGTTGGCAGATGAGTGTGTTAGTAGTTTGATGTGTTGGTTAGTAGTTTAGTGTGTTGGCAGATGAGTGTGTTAGTAGTTTAATGCGTTGGTTAGTAGTTTAGTGTGTTGGCAGATGAGTGTGTTAGTAGTTTGATGTGTTGGTTAGTAGTTTAGTGTGTTAGTAGTTTGATGTGTTGGTTAGTAGTTTGGTGTGTTAGTAGTTTGATGTGTTGGTTAGTAGTTTAGTGTGTTAGTAGTTTAATGTGTTGGTTAGTAGTTTAGTGTGTTAGTAGTTTGATGTGTTGGTTAGTAGTTTGGTGTGTTAGTAGTTGAATGTGTTGGTTAGTAGTTTAATCTGTTGGTTAGTAGTTTAGTGTGTTAGTAGTTTGGTGTGTTAGTAGTTTTGTGTGTTGGTAGTTTAATGTATTGGTTAGTAGTTTAGTGTGTTAGTAGTTTAATGTGTTGGTTAGTAGTTTAGTGTGTTAGTAGTTTGGTGTGTTGGTTAGTAGTTTAGTGTGTTAGTAGTTTAATGTGTTGGTTAGTAGTTTAGTGT
>NC_137206.1:4964688-4984688 GCF_960531495.2 Zeus faber | reverse complement strand
ACACCACTACTACTACTACTACTACATTACTACTACTACTACACTACTACTACACTACTACTACTACACTATTACTACTACTATACAACTACTACACTGCTACTACTACTACTGCACTACTACTACTACTACAATTCTACTACTACCACTACACTACTGCACTACTACTACCACTAATACACTACTGCTACTACTAAACTACTACTACTTCTAATTCTACACTACTACTACACTACTACTACTACAACACCACGACTACTATTACGACTACACTACTACTACTACACTACTACTACCACACTACTGCTACAACTAAACTACTACTAATGCTACATTACGACAACTACTACAACACCACTACTACTATTATGACTACACTACTACTACTACTACTACTACTACACTACTACTACTATTACAACTACACTACTACTACACTACTCCAACACTACTTCACTACTACCACTACTACTACTACACTATTACTAATAGTACCAGTAGTACTGCACTACAGTCCAAACTGAATGTGTCCATGTGTGAGTGCTTGTTGGATGCTGTATGATGATCATAACAATGTGCTGTGACCTTGGAGTGCTTTCTCTCTGAGCTTTACTCTGGTTTACTGAGCGACCGTTGGTGCGTCTTTCTGACCAGACGTTGTTATTGGTCCCCAGATCCAAGGGCCACGCCCACTCACAGTGGGAGTGGCTCCCCAGACGTCGTAGCCCTAACCCATATCGCCAAGAAAAGCTCACGTTCAGGTAGCCGAAGCCACACAGAGCAGACAGGACGCACAGAAGGTTCCAGGACTTTTGAAGAACTCACAACTCTGGTCATAATAACAACCTGGATTCTGATTGGCTGGAGAGGCTTAAAGGGGGACCTATCATGCTCCTTTTTACACAAGTTAATATAGGTCCCCAAAACATGTTATTTTTTCTTTCATTTTTTGCTGAAAATACCACTGAGATGATGCATTCTAACATGCCTCTATACCATCCTGTTACAAAGCGGGTGTTTTTTTTGTGGAAGGAGCCACCGTCCCAAGTTCTGTGAACCAAAGGGCTTTGAGCACGGCTTCCGGGTTCAGTTGTGTTTAGTCCGTAACTTCCACTGATTTCACCTCATCAGCCCACCAACATATGAGCAAATTTGAGGGGAGAAATAATCAAGCCAGTTTTCAACTCATATTAGATCTACAAGGCCTCATTTAAAAGCTTCTTCTGACTCTTGGAAACGTTGAAAAATAAAATAAATAAAATACATCTACAATAAAATACATCTACAATAAAAACACACTGTTTTTATTGGTTTTGTTTGGAGAAATGCGCAACGGATCGCCTCTATCTAACGCATACTTTTTTTTTTTTTTTAAGAAACACCGGAATTATTTTCTGAATACTTACATTTCCATCGTCTGCGGTTTTGTCACGGGCAGTTGGTATTTATTCCTCTTTCTTTTTCAAGATTTGTTTGTTTGTTGAGTAACTCAGATGTTGGGGCCGTTCTCATTCTACCGAAGCCCCACGTGACGTAGGAAGGGGATTCAAGTCTGAGCGGCTTATTTCATCACATGTTTTTTGAAAAGGACAGATCACAACAAACTGACTGAGTTGTTTTATTTCGCTGCGTGTGTGTTAGTTGTTAGTAGTAAGTAGTAAGTAGTTAGTGGAGATCCACATGGATGTGCAAAGGTACTGAAAAAGTCAGTTTTGCATTATAGGTCCCTTTTCATTTCATTAATTCAAACCAATCGTCCTTTGAGGAGTTCACTCTCTGACTGGACCTTTCACCCCTGAATGAGCGGAAGGTCCTGGAATCCTCCTGATGCTCGCCTCACAGCCTGAGCTCCACTGCTGCTGCTGACCCCTCATCCCACCTCCAGGTCACTGGGACTCAACTCTGACTGGGATGAGAACCCTAGTTTTACTGGGACCAACAGTAAAGTTTTACTGGCATTAAGAAGAAGGTTTTTACTGGGCTAAGAGTAAACCTTTACTGGGATTAAGGTTTTACCGATTCTGCTGGCTCATATTTTAACTTCACACTGTGGAGCTTCATGGTACTACACTCATACAGTAGTACTATGAGTAGTATTATTTCTACGAGTGCAGAATGTGTCACTTTGTGTGTCACAGTGACACACAATGTGAAGCACAGTGACACAACGTAACACACAACCAAACACACAACGTGACATAAAACATGATGCACAGTGACACACGTGACACACAACCAAACACAACGTGACACACAGTGACACAACGTAATACACAACCAAACACACAACGTGACATACAACATGATGCACAGTGACACACAACGTGACACACAACGTGACGCACAGTCAAACACAACGTAAGACACATTGTTACGCACAGTGACACACAAGTTGACACAACGTAACACACAACCAAACACACAATGTGACATACAAGTGATGCAGAGTGACACAACCTGACACACAACGTGACCCACAGTGACACACAACGTAAGACACAATGTGACGCACAGTGACACACAAAGTGACACACAACATGACACACAACCTGACACACAACGTGACACACAGTGACAGACAACGTAAGACACAATGTGACACACAACGTGACACAGTGACACACAACAAGAGACTGACACAACGTAACACACAACCAAACACACAACGTGACATACTACATGATGCATAGTGACACACAACCAAACAGAACGTGACACACAGTGACACACAACGTAACACACAACCAAACACACAACGTGACATACAACATGATGCACAGTGACACACAACGTGATGCACAGTCAAACACAACGTAAGACACATTGTGACGCACAGTGACACACAACCAAACACAATGTGACACACAGTGATGCACAGTGACACAATGTAACACACAACCAAACACACAACGTGACATACAACTTGATGCACAGTGACATACGTGACACAGTGACATACGTGACACACAACCAAACACAACGTGACACACAGTGACACACAATGTGACACAATGTAACACACAACCAAACACACAATGTGACATACAACATGATGCACAGTGACACACAACGTGATGCACAGTCAAACACAACCTAAGACACATTGTGACGCACAGTGACACACAACGTGACACAACCTGACACACAACGTGATGCACAGTGACACACAATGTGACACACAGTGACACACAACGTGACACGGTGACACACAACCAAACACACAAGGTGACATACAACATGATGCACCGTGACACACAACCAAACACAATGTGACACACAGTGATGCACAGTGACACAATTTAACACACAACCAAACACACAACGTGACATACAACTTGATGCACAGTGACATACGTGACACAGAACCAAACACAACGTGACACACAGTGACACACATTGTGACACAATGTAACACACAACCAAACACACAATGTGACATACAACATGACGCACAGTGACACACGTGACGCACAACCTGACACACAACATGACACACAGTGACACAACGTAACACACAACCAAACACACAACGTGACATACAACATGATGCAACGTGACACACAACCAAACACAATGTGACACACAGTGACGCACAGTGACACAACGTAACATGCAACGAAACACACAACATGACATACAACAAGATGCACAGTGACACACGTGACACACAACCAAACACAATGTGACACACAGTGACACAACGTAACACAACCAAACACACAACGTGACATACAACATGATGCACAGTGACACACAACGTGACAAACAACGTGATGCACAGTCAAACAACGTAAGACACAGTGACACACAAAGTGACTCACAGTGACACAACGTAACACAACCAAAAACACAACGTGACATACAACGTGATGCACAGTGACATACAATGTAACATACAACGTGACACACAGTGACACAATGTGACACAGTGACACACAACGTGACGCACAGTGACACAACGTAACACATAACGTGACACACAGTGACACACAACCTGACGCACAGTGACACAACGTAACACACAACCAAACACACAACGTGACATACAACGTGATGCAGTCACACACATCGTCACACACATCGTCACACACAACATGACGCAGTGACACACAGTTACACACAATGTGACACACAACGTGACACACAGTGACACACGGTGATACAACGGACACACACTGACATCGAAGGACTTGGGCCAAAACTACAAACATCCCAGAATTCACTGCAGCCTGCTGAAGTTATACATAGGATTAGAGAGGCAGGACCACTTCCAACCAGCAGGTGGGGCTGCAAACTGAAACTGTGTTACCATGGAAGCTGCACTATAGGACTATTTGAGGTGTAGATGTGATACACCTGATCAATACCTCTGTTGCTCCGCCCCCAGTGCATGTTCACTTCGCTGAATGGCCGGTTCTTCATCTCATGCTGAGTTCTGATTGGCTTGGCGTGCCGTTGTCTTAGCAACGAGCGGCCATGATGCTTTTTGGCTGCTGAAAAAAGCAGAGGCATGACAGACAGACAGACAGACAGACAGACAGACAGGCGGAAACTCTTGTTGCACAATGTTAAACTGATGGCATCAACCCTGGTGTGTGTGTGTGTGTGTGTGTGTGTGTGTGTGTGTGTGTGTGTGTGTGTGTGTGTGTGTGTGTGTGTTAATGTGTGTGTGTGTGTGTGTGTGTTAATGTGTGTGTTTATATGTGTATGTTTGTGTGTGTGTGCATGTGTGTGTGTCTGTGTGTGATGAAACATGTGTGTGTGTGTGGGTGTGTGTTTATGTGTGTGTATATATGTGTATCTTTGTGTGTGTGTATGTTTGTGTGTGTGCATGTGTGTGTGCATGTGTGTTTGTATGTTTGTGTGTGTCTGTGTGTGTGTGTGTGATGATATGTGTGTATATATGTGTATCTTTGTGTGTGTCTGTGTGTGTGTGTGTGTGATGATATGAGTGTATATATGTGTATCTTTGTGTGTGTGTGTGTGTGTGTGTGCATGTGTGTGTATATGTGTGTGTATATGTGTGTGTGTGTGTGTGTGTGTGTGTGTGTGTGTGTGTGTGTGTTGGTGTGTGTGTTTGTGTGTGTGTGTGTGTGTAGATATGGGTACCGGTCTCTATGCAGCCTCTAAATCCATCGCTCTGAGCGACCTCATCACCACGGCCACGGCAGAGAGAAGAGCAGAGGAGAGAGACAACTATCGCCGAGGTAGAGTACTGCTACGTTACTACTACAGTACTACTACAGTACTACTAAAATACTACTACAGTACCTCTCTGGTAGAGTACTGCTACCTTGGTACTACAGTACTATAACAGTGCAGTACTACTCTGGTATAGTAATGCATTAGTACTACAGAACTACTCTGTAAGAATACTACAGAATTACTCTGTAAGAGTACTGTACTGTAGTATTCTGGTAAAGTACCGGATCAGAGCATTACTAAGTATTTGATACTGTGTAGTTGTACTAAGAGTACTGAAATGTGTTTTGAACGGAAACTGTTTTATATGTTTTGCTTTTAATATTGATGATGATTTATTGACAGGAAGTGATAACTTAATTTAATATAATTATCAACTATTTCCTGTTATTAATGTTCAACTGGACATGATCCTTCTATTGTAGTTTCTATGGAGTCACTGTCGAGCATTAGCATTAACATTAGCATTAGCATGTAGGTACAATACGAGGGGCTTTTGAATGTGGTTGCCGTGGGTACGGTCGTTAGTTACAGACAGTTATTATTATAAAATACTGACGACGGTGAAATCTGTTATGAAGCCAAACGCTCCTCCACCTCCTCCTCCTCCTGCTCCTCCTTCTGCTTCTTTACCTTCTCCTCCTGCTCCTCCACCTCCTCCTGCTGCTCCACCTCCTCCACCTTCTCCTGCTCCCTACCTCCTTCTCCTGCTCCTCCACCTCCTCCTGTTCCACCTCCTCCTCCTGTTCCACCTTCTGCTCCTCCACCTCCTCCTCCTGCTCCTCCACCACCTCCTCCTCCTTTTCCTCCCCCTCCTCCTGCTCCCCCCCTCCTCCTGCTCCCCCACCTCCTCCTTCTGCTCCTCCACCTCCTCCTGCTCCTCTACCTTCTCCTCCTGGTCCTTTACCTCCTCCTGTTCCGCCACCTCCTCCTACTGCTCCTTTACCTTTCTCTTCCTCCACCTCCTCCTCCTGCTCCTAAACCTCCTCCTGCTGCTCCTTTATCTCCTCCTCCTCCTGTTCCACCTCCTCCTACTCCTCCTGCTGCTCCTTTGCCTGTTTTCTTCCAGTTGAGGAGGTCGTGCTGGTGGAGCAGAAGAGGACAGGAGAAGAGCAAGCGCTGCAGCAGGAGAGGGTGGAGGAGGTGGAGGAGGAGGAAGAGCAGGAGGTGAAGGAGGAGCAGGAGGTGGAGGAGGAGGAGCAAGAGGTGGAGGAGGAGGAGCACACCAGAGCAACAGAGAACTCACAGACCAGTCAGCACAAGCAGGTAGTGCACACACACTGTACACACACACACACTGTACACACACACACTGTACACACACACACTGTACACACACACTGTACACACACACACTGTACACACACACACTGTACACACTGTACACACACTGTACACACACACACACTGTACACACACACTGTACACACACACACTGTACACACACACACACACTGTACACACACACACACTGTACACAGCCACACACACACACTGTACACACACCGTGTACAAACACACATTGTACACACACATACACACACTGTACACACACACTGTACTGGCACACTGTACAAACACACCTTACACACACACTGTACACACACACTATACACACACTGTAGACACACACTGTAAACACAGACACACTGTACACACACACTGTACACACACTGTAGACACACACTGTACACACACACTGTACACACACACTGCACAGACACACTGTACACACAGAAACACTGTACACACACACTGTACACACACACTGTACACACACACTGCACACACCGTGTACACACACACGCTGTACACACACACTGTACACACACACTGTGCACACACTGTACACATACACACACTTTACACACACACTGTACACATACACACACTGCACACACACACTGTACACACACTGTACACATACACACACTGTACACACACACTGTACACATACACACACTGTACACATACACACTGTACACACAGTACACATACACACACTGTAGACACACACACCCACACACACACTGTACACACAGATTGTACACATACACTGTAGACACACACACACTGTACACATCCACACTGTACACATACGCAGACTATAGACACACACACTGTACACACACACTGTACACACTTACGGTACAGTCATACACCCTGTACTCACAAACACACACACACACACACACTCACACACACACACACACACACACTGGACACATACACACACACACTGTACACACACGCACTGTACGTACATACATACACACACAAACACACACTGTGATCATACATTCAAAATGATATTTCTACTGACATATACTGTCTGTCTGTCTGTTTGTCTGTCTGTCTTTCTCTCTGTTAGACTGAGCTCACAGACACAGCAATGGACGGGGAACTTACAGCTACTGAGGTAAACAAACATTTGTAGTAGTAGTACTAGTAGTAGTGCTACTGGTAATACTACGATTACTACGAGGAAGACTACTGCTACAAGTACTACTTACAGTAGTCACTTTAAGAGGGTGTGTGCAACGTGGCTACAGGAGGAGGAGGTTTAAACGGGCGTGGTCGTGTTACTGGTGAAATGCATGCTGGGAGATGCGGGATGGGCCAGCCAAGCAGCTCCTCCTGTTCTTCCCCACGTTCCTCCTTTACCCCCCGGTTGTCGGGGATCTGCTCCGGGGGCGTGGGCCCCGGGGGCGCGGGCCCCGGGGGCGCGGGCCGCGGGGGCGCGGGCCCCGGGGGCGTGGGCTCTCTTTGGAGATCCTGTTTGGCCAGTGGATGCAGGTGCTATGGAGGCTCATTCATGTGGTTCCTAACGAACCCCCGTCACCCCCTGTGGTTCCCCCCCCGTGGAACCAGAACCTGATCTCTTGGGGCTGTTGACCTTTGACCTCCATGGGGCGGAGTTGACTGAAGACACTTCCAGCTTTGTTAAGCCTGCCCTGCATGTGTTGCGCTCCCAAGATGGTGAAACTGTCAGCGTTGTTCCATCCATGTTGGTTGGAGGTGTTGAGCCTGTTTGGAGACATGCAGCAGGGTCCACTGCTTCATCTGCTTCCTGTCTGAGCTCCATCTGCTTCCTGTCGGAGCTCCATCTGCTTCCTGTCTGAGCTCCATCTTCTTCCTGTCTGAGCTTCCATCAACAGCAGGACATTCTACTGTGAACAGGGAGAGTCTTCTACCGCACCAGGCATCACACACAGTATCTGGAGGTTTAGTATTAGGAGCAGTATCTGAAGGTGTAGTATTTGGAGCAGTATCTGGAGGTGTAGTATTAGGAGCAGTATCTGAAGGTGTAGTATTAGGAGCAGTATCTGAAGGTGTAGTATTAGGAGCAGTATCTGGAGGTGTAGTATTAGGAGCAGTATCTGGAGGTGCAGTATTAGGAGCAGTATCTGGAGGTGTAGTATTATGAGCAGTATCGGAAGGTGTAGTATTAGGAGCAGTATCTGGAGGTGCAGTATTTGGAGCAGTATCTGGAGGTGTAGTATTAGGAGCAGTATCTGGAGGTGTAGTATTAGGAGCAGTATCTGGAGGTGCAGTATTAGGAGCAGTATCTGGAGGTGTAGTATTATGAGCAGTATCGGAAGGTGTAGTATTAGGAGCAGTATCTGGAGGTGCAGTATTAGGAGCAGTATCTGGAGGTGCAGTATTTGTTGTGTCGATGTGAGGCAGCATCACAGGAGGGCGTCATCCTTTCCTGAATGGAGCGTTGTGAACTCCTCCTCCACCTGCTCCACCTCCACACAACTTCCTGGGAATGTGGCCTCATGTGGACTCCACTTTGGAACAATCTGCCTCTCTCTGCTGTCTAACTCTGTCTGTCTGTCTGTCTGTCTGTATGTATGTCACCTGTCTGTCTGTCACCTGTCTGTCTGTCTGTCGCCTGTCTATCTGCCAGTCTGACCAGGATGATGAATCAGATTTGAAGACTCAGGTACGTTGTGAATAACATTGTAAGTATTTTTATTATTTGATATATTTCAATGTATTATTTGATTGCGGATGCTCAACTTTCTCCTCCTCCTCCTTCTCCTCCTCCTTCTCCTCCTCCTCCTCCTCCTCCTCCTTCTCCTTCTCCTCCTCTCTTCTGCTTCTTCCCTCAGGAGAGTCTAGCCAGTCCAGAGGAGGTGCAGCGGGTCCAGTCCTCCATCAGTGCTCTGCGACGCTCCTTCTTAGAGGAGGCGGGAGGAGGTGCAGGGGGTGAGGGGCAGACTGAGTGGGAGCGACGACTCTCCTCCTCCCCTCTCCGCCGGCTGGAGGAGGCACCAATGATAGAGCCTCTGGAACCAGAGGAGGTGTGTCTATATCTGTCTGCCTGCCTGCCTGTCTGTCTGTCTGTCTGTCTGTCTGTCTGTCTGTCTCTCTGTCTGCCTGTCTGTCTGTCTGTCTGTCTATAGTGTGGTGAAAGAGCCAGGAAGTGTGTTCAGACCCAGGAGTGCAGATCTCTAGATGCATTCTGGAAGCTCTGGATGCACTGCTCTGGACGCCCTGGAAGCTCTAGATGCTCAGGATGTCATTTAAACTCTAGATGTTCTGGAGCACCGTTTGCTCTGGACGTCCTGGAAGCTCTAGATGCTCTGGACGTCATTGAAACTCTAGATGTTCTGGAGCACCGTTTGCTCTGGACGTCCTGGAAGCTCTCAATGCTCTGGATGCCCCGGTCGCTCTGGGCATTCTGTAAGCTCTACATGCTCTGGACGTTCCGGAAACTCTAGATGCTCTGGAGCACTGGTTGCTCTGGACTTCCTGGATGCTCTGGACGTCCTGGAAGCCCTGGATGCCCTGGACGCCCCGGTCGCTCTGGGCGCTCCCCTTGCGTGGAAGACTTAAAGAGATGTTGAGCCCAGTCCTGGCGGCAGCTTGCTGTGCCGTCCGGCTCTGTGTTCCAACAGTGTCTTCAGAATAGAACACACTCATCAGCTCTGTGCTACAAGTGCTATGTTGACAATTTTTGCTAAATATGAAATATGATGTTTTGCTTATGATATGATGTTCCTGAAAAATGAAATGATTACTCTTAAATAAAGGACCGCGGGGGGAAAAAAAAGACAAATATATTTGCGGGACCTGATTTAACCATAACTTCTAAACCTGTGGGGGCCCTTACGAAGGGGCGCTGGTTTGAGGCCCCTGGTTCATTCTGTCCATCATTTCCATGATGTTCCAACTGGAACTCAGCGCAGGCAGCAATGCATCATGAGATCTCTGTTGAGGTTTGAACTTCACGGTTCTTGTGTGTGTGTGAACATTCATTTCTTCGCCTCTTTCACACCATCTCTCTCGCTCTCTCCAGATCACAGTAGAGCAGCCAAAACGCTCTGTAGGATCTGCACTGGACAGCAGCTGCACTGGGGTAGATTATTTAAATAGTATAACTATCACTCCTCTACCTCTATCACTCCTCCATCTCTATCACTCTATCTCTATCGCTCTATCTCTATCATCCCTTTGTCTCTATCACTCTACCTCTATCACGCCCCTATCTCTATTGCTCTATCTTTATCACTCCTCTATCTCTATCGCCCTATGACTATCATCCCTCTACCTTGTACCATCTCTATCACTCTACCTCTATCACTCCTCTATCTCTATGGCCCTATGTCTATCATCCCTCTACCTCTATCACTCTATCTCTATCGCTATCACTCTATCTCTCACTCCTCTATCCCTATCACTATCTCAATCGCTCTGTCATCAACTCTATTTCTATCACTCTAGCTCTTTCACTCCTCTATATCGCTATATCTCTCTCATGACTATATCACTCTATCTTGATAACTCCTCTATCACTCTATTTCTATCAGTGCTCTGTCTCTATCACTCTCTCTCTCACCCTCTAGCTCTATCACTCCTCTATGTCTATCGCTTTATCTCTATCACTCCTCTATCTCTATCGCTTTATCCCTATCACTCCTCTATCTCTATCACTCCTCTATCTCTATCACTTTATCTCTATCACTCCTCTATCTCTATCACTCCTCTATCTCTATCACTTTATCCCTATCACTCCTCTATCTCTATCACTCCTCTATCTCTATCACTCCTCTTTCTCCCACTTCTTTATCTCTATCATCCCTCCATCTCTATCACTCCTCTGTATCAATCTCGATCGCTTTATCGCTATCACTCCTCTATCTCTCACTCTATCTATCACTTTACTCTCTTTACTCACTGAGACATTTTGGAATGTTCTGGTTTGTGAGAGAGAGAGGTTTCTCCTGCACAGTGTGTAGTTCATGTGTGTGTGTGTGTGTGTGTGTGTGTGTGTGTGTGTGTGTGTGTGTGTGTGTGTGTGTGTGTGTGTGTGTGTGTGTGTGTGTGTGTGTGTGTGTGTGTGTGTGTGTGTGTGCGCGCGCAGCCCCGCCCCTTCACGGACATGTCTCCAGAGCTGACGGCATTGATACGTTCAGCTCAGCGGCAAGACACCAAGACCTGGACCAGGACCATTCCAGACCCGACCCACGGCCTGGTCCAGGTGGGTCAGACTGGGACTCGCCAAGTAGAGCCAGTACAGACTGGTTGTACTAAGACTTCCTGTTTTTCTTTCAGATGTCAGAGAAGGTGGAGACGGTCTTCCTGAAGGCGGAGCCACATGACCAGAGCCAGCCAACCACAGAGCAGGTAGCAGCTAATTATCTGTTGGGCCCGCCCCCTAGGAACCCCCCGCCCCCCCCACCAGGTGAGGACTGGGACTCAAACCAGTCAAACCAGTCATCCAGCGCTGGGTCTAGCGAGGAAGAGGAAGAGGAAGAGGAAGATAGCATAAGCGAAGATGCTATCAGTGTGTTAGCGCAGGCTGCGGTGGAGGAGGCTGTGGAGGCTGCGCTGAGCCACGCCCACCTCCTGGAGGCTAACGCCTCTAGCCAGGAGGAACCTTCCATGAGCCCCCTCCCTCGGGGACAGCATTACCATAGTGATGAGGACCTGAAGGAGGACACCGATGGAGGCTCCTCCTCCTTCCCCTCCCCCCGCCCCGCCTCCCGTCTCCTTGTTGAGGAAGAGGAGGATGACGAAGCTAAACCTGCTGACCAGGTAAAAGCATTGGTGTCCTGAACCCAGCGCCCTCTGGTGTCCTGAACCGAGCGCCCCCCTGGTGTCCTGAACCCGGTGCCCCCTGGTGTCCTGAACCCATCGCTCCCTGGTGTCCTGAACCCAGTGCCCCCCTGGTGTCCTGAACCCAGCGCCCCCTGGTGTCCTGAACCCGGTGCCCCCTGGTGTCCTGAACCCATCGCTCCCTGGTGTCCTGAACCCAGTGCCCCCCTGGTGTCCTGAACCCAGCGCCCTCTGGTGTCCTGAACCCAGTGCCCCCCTGGTGTCCTGAACCCAGCGCCCCCTGGTGTCCTGAACCCGGTGCCCCCTGGTGTCCTGAACCCATCGCTCCCTAGTGTCCTGAACCTGGCACCCCTTGGTGCCCTGAACCCAGCGTCCTGAACCCAGCGCACCCTAGTGCCATGAACCCAGCGCCCCCTGGTGTCCTGAACCCGGCGCCCTGAACCTGACACCCCTGGTGTCCTGAACTCACTGACACCTAGTGTCCTGAACCCAGCATCCCCTGGTGTCCTGAACCCAGCGCCCCCTAGTGTCCTAAACCTGGCACGGAAGAGATTTAACTTCCTACAACCCCTGCGTCTGTCTGTCTGTCTGCTTGTCTGTCTGTCTCTCGCTCTGTTTCTCTCAGATTGTCTTTCTGCTTGTTTCCTAATATCATTCTTTGTGTCCAACAGGAAGTCCCTGTTTTGCGGAAAACTCTCACATATGAAATTCCAGGGGTGAGATCATTGTGTACAAGTACACACATATGTATACATATCTGTATATATACAGAATATATATGTATGCAATGTGTATATGTATACAGTGTGTGTATATATACACAGTATATATGTATACAGTGTGTATATGTATACACACAGTATATGTATACAGTGTGTATATGTATACACACAGTATATATGTATACAGCGTGTATATATGCGTTTATTAGTAAGAAACAACATCTGTCTAGAAGCTCATGAACTGTAAATAACACAGACCAAGTTTGTCTCTGAAGGAGGTTATTTAGAGATAAGGACGTCTGATGGGAGGACTAGTTTAATAACCAGTCTGATTCGTTTAATAACCAGTATGATTAGTTTAATAACCAGTATGACTAGTTTAATAACCAGTGTGACTAGTTTTATAACAAGTATGAGTAGTTCAATAACCAGCATGACTACTTTAATAACTAGTATGACTAGTTTAATAACCAGCATGACTAGTTTAATAACAAATATGAGTAGTTTAATAACCAGTATGACTAGTTTTATAACAAGTATGAGTAGTTTAATAACCAGCATGACTAGTTTAATAACTAGTATGACTACTTTAATAACCAGTATGACTAGTTAAATAACTAGTATGACTAGTTTAATAACCAGTATGACTAGTTTAATAACTAGTGTGACTAGTTTAATAACCAGTGTGACTTGTTTAATAACCAGTGTGACTTGTTTAATAACCAGTATGACTCGTTTAATAACCAGTATGACTTGTTTAATAACTAGTATGACTCATTTAATAACCAGTATGACTAGTTAAATAACCAGCATGACTAGTTTTATAACAAGTGTGACATGTTTAATATCCAGTGTGACTAGTTTAATAACCTGCATTACTAGTTTAATAACCAGTATGTTTCAAGTAATAACCAGTATGACTAGTTTAATAACCAGTATGACCAGTTTAATAACCAGTGTAACTAGTTTAATAACCAGCATTACTAGTTTAATAACCAGTATGACCAGTTTAATAACCAGTATGACCAGTTTAATAACCAGTGTGACTAGTTTAATAACCAGTATGTTTCCAGGTATAATCAGCATGACTAGTTGTATAACCAGTATGACTACTTTAACAACCAGTATGACTAGTTGTATAACCAGTATGACTACTTTAATAACCAGTATGACTATTTGTATAACCAGTATGACTTGTTTATAAAACCAGTATGACTATTTTTATAACCGGTGTAATAACCAGTATGTTTCTGTTATAACCAGCATGACTAGTTGTAATACCAGTATGACCACTTTAATAACCAGTATGACTGGTTGTATAACCAGTATGACTAGTTGTATAACTAGTATGTATAGCTGCCGGTGCCACTACTGGTGTTCGCATTGGCTTGTGTTGTGTGTTGCAGGTCTGCAGTAACACAGAGTCTCCAGGAGGAGGTGTCCTGCTGAGTACTACCACCATTACTGCCGAAACCTCCAGTACTACTACGACTACACACATCACCAAGGTAACACAGTACTACTACTACTACTACTACACACATCACCAAGGTAACACAGTCCTATTACTGCTACTACTACACACATCACCAAGGTTACACAGTACTACTACACACATCACTAATTTAACGCAGTTCTACTACTACTACACACATCATCAAGGTTACACAGTACTACTACTACTACTACACGCATCACCAAGGTAACACAGTACTACTACTACACACATCACCAAGGTAACACAGTACAACTACTACTACACACATCACCAAGGTAACACAGTACTACTACTACTACTACTACTACTACTACTACTACCACTACTAGACACATCACATGTGTGCCTGTCTGACATCACACAAGGTAACACAGTAGTACTACTACTACTACACACATCACCATGGTAACACAGTACTACTACTACTACACACATCACCAAGGTAACACAGTACTACTACTACTACTACTACTACTACTACTACTACTACTACATACATCACCAAGGTAACACAGTCCTACTACTACTACTACTATTACACACATCACCATGGTAACAGTTCTACTACTACTACTACGACTACTACCATACACATCACCATAGTAACACAGTACTACTACTACTACTACTACTACTACTACTTCTACTACTACTACAACTACACACATCACCATGGTAACACAGTACTACTACACACATCACCATGGTAACACAGTACTACCACTACACACATCACCATGGTAACACAGTACTACTACTACTACACACATCACCATGGTAACCTCCTCCCCAACAGACGCTGAAAGGTGGAATTTCAGAAACAAGGATTGAAAAACGAATCGTCATCTCTGGAGACACAGAAATGGACCACGACCAGGTACCTGTCTGTCTGACTACATGTCTGTCAGACTACATGTCTGTCTGGCAACCTGTCTGTCTAGCCACCTCTCTGTCGGGCTACCTGGCTGTCTGACTACCTGTCTGTCTGACTACCTGTTTTTCTGACTACCTACCTGTTTGACTACCAGACTGTCTGACTACCAGACTGTCTGACTACCTGACGGTTTGACTACTTGCCTGTCTGACTACCTTCCTGTCTGACTACCTGCCTGTCTGACTTACCTACCTGTTTGACTACCTTTCTGCCTGACTACCTGCCTGTCTGACTACCTTCCTGTCTGACGACCTTCCTGTCTGACTACCTGCCTGTCTGGCTACCTTCCTGTCTGACTACCTGCCTGTCCGGCTACCTGCCTGTCTGACTACCTTCCTGTCTGACTACCTTCCTGTCTGACTACCTGCCTGTCCGGCTACCTGCCTGTCTGACTTACCTACCTGTTTGACTACCTTTCTGCCTGACTACCTGCCTGTCTGACTACCTGTTTTTCTGGCTACCTGCCTGTATGACTACCTTCCTGCCTGACTACCTACCTGTCTGACTACCTGCCTGTCTGGCTACCAGATTGTCTGACTAGCTGCCGGTCTGACTAGCTGCCTGTCTGGCTACCTGCCTGTCTGACTACCTGCCTGTCTGACTACCTTCCTGTCTGACTACCTGCCTGTCTGACTACCTACCTGTCTGACTACCAGCCTGTCTGACTACCTGCCTGTCTGACTACCTTCCTGTCCGACTACCTTCCTGTCTGACCACCTGCCTGTCCGGCTACCTGCCTGTCTGACTACCTGCCTGTCTGACTTACCTACCTGTTTGACTACCTTTCTGCCTGACTACCTGCCTGTCTGACTACCTGTTTTTCTGGCTACCTGCCTGTATGACTACCTGCCTGCCTGACTACCTACCAGTCTGACGACCAGACTGTCTGACTACCAGACTGTCTGACTACCAGACTGTCTGACTACCTGACGGTCTGACTACCTGCCTGTCCGGCTACCTGCCTGTCTGACTACCTGCCTGTCTGACTACCTTCCTGTCTGACTACCTGCCTGTCTGGCTACCTTCCTGTCTGACTACCTGCCTGTCCGGCTACCTGCCTGTCTGACTACCTTCCTGTCTGACTACCTTCCTGTCTGACTACCTGCCTGTCCGGCTACCTGCCTGTCTGACTACCTGCCTGTCTGACATACCTACCTGTTTGACTACCTTTCTGCCTGACTACCAGACTGTCTGACTACCAGACTGTCTGACTACCAGACTGTCTGACTACCAGCCTGTCTGACTACCTTCCTGTCTGACTACCTTCCTGTCTGACTACCTGCCTGTCCGGCCACCTGCCTGTCTGACAACCTGCCTGTCTGACTTACCTACCTGTCTGACTACCTACCTGTCTGACTACCTGCCTGTCCGGCTACCTGCCTGTCTGACTACCTGCCTGTCTGACCTACCTACCTGTTTGACTACCATTCTGCCTGACTACCTGTCTGTCTGACTACCAGACTGTCTGACTACCAGCCTGTCTGACTACCTTCCTGTCTGACTACCTGCCTGTCCGGCCACCTGCCTGTCTGACTTACCTACCTGTTTGACTACCTTTGCCTGACTACCTGCCTGTCTGACTACCTATTTTTTCTGGCTACCTGCCTGTATGACTACCTGCCTGCCTGACTACCTACCTGTCTGACTACCAGACTGTCTGACTACCTGACGGTCTGACTAGCTGCCTGTCTGATTTACCTACCTGTTTGACTACCAGACTGTCTGACTACTTGCCTGTCTGACTAGCTGCCTGTCTGGCTACCTTTCTGCCTGACTACCTGCCTGTCTGACTACCTGTTTTTCTGACTACCTGCCTGTCTGACTTACCTACCTGTTTGACTACCTTTCTGCCTGACTACTTGCCTGTCTGACTAGCTGCCTGTCTGGCTACCTGCCTGTCTGACTACCTGCCTGTCTGACTACCCGACTGTCTGACTAGCTGCCTGTCTGGCTACCTGCCTGTCTGACTACCTGACTGTCTGACTACCTGTCTCTCTGCTACCTGTCTGTCTCTCCAAGGCGTTAGCGCAGGCTATCAGTGAAGCTAAGCTGCAGCATCCTGAGCTGTCAGTCACTAGAGTCGTCGTCCATAAAGAGACTGAGATGACATCACAGGTAGCCACGCCCCCTCAAGCCCTGCTCAGTTCACAATATTACATGAGTAGCATGCTAATGCTAATGCTAATGCTAATTGTTTAATGCTGCATGAGGCTGCAAGGTGTGGTTCAGAGATGTGGGCGTGGACGTTTGCTGTTATCCTTGTATAGATTTACTATACAGTATATACACTATATAGTGTAGTGAGTACTGACAGACTGCGGGAACACGACTGAGAACGGTGATGAGATGAGATCTATACTGTGTATATAGTATATATAGTGCATAGAGTGTACAAAGTGTATATAGTGTATAATATACACTATATATACTGTATTATGGTATATATAGTGTATATACAGTGTTTGCATGAGGGGTGTGTCATTAAGTGAGGAGTACCTGTATATAACTTGGTCGTTAAGTGAGGACTACCTGTAGAACGTACGGTGTCCACTGGGGGCAGTGTCACATTTTATCAACCACAATGAACAGAAAACAGAGAGGAATCTGTTTTCTTTCCAAACTTTAAACTTTAAAACTTGTAAATATGTAAATATGGATCTGAATAACGATCTTTTACAATGCATTTCCTGTTTGGACCCCGCCCCCGACAGGAAGTCAGACAATTCAACCAATCAGCTCGTTTGATGTGTTTTGGGAGGCGTGGCCACAACCCCCTTCGCTGAGGAGTATATTTCAGGCTAGCTGTCTAACTGTCTACCTGTCTCTCTGCGTCTTCTACGTTGGTGTTTTTATGTGAACGACCTTTGACCTTGTTTTGTTTCTTCTAGGATTGAACTCTGCAGTGTTGCATTGTGGGCCGTGCCGATAGGAAGACCACCTGGTGGCCACTGCTGGAACTGAGCGTTTAATAAAACACACACACACACACACACACACACACACACACACTCAGCGTACATTTTATTTTCTAAAATATCCAGACGGCAATTTACATCACAAGACTCACTGTTAATGGCACCGGTACTAGTACTACCTCTAGTACTAGTACTGGTACTAGTACTACCTTGGTACTAGTACTACCTCGGTACTAGTACCGGTACTCGTACTACCTCAGTAATAGTACTAGTACCGGTACTAGTACTACCTCTATTACTTGTACCAGTACTAGTTCCAGTACTTGTACTAACTAGGTACTAGTACTACCTCTAGTACTAGTACCGGTACTAGTACAGAGGTAGTACTAGTAGTATGAGTACCGGTACTAGTACAACCTCTAGTACTACTACAGGTACCCACATGTAGAACCAGTGAAATACAAAATGGCTGCCCTGAGCCATAGTTCTATTTCCTGGTGTGAATTGTTGTCTGCGTTAGCGTAGCATCATATTCACTGTATTTACCCACAATGCAACGGCAACGTGCCATAACTCACTATGAAGGAACTGATTCCTCTGTTTATTATTTATTTCCTGTTTACTTGTTCGTGTTTAACCGACATGTTCCTTTGGATTGAGCTGTAAGACATTCTGTCACTGCTCCACCCACTAACATTGCTCCACCCACTGGCACCTGACAAGCAGAATAAACTCTTTACCAAAAGTGTTTCCTGTTGTTATTATTATCATTATTATTGACAATAATAACAGGCATTTCCAGCGTTTTTTTTAATTTTTATTCTCTGCAATTGTCGGGCTAAAAGTGTCTGGAACAGGACAACCGCAGTACACACCGACATGGATGAGGTCTCGTGAGAACTGGGACGTTTCAGATGAATAGATGGATGGATGGACAGATGGATGGATAGAAAGATAGATAAACGGATGGATAGATAGACAGTGCAGATAGGGAGCGCTATCCATGAGTCATTCATGGTGCTACTAGCGACTGAAATCCATTATTTGTGAATTCACCCCTCAGTGGGTTACCATGGTAACACACATGTGTACATTGTACTAAGGAACAAGGAAAAATGGATTAAAGTTTTAATTTGATTTGTTTCAAAGTTGAAAACATTTACAACCATGAGTCTTTTTAGTCCTGATAAAATGTAAAAGTAAAATTTGACAGATTTCTGTGTAAAAGGTTTGTTTCAAAATATTAAAAACAGCAAAAACTTTTTCATCTCGTAAACAAACACGGCTGTACCACAGCTGGAACCAATCAGAAGCAACTAGGCTAGGGGGCGGGGCAGGAGTTAGGGGTGACTCCGGACAGGAAGAAGGCGGAGCTTAGTTCCAGCGCCTCGGTCACATGACCTTTGACAAGCTTCACGCCCCTCATGCAACCTCTGAAGGAGGACGAGGTGGTGAGACAGTTCTGTCTCACCTCACCTGAGAGAGAGACAGAGGGAGAGAGGGAAATTTAAACGTGTTGTTATTCAAAATGATAAATGTCATAGTGTGTACTTAGTGTGTACTTTTTGTACTGTGTGCTCTCAGTGTAAATACTCTGCGTGTTCTCTTACTGGGGAAACCCCCCAGGTACACGGGGTTGCTGGTCTCTGCAGAGGTGGATT
>NC_137206.1:4939688-4959688 GCF_960531495.2 Zeus faber | reverse complement strand
ATGTATTTGTATATCGTATATAGTATATATACTATGCATAAAGTGTATTTCCGTACCGTGTGCCACTGTCCGTCGTTGAGCGTGTGGGCGGAGCTTATGGAGGCGGGGCCTTTGCCCAGATCCACGGTGAAGAGCAACCCCCCCCCCCGCAGCTGCAGGGTGGTATAGTCCATATGGGCGGAGTCAGTGAGGAGCAGGATCAAACCATCCTGAGAGAGGGTCCGCAGAGACACACGCACCCACAAACTACACAGAAATAATCAACACAAAATACCTTGATTAATTATTGTCTGTGTGTGTGTGTGTGTGTGTGTGTGTGTGTGTGTGTGTGTGTGTGTGTGTGTGTGTGTGTGTGTGTGTGTGTGTGTGTGTGTGTGTGTACCTCTTGCGCACACTGCTTGGGTTGATGTCGAAGGTCATGTGACTGTGTTTTGAAAGACCAAACTGACTGGCTGAAGGAAGGAAGCTAGGCTCCGCCCCCTCCACACACTGGGGACAGATCAATACGCACTGATCAATAACCAACAACCACTGATTTCCTAATCAATAACCAATAATGATCAATGATCAATCAGTATGTTTGGGTGTGTCTTACGGTCGCTGCTCCAGCAGTGCTGGGCAGAGTGGGCGGTACTACAGGCAGCTGGGCGGGGTCAGGTGTAGGCTCCGCCTCCTGCTCCTCTGGAAGCACCGCCCCACTTGCCCTCTCCTCTAGTAAGCACCGGTCTAGCTCCGCCCCCTCGTACCGCACTGCAGCTGATAGGTCCAACAGCCTGTCACCGAAACCGCAGGGAGAGGTGTGATACAGACAGGTACAGAGAGAGATGGGTAGAGAGAAAGAGAGAGACAGGAAAACAAGTAGATATGCAGACAGACAGACAGACAGACAGACAGGTCCTACCTGTGATTGACAGCCAGGTTCTGTATACAGCCTCTGAATGACATCACAGAGTTCTGGAATCTGATTGGCAGCACACTGGCCCCGCCAAATGGCAGTCCACCAATGAAAACAGAGGAGAGAGACAAGGAAGATCCACCCGGCGACAGGGGGGCTGACCCTACATGGTCCTCATCCACCTGGACCGACAAAGCCCTGGAGGAAAAGGAACAGTAATCATTCAATTATGATTAATACTACTGGTGTACTATGTTAGTACTGTGATACTATGTTAGTACTGTGGTACTATCTTAGTACATTGGTACTATGTTAGTATTGTAATACTATGTTAGTACTGTGGTACTATGTTAATACTGTGGTACTTGTTAGTACTTTGGAGACTCGCTGTCTTACTTTTTGCTCCTGATGATGATCAGCGAATGCTCCGCCCCGTCCGAGAACGTTTCACTTCCTGGTTTGATGACAACACGCTGACTGGCTCCGCCCCCCAGGCTAAGCTCCACCTCCACATGACCCGAGACCAACTGGACCACCAGGAAGGACTGCACACGCACGTATGTGATTGTATTATTATAGTACAATTAAAGTATTATAATATTATTATTACAGTATTATTATGGTGTTTACACAGTATTAGTAAATAGGTATTTACCTGCGCGGTGTTGCTGCTGCTTCTGTCCAAAGCTGCCACTAGAAGGCCAGAGGAGTTCCTGGTGGAGAAGGACAGGTAGAGCTCCCCCTGCTGGCCAAAGGGGGGCGCTGCAAGCTGGACATAACCCCCCCGGAGGAAGGAGACACTCCTCACCGCCTGGCGGACAGACAGGTGGGAAGACAGACAGGTAGAGGGAGAGACAGCAGGTAGCTTTAGATGCAATGTGTGAGCAATTTGAACACACCCCCGACACCCTCCTGGTTGCACTCCTCTTCCCTCTCCTTGTCCTCCCTCATTTGCTGCCATAACTATGACAGGAAGAGGCCACGTGACAGCTGCTGTTCCAGTTTTCCTGTTTTGTCGATACATGTTGTGTTCTGCTGTTTCTATGTTTATGTTTTTCCATGTACATGTACATGTTTGTCTCTATGTTTATGGTATTCCATGTACATGTTGTTTGGTTCTATGTTTGTGTTTTTCCATGTACATGTTGTTGTTTGTTTCTATGTTTATGTTTTTCCATGTACATGTTGTTTGTTTCTATGTTTATGTTTTTCCATGTACATGTTTGGTCCTATGATTATGTTTTTCCATGTAAATGTTGTTGTTTGTTTCCATGTTTATGTTTTTCAATGTACATGTTTGGTTCTATGTTTATGTTTTTCCATGTAAATGTTGTTGTTTGTTTCCAAGTTTATGTTTTTCCATGTACATGTTGTTGTTTGTTTCTATGTTTATGTTTTTCAATGTACATGTTTGGTCCTATGTTTATGTTTTTCCATGTAAATGTTGTAGTTTGTTTCTATGTTTATGTTTTTCCATGTACATGTTGTTGTTTGTTTCTATGTTTATGTTTTTCAATGTACATGTTTGGTTCTATGTTTATGTTTTTCCATGTAAATGTTGTTGTTTGTTTCTATGTTCATGTTTTTCCATGCGACATGTTTGTTTCTATGTTTGTTTTTCCATGTACATGTTGTTGTTGTTTGGTTCTATGTTTAATAGTCTCACCCGTGGTGATCCTCCCCTTCTTGGAGCAGTGATTAGTTGTTTATACCCAAACGTAGTAAAATAGTTCTCCAAAGAGGGGGGTTGCTGGTGACTCTCTATAACCAAAAAAGCTGTGTTCCTGTCGTCCCACAGCTCGTCCACAGGACAGAGTTATTGCAGCAGTTGTTGATGATTAAAGAATGAATAAAGAGTGTCATTGCAGGCTGAGAAGTTCAACTCCACCTGCAGACTAACTCTGTCCTAGATGCAATGGAACAAATACTCTGTGTTGGAATGTAATGTAAAGTATGAATGTACACATTATATCCTGTATATAACTAATTACATTACATGTCAGACACTCTGACAGACAGACAGGTGTATTTACCTCCAGCACACAGCCCTTTTTAACCCCGTACGCATCCTGGAGGAGGTCGAAGTTGGAACGAGCAATTTCAACGTTCTTTATGCAACCAACGAAGGATCTGGAGACCACCTGTCTCCTGCACAGGCAGACAGACAGGTCGTAAAACAGGTAGACAGACAGGCAGAAAGGGAGAAACAGGATGAGAGGATTTCACACCGTCGACCTGCCGTCATAATGGCTTCCCCACGGTCATGTGACATCACCCTCTCACCTGATTGGTCTGGAAGCAGGAAGTCCGCCGATGTATATCGGGTCGAGGTCAGCGCGGTTGAGATCGGAGGCGGTGCCTGGAGACTCCGCCTCCAACACCTCCTTCTCTGATGATTGGTCGGCAGCCATGATGGACAGATAGCCTAGACAGACAGACAGGTTGTAAGACAGACCGTAATGTATTATGTAATATTTCAGGTAGGTAAATATTTGTAATACAGGTACTCCTCACTTAACGCCCTGTTAAACGAGCGTTCGGACTTACGACCAGCTGTCCCACCAGTCAAGCATCTCATCACCCTTTATATACTATATACACAATATATGATATACACTATATATACAATATACACTATATATACAGTGTATACATCTCATCTCATCACTGTTCTCAGTCTCAGTCTCGTTACTGCAGTCTGCCAGTATTCACTACACTAGCGTTCGCTATCGCCACGCCCACTTATCGTGAAATAACACTAAATACACTATATATACACCATATATATTATATACACTATATATACTATATATACCAGCCACGCCCCCTTACTGTGGGTCCTGGCTTATCATTTAATTAGCTTAACGATCTGGTTCTAGGAACGGAACTCTGTCGTTCAGTGAGGAGTACCTGTATAGTGCTATATACAGTATAGAATTGCTACTAGTATCGGTGGAATTTGTACCCTTAGTAGTAGTGGTAGTAGTATTCAGTAGTAGAAGTCGTAGTACTCAGTAGTAGTAGTAGAAGTAGTACTCAGTAGTACTAGTAGTAGTACTCAGTATTAGTAGTCTTGGTTGTCAGTAGTAATAGTAGTAGTATTCAGTAGTAGTAGTAGTAGTATTCAGTAGTAGTATTCAGTAGTAGTAGTAGTAGTAGTACTCAGTAGTTGCAGTATTAGTAATAGAAGTACTCAGTATTAGTTGTAGTATTCAGTAGTAGTAGCAGTAGTAGTAGTATTCAGCAGTAGCTGTAGTATTATTAGTAGCCCTCAGTAATAGTAGTAGTAGTACTCACTAGTAGTAGAAGTAGTAGTACTCTGTAGTAGTACTTGTACCTTTGCGCTTGGTGCGCTGCAGGGTGATCTTGTTCCAGACTCCGTTGTTGTACGTCCTGTTGGAGCCCAGGGTCAGCGCTCCCGAGCCGAGGTCGAAGGTCAGACGGACGTGACCCTCCACCAGCTCGATGGACAGGAAGTCCCTCTGCAGCAACAGAACGTGAGCTCAGCGCACAGGAAGTGAGGTCAGCACACAGGAAGTGAGGTCGCACAGTGCGGCGGTTCTAAAACACATCTGAAATCCTGATCCGCACCCATGGCTTCACCCCCACCGTGCCCGAGACAGTCAGACAGGCAGACAGGCAGACAGTCAGACAGACAGTCAGACAGACCGACAGACCATCAGGCAGACAGACAGACAGGCAGACAGACAGACAGACAGGCAGAACGACAGACCGACAGGCTGACAGTCAGACAGACCGACAGACCGACAGGCAGACAGACCGACAGGCAGACAGACAGACAGGCAGGCAGACAGACAGGCAGGCAGACAGACAGACCGTTCCGTTGGAGGCCAGGTAGAGCATCAGTCCGTTGGGCGACAGGCTCTTGAACCACAGGACGATGTAGGTGTTTGTGGAACGAAGAGCTTTGTGAACCACGGAGAAGCCGCTGCCGTCGTAGTGGAATGAGGTGTCTTCTGACTGGGGGCTGGGAGTACACAGTACACAAATAGTACACTTAGTACACACAGTACACATATAGTACACTTTGTACTATACAACAATGTCTGTGTGTACTGCGGTTGTCCTGTTCCAAACGATTTTAGCCCAAAAAACGCAGAGACTAAAAGGGTTTAGGGTTTAATAAGTAGAAGTAAGACATGAGTGAACACTCAGTGTGTACTCAGAGTGTACTCAGTGTGTACTCAGTACTACCTAGTAAAGCAGCCTCTACACGCCCCTTCTCGGTGGTAGTAGTTCCACAGTCCCAGGTTCTTGTCGTTGAGTGAGGCTTCGCCCAAACAGCCCTGGAAGGAGGTGACGTCCAGGAAGGAGGGGTGCTGTACACACAGTACACACAGTGAACACAGTACACACACACAAATACACACATACAAACAGCACACACAGAACACATAGTACACACAATACAGCATGGACAGAAATCAGTATTGTTCACGTCAGATTAGTACCTACAACTAAAGCAACAGGACAATATAATGCAGCTGTGTGTGTGTGTGTGTGTGTGTGTGTGTACCTGTGCATGTGCATGTGTGTTTGTGTGCATGTGTGTACCTGTGTGTGTGCTGACATTCCTCCGATGTGGATCACCGTGTCCTTGTTGATGTCCAGAACTCGGGATTGTCCTGGTGATGTTGCCGTTGCTACGGGTGACGGAGCAGCATCCGAGTCCAGCTGCTGCACTGAGAGGTAACCATGGTTACCAAAGCTGGAGAGAGGAAAGAACACAGGTCGCCATTTTAAGATGACAAATATAATTTATGAATATGGTTCATAAGCAAGGCCCAAGAATGGAACCCTAATGAACCCGAAGAAACCAGAGGAACCAAGAAGAAACCTGAAGAACCAAGAAGAAACCTGAAGAACCAAGAATAACCCTGAAGAACCAAGAAGAACCCTGAAGAACCAAGAAGAACCCTGAAGAAACCGGCTTCAAGGAGCAGTTTGCAGGTTCAATCCCCAGTGAATTCATGTGGGAATGATGCAGCACTTCCATTCAGTCATTAATTTTTAGTTTTTTTTCATCTTGACTCATTTTGTGTAGGGGTGTAGGGGAGTAGGGGTGTAGGGGTGTAGGGGTGAAGGTGTAGGGGTGTAGGGGTGTAGGGGAGTAGGGGTGTAGGGGTCTAGGGGAGTAGGGGTGTAGGGGTGAAGCTGTAGGGGTGAAGGTATAGGGGTGTAGGGGTGTAGGGGTGTAGGAGTGTAGGGGTGAAGGGGTGTAGGGGTGAAGGGGTGAAGGGGTGTAGGGAGTAGGGGTGAAGGGGTGTAGGGGTGAAGGGGTGTAGGGGTGTAGGGGTGAAGGGGTGTAGGGGTGAAGGGGTGTAGGAGTGTATGGGTGTAGGGGTGAAGGGGTGTAGGCGTCAGGGCGTGTCAGGGCGTGTCAGAGCGTGTCAGAGCGTGTCGGGGCGGGGACGTCGCCTGCAGAGGGGCAGGTGCTCGGACGCCCTGTCGGGGCGTGTCGGGGCGTCAGGGCGTGTCAGGGCGTGTCAGGGCGTGTCAGAGCGTGTCAGGGCGTGTCGGGGCGTGTCGGGGTGTGTCAGGGCGGGGACGTCGCCTGCAGAGGGGCAGGTGCTCGGACGCCCTGTCGGGGCGTGTCTGGGCGTGTCGGGGTGTGTCGGGGCGCCCCCTGTCACGTCACCGGCCAATGTAAAAACTGTTTTTACTGGCAGACTTCAAACATGGACGTCATTGGTGTAGTATTTGTTACTTGGAAACCTGTTACCGTGTAGCGTTGACTCTGGTCCACTTGTTCCCGTCCAGCTGCATCTGAGGAGAATCCACTCGACCCAGACCAGAACCCAGATCCCAGAGCAGAGACACCTTCCCAGCATGCACCTGGAGGGCCAGGAAGTCCACCTGGGAACACAACATGTACTCTGTGTGTACTCTGTGTGTACTACTCAGTATGTACTACTCAGTGTGTACTTGGTGTGTACTCATTGTGTACTACTCGGTATGTAGTACTGGGTGTGTACTACTTGGTGTGTACTTGGTGTGTAGTACTCGTGTGTACTACTCTGTGTGTACTTACTGTAGTATTACTGCCCAGGTAGAAGAGCAGGTTGCTGGTCCATGAGCTCCTGAAGGTCAGACTCAGGGTGTTGAGGTTCCTTGATGGAACCGGGCTCCTGTAGAACCTCACGCAGTCCCTCTGCGTCTGGACGGCCACCCGGATCTGAGAGACACCTTCATCATCATCATCCTCATCATCATCACTAGCTTCACCTTCTTCATCATCCTCATCCTCATCACTAGCTTCACCTTCATCCTCACCCTCGTCACTAGCTTCACCTGCATCATCATCCTCATCCTCATCACTAGCTTCACCTTCATCCTGCAGAGGAACGCTCTGATCACTGCTGGTGTGATCAGTACAATCAGGAAACAGCACCCCCTGCTGATTCCCACTCACACAGTCCCGGCATCCTACTCTGCACCTTCTGTATTAGTGGGTACTACTGTGTAGTAGTACTAGTAATATAGTTAGTACTATGTGTAGTACTAGTAAAAGTAGTAAGTACTATGTGTAGTAGTGAAAATAGTAGTTGGTACTATGTGTAGTAGTAGTAGTAATAGTAGTTAGTACTATGTTTAGTACTAGTAGTAGTACTAGTAATAGTAGTTAGTACTATGTGTAGTACTAGTAATAGTAGTTATTACTATGTGTAGTAGAAGTAATAGTAGTTAGTTCTATCTGTAGTACAAGCAATAGTAGTTAGTACTATGTGTAGTGGTAGTAATGATAGTTGGTACTATATGTAGTACTAGCAATAGTAGTTAGTTCGACGTGTAGTAGTAGTAATAGTAGTTAGTAGTATGTGTAGTACTAGCAATAGTAGTAAGTACTATGTGTAGTGGAGTCATAGTAGTTAATACTATGTGTAGTAGTAGTAATAGTAGGTAGTACTATGTGTAGTGGTAGTTATAGTAGTTAGTATTATGTGTAGTACTAGCAATAGTAGTTAGTACTATGTGTAGTGGTAGTCATAGTAGTTAGTATTATGTGTAGTACTAGTTATAGTAGTTAGTACTACATGTGTACTACTGTGTATTTGTACCGAGGCTGCCTGGCGTCTGGCCTGCTGGATCAGTTCTCTGATGTCGCTGAGGTTGCGTCCCAGCGTTTCTCCCAGAATGCTTAGCGGCTTCATCCTGTCCATCAGCCGCTGCGTGCGAAGCTCCGCCTCCTCCAACTTACGCTTCACCTCATTGGCTGCGAAACAAGGAAAGTGGAAACCGCGCTCCCTGTTAGCGCTGTGTTCCGCAGAGAGCCGTGAACCAGAAGGACTTTAGGGTTACAAATGAGCCGTCAGGGATATGATTCATATTCATATTCATAAGCAGTTTATTATGAGCACAGAAATAAAGGAGCAGGATTTAATAATTCATAATCATTATTATTATTATTATTATTATTATTATTGTATGAGACATCACGCGGTCCCTGACCTGCAGTTTCCCCGCTGGCCACCAGGGCGTTGGTGTTCTGCACCGTCCCGTTGGTTCGTTCCACCACAGAAGAAGAGTTGTGCAGCCGCGCGGTCAGCTCCTCCAGGCGGCGCAGCGCCCCCTGCACGGCGGAGTGCGCCCCTGCAGCCTGCTGACGGGCCGACGCCACCGCGGTGCCGGAGGCTAGCACAGCGACCAATCAGTCAGCCCGTCAATCAATGACGATATCAATCAATCGACAAGCAGCCAACCATTCATTCATTCAACCAATCAATCAATAAACCAATCGATCCACATCAATCATTCAGTCCATTGATCTGATCAGAACGTGGCGATCATCATGGTTACGTGTAGACTGACGGTCCCGTCTGTCAGAGGGCGGGACAGCTGACACCTTCACCCTGATTGGTTGGGGATCTATCAGTTAATATATTGATTGACGGGTGCTTACAGTTGATGTGGTGCAGCTCTGTGATTGGTCGCTGCAGCAGGAAGCCGCCGACGCTGCGACGAAGCGACGCCGCACGAGCTGCGAGCCGTGAGGCGTTCAGAGTCAAATCTGGAAAAAACAGTTTCACATGTGGACTGAGACTGAGTTTACAGACAGGTAGACTGATAGGTAGTCAGACAGGCAGATAGACAGACAGGTGCACAGACAGTTAGTCAGACAGACAGGCGGGAACACAGACAGGTAGACAGACAAACAGAGAGACAGACCATCAGTAGCGTTAGACAGCAGCTGACTATTCCTCTGCATAACAGAACTGGTGTTGACTGCTTCGCGTCCCCGTTCCGCCAGCGGACGCTCTGATTGGACGCTCTGAGGACGACACACACTGTCAGTCAGACCAAGCCCCGCCCTTCGGAACACAAACCCCGCCCCCTCAACAGAGCAGGGCGTGGCGGTGATGACATCACTGTGTTGTGTGTGTGTGTGTGTGTGTGTTACCAGGTTGAGCGCCCTTTCTGCAGCGTTCTGGGCGTCCAGCGCTGCGCCCAGAGCTTCCTGGACATCCGACGTCAAGTTCCTGTTTCCTCCCAGCCCGGTGGCATTGTGGGTGGTGTTCCAGGCGGCCAGCAGGGAGCGCTGCCACGCCTGGGCCTGTGTGTGCAGGAGATGGGCGTGGCCCTCGGCCCGGTAGACGCGCTGCAGGGCGTCGCCGCGCCGCAGCCCCATCACCAGAGTGTCCACGTGCTTCCTGAGCTGCGGGCGCCACTGGTCCAGCTGCAGCACAAACAGCTCCACCTGCTGGAGGACGAGGGAATCACAGCCAAAGAAATGAAAAGCGGTAAGAACCGTGAGCTCAAAGTTACAGGAAAATACAACTTCATATTCATAATGTTCATATTATTCATCAAATTAATATGATAAATAATATGAATTATATTATTAATCATATTATTCATATTATTAAGACATTAATATATCGTTATGTGTTACAGTGTGTGTGTTACTGTGTTGTGTTACTGTGTGTGTGTGTGTGTGTTACTGTGTGTGTGTGTGTGTGTGTGTGTGTGTGTGTGTGTGTGTGTGTGTGTGTGTGTGTGTGTGTTACTGTGGGTGTGTGTGTGTGTGTGTGTGTGTTTGTGTGTGTGTGTTTGTGTATCTCTGTATCTGTGTGTGCTACTGTGTGTGTGTGTGTGTGTGTGTGTGTGTGTGTGTGTGTGTGTGTGTGTGTGTGTGTGTGTGTGTGTGTGTGGACAGACAGGTGGACAGTCAGACAGAAAGGCGTCTCACCTGGTGGCTATGCAGGTGGTCCAGCACAGTGTTTGTGTGTGTGTGTTTGTGTGTGTGTGTGTGTGTGTGTGAGTGTGAGTGTGTGTGTGTGTGTGTGTTTGTGTGGTACTGTGTGTGTGTGTGTGTGTGCTCCTCACCAGTGTGCTGTTGGTCAGATCGTGCATCAGAGCGACGGCGTCAGAGAGAACGTCCTGATCCACGAGGAGGGAGGAAGACAGGCTGAGGAGGAGGGACTGAGAGAAATACAGGCAGTCAGACACACAGATAGAGAGGTGGAGAGACCAAACAGATAGACAGGCAGGTGGACAGTCAGACAGACAGGTGTCTCACCTGGTGGCTTTGCAGGTGGTCCAGCACTGTGTGTGTTTGTGTGTTGCGTTGTGCCGCCTGGTCCAGCAGTGTGTGCGCCTCTTGCAGTATGTGTGTGTATGCAGAGAGAGAGACAGACAGCGCCTGTCTCTCTCTCTCCGCCGCTTGTGTGTGGCTCAGGAACTCCAGGTTCAGCTGCTGCAGTAGAAACTCAGAGTCCCTACAGAGAGTGAGACAGTTAGTCAGGCGGGCAGGCAGGCAGGCAGGCAGGCAGGGAGGCAGGCAGACAGACAGACAGACAGACAGACAGACCTGTGTTCCTGTGTGGCAGTGTTGTTCTGCGTCAGGTTGACGGTTCTGATGGAATCCAACATGGCCGCCACGTCCACCATCAGCTGCGTGTGATTGGACGGGTCGAGCGCTTCCTGTTTGGTTTGGCTCAGAAGCTCCGCCTCCTCCAGCAGCACTGCACCAATCACAGAGCATCAAGCAATGACATCACAGGCTGCTACAAACAGGGAGTGAAGTTTTCAGTTCGGGGACCAGTTTACCCAGGATGTTGCTCTGCAGCGCCGCCACCCCGTCCAGCAGTGAAGCACCCTGGGAAATCGTCTGGTTGGTGGACACGCCCACTTCCTCCAGCTCAGCTGACAGACGGGTGGCCTGGCCAAACACAGACAGGTACTGGGTATACTGGGATGATATACTGGGTATACTGGGAACAGGTACTGGATATACTGGAACATGTACTGGATTTACTGGGAACATGTACTGGGTATACTGGGAACATATACTGGGTATACTGGGAACAGGTACTGGGTATACTGGAACAGGTACTGAGTATACTGAAACAGTAACTGGGTATACTGGGAACATGTACTGGCTATACTGGTTACCTGCTGCAGCAAGGTGCTGAGGTCAGAGGTCAAACTGATCAGCTGGTCTTCTGCTCTGGAAACACTGAGAGGTAGAGAGGCACCTGCAGACAATGAAGACTGGAGAGAGAGAGAGGGCGAGAGAGAGAGAGAGGGGGGGGTGAGAGAGAGAGGGCGAGAGAGAGAGGGGGGGGGGGGTGAGAGAGGGCGAGAGAGAGAGAGGGCGAGAGAGAGAGAGGGCGAGAGAGAGAGAGAGGGGGGGGGTGAGAGAGAGAGGGCGAGAGAGAGAGAGGGGGGGGGGGTGAGAGAGAGAGGGCGAGAGAGAGAGGGGGGGGGGGGTGAGAGAGGGCGAGAGAGAGAGAGGGCGAGAGAGAGAGAGGGCGAGAGAGAGAGAGAGGGGGGGGGGTGAGAGAGAGAGGGCGAGAGAGAGAGAGGGGGGGGGGTGAGAGAGAGAGGGCGAGAGAGAGAGAGGGCGAGAGAGAGAGAGAGGGGGGGGGTGAGAGAGAGAGGGCGAGGGCGAGAGAGAGGGGGTGAGAGAGTGAGGGCGAGAGAGAGTTAACTTTGGAACCGTCCACTAGAGGGAGATGCTGGAGTAAGTTGTGTTTTTCTGCGTATTGTGATTTCATGTATTTGTACTTTGTGTGTGTACCTGTACGAGCCTGGTGTGGTTCTGCAGCGCCACCAGCTGGCTGTAGGGGGCGACGCTGAGCCCGCTCAGGTTCACAGACAGGAAGTTCTTCTCCAGGACGTCCAGGTCGTCCAGTAAGAGGGAGACACACGGCCCATTGCATGCTGGGAAACAGGAAGAGGACAACACACATGAATACACACACATACATGTGTGTACGCGTGTGTGTGTATGTGTATGTGTGTGTACGTGCGTAGTGGTACTCACACACACACTGTCCATCCAGCAGGAGGTGCCGGTCGGCACAGTGGTCACAAAGGTGACCTTTGACCCCCGGGCGACACTCACAGCGCCCGCTCGATGTGTCACACGCCGGCTGCAGCGCCCCCCACTGGCTGCACGAGCAGCGGCTGCAGGAGCCGCCCGGCTGCGAGGGGTCACCGTGGTAACCCACCGAACACCTGGAGAGTTATACGTGAAATACATACAGCACGTGAAGTACATGGAGCGCTGATATTCTAAGTACACGCAGTACTTTGCAGAGTACTCACCTCTCGCAGTACCGCCCCTCGTAGCCGGCGCGACATGACGTGCAGCGGAAGTCTCCAAGTGCTTCGAGTTCACACGTAGGACTGAAACTACACACACACGCACGCACACACAGTGTGAGATGGAAAGAGAACGCGGTACAATATACCATATGTTGTGTATTACAGGTGTAGTTCACCTGTTGTCCTGCAGGGGGCAGGCGCACAGGGAGCAGTCACTGATGGATCCGGTGACTTTCCCATAATGCCCTGCTGCACAGAGCTCACAGTGCGGCCCGGTGGTGTGATGCTGGCAGCTCTGCAGGAGAACCAGCAAATATATGAAAGTACTGTTCACACAGTACTGTCGTAAGAGTGTGTGTGTGTGTGTGTGTGTGTGTGTGTGTGTGTGTGCTACTGTGTGTGTGTGTGTGTGTGTGTGTGTGTTTGTGTGTGCTACTATGTGTTTCTGTGTGTGTGTCTGTTTGTGTATGTGTGTGTATCTGTGTGTGCTACTGTGTGTGTTTGTGTGTGCTGCTGTGTTTGTGTGTGCTGCTGTGTGTGTGTGTGTGTGTGTGTATGTATGTGCTACTGTGTGTGAGTGTCTGTGTGTGTATGTGTGTGTGCTATTGTGTATCAGTGTGTATGTATGTGCTACTGTGTGTGTGTGTGTTTGTGTGTGCTAGTGTGTGTGTGTGTGTGTGTGTGTGTGTGTGTGTGTGTACCAGACAAGCCCCCGTGTCCTCGTTGCAGATCTGGCTGTGGTTGTTGCAGCTGCATGGTAAACAGGGACGGACAAACAGGGACTTCCTGTCTGAGGCAGGAAGCAGTGAGACAGGCTGACGGTAGTACCCTGGAGCACACTCCTGAGAGACGGACAGGTAGGGAGGAAGGGAGGGAAACAGGGAGATGGAGGGACAGACGGGTTGGTAGGGAGGGAGACAGGGAGATGGAGAGACAGACGGGTAGGGAGGAATTGAGGGAGACAGGGAGATGGACAGACGGAGAGGGAGGAAGACGGAAAGTTATATATAGTTATTATACATTAAGGACATATAGGACATATACCATAGGTATTGGGGCATATATATATATATATATATATATATATATATACATATATAAAATACTATTATATATATAGAGATATATGTATATATGTAGATATATATATAGATGTATACACACTTTAATAAGTACTATACACAGTGTATATACTGTATGTATATATGTATCTAGTACCTGGCAGGACAGGCCGCCGTAGCCCGCTGGACACTGACACGACTCGATCAGTCTCGCTGGACTTCCTGTGACCTCTGACCCCCGAGCCTCCACCTCCTCCACCTCCACAGCAGTTTCCATGGTGATGTTTGAGATCCTGAACACACACACACACACACACACACACACACACACACACACATACCCATACACACACACACACACACACACACACACACACACACACACACACACACACACACACACACACACACACACACACACACACACACACACACACAGCTTTAACACACTTGAACCCAGCAGCATCATGATGTTTGTTAATATTTTAAAATGTTTAAATATGTGATGTCTCCTGGTTTAGTGTTTAGTGCTGTTTGAAATCCAGGTTTTACATGTTGTCTGTGTGTGTGTGTGTGTGTGTGTGTGTGTGTGTGTGTGTGTGTGTGTGTGTGTGTGTGTGTCGGTCTGTGTTTTTGTATTTGTATCTATGTGTGTGTGTGTCTGTGTTTGTGTATTTCTGTCTGTGTATGTCTGTGTGTATGTGTGTATGTGCGTGTGTGTGTATGTATGTATGTGTGTGTATGTGTGTGTGTAAGTGAGTGAATGTGTGTGTGTGTGTGTGTGTGTGTATGTGTGTGTGTGTGTATGTGTGTGTGTGAGTATGTGTCTGTGTGAGTATATGTGTGTCTGTGTGTGTATGTGTATGTGTATGTGTGTGTGTGCGCGTGCGTGTGTGTGTGCGCGCACCTGCTCTGCCGCAGTCCAGTTCCATACGACGCCTTAATGAGGACAAACTGGACGCTGCCGAGAACAGACAGGAAGTCACTGTGACTCACTTCCTGTTCCGACACGGAGTTGAAGTACCTCCAGGTGAACTGAGGACAGAACGACAACATCAGCTGATGAGAACCTGTGTATTTCAACGTCCGTTGGGTTCAGTCGTTCTTCGCGTGGATTGTTTTGGAGACGCTCCCTCACGGCAGCACCAGGTTGATTTATAAAAACCCTGTTGGAAGCAAACAACCTGCTCTGCCCCACGAAGCATCAAAACAACGTCAAAATATTAATACTACAACTATTACAACTAATGAATGGACCTGGACAGCACTGATCACTGATATTCAAACCACAGATAAACCACATCCGTGTTTTATCTGTGGTTTCTTTCTAAATACTCTTTACTGTGGTTCAACGTATATCTTCACGCAGATGCCCTGTGATGCCACGCCCACTCAGAGCCATGATGTCATTTCCTGCTCCTGCTTCTAATGGAACTTGAGACGTGGAATCATTTTATAATACACATGTGTACATTTACATTTATTCTGTGTATTTCTACTGTATGTATTTCTACTTTATGTATTCATATTGTATATATTTCTACTGTATGTATTTCTACTTTATGTATTCATAATGTATATATTTCTACTGTATACATTTCTACTGTATGTATTTCTACTTTATGTATTCATATTGTATATATTTCTACTGTATATATTTCTACTGTATAGATTCTAGCGTATATATTCCTACTGTATACAATAATACTGTATGTATTTCTACTGTGTATATTTATATGGTATTTATTCATACTGTGTGTGGTTCTACTGTATGTATTTCTACTGTATGTATTCATATTGTATATATTTGTACTGTATATATTTCTACTGTATGTATTTCTACTGTTTATATTCATACTGTGTGTGGTTCAACTGTATGTATTTATACTGTATATATGTATAGTGTATGCAGTTGTATTGTATGTATGTATAGTGTATGTAGTTGTATTGTTTATATGTATACTGTATGTAGTTGTATTGTATGTATTTCAGGAAATGTCTCGATCTGTATTATTTTGAAAAGGAGATTCATCACAAGTAGGTTTATCCCTCAAATAAAGATATTGACAACCAACCACTCCTTTAAAGGGCGGTACACTAACAGGAAGTGGTTGTACACAGGAAGTACCTGACCAATTCCTGTTGGTGTGGTACTCCAACAGGAAGTGGTTGTACACAGGAAGTACCTGACCAATTCCTGTTGGTGTGGTACTCTAACAGGAAGTGGTTGTACACAGTAGGTACATGACCACTACCTGTTAGGGCGGTACACTAACAGCAAGTGGTTGTAAACAGGAAGTACTTGACAGGAAGGTGTTTACCTCTGTCAGCGGGATGCTGTGTGTGGTCCTGATGCCGTTGCCAGGGGCGACCATGTCGGTGTAGATCAGCAGCTTTCTCAGGGCTCCGCCCCTTATCAGGATCTGAGGCTCCTGATTGGCCAGCCCCGCCCCATCCTCAGCGTGGAACACAACCTCGTAGGACAGGCGCCCCCCGTAGGACAACAGCTGCACAACACAACAACATGATAAACACCAGCGTGTGTGTGTATATAAGTGTGTGTGTGGGTCGGTCTGTGTGTGTGTGTGGGTGTTTATTAGTGTGTGTATTAGTGTGTGTGTGTATTGTGTGTGTGTGTGTGTGTGTGTGTGTGCGTGCGTGCATGCATGCATGCGTGTGTGTATTAGTGTGTGCGTGCGTGTGTGTATTAGTGTGTGTGTACCTGGTTGCCCTGGTACTGTACTGGTAGTCTCCAGTAGAGCGGCACGGACTTGGGCGTGGTCTCTCGGGCGTCCAGCAGGAAGTCGCCGTCCTGCTGGTGGACGGCAGCTACTGCAGCCTGCAGGTCAGACTGAGTCACTGCAACTGGGAGAGAGACACCCAGAGTGATCTGGAGAGAGAGAGAGAGAGAGACAGTGGAAGATGAGCTCCTACAACATTTGTTAAAACTCATTATTTTTACATTGAGAACCATGACAAGTTTAGTTTTAAATTAACCCATAGGAATTCCCGCAAAGCTGAGCTTACTTCGCAGAAACATCGGAACGACTACTGGACTGCAACAGCACATTTAAAAAGTGGTGCTAAGTGATGCTAACTTCAACGGTTCAACCTGCTCCTTCAAGCTGCTTCCCTGGGATCTGGCATCGGGGACTTATTTCCCCAAAACACAAGAGTGGAGACCAACTGGAGCCGAACAACCAGCGAGGCATCTGTGTGAGCAGTGATGTGGGGAAGGTTTTCTGCAGCTTCATCAACGCCCCAACGCTGCTCTTCCTTATGGAACACAATGTTGAGAGTAGAGGGCGAAACTGACTTCCTACCAAATCACCGCACGACGGATCATGTTGACACCCTACACACCCTCATTGATCAACACATACACCAAAAAAAATAAAAAATAAGAAGGATGCTTTATTTTGCATGCTTTATCGATTTTAAGAAAGCGTTTGATTCAATCTGTCAAGAGGGATTTTACTATAAAATCCTATTTCTATTTACTATATATTACTATATATTGACTATAAATTCTATCAATCTATGTCAAAAATAAGTGAGGGATAAAAATTGTCAAAAAAAGAACAGACTTCTTTACGCCAGGGATGCAACTTATCTCCAACCCTCTTTAATGTCGACACCAACGAGCTGGCCGTGCTGTTGGAGCCATCTGCAGCCCCTGGCCACGCCCTAAACACCAAGGGATTCGCCGGAGAAATACCGTCACAACTGGGCCCTAAAGTCCTAAATAATGACGTTCCAGAAAAAAGCCCAGATCTCACATGTTCACCCTGGGAAACACCGCCCTCGACCACACCCTGTCCTATGGCGACCCGGGGCTCCAGATCAGCGCCTCTTTGGTCTGGCAGTGAATGCACTAAAAGAGAAGGCCTGTAGAGCCTTCCACGCAGTCAGAACATTTCACCAAATAGACAAACATTTGATATAATGGTTCCCTGTATGGAGGTGAAGCGTGGGGTCCACTCAGTCAGCACGACGACACTGGATGGCACAAGCATCCTGCAGAGACCCTGCACGACACATTCTGCACAAGTGTCTGGAGCGTACACAGAAAAACAGCCACCAATGCATGCAGGGCAGAATGAGCTCCATCACCCGCCAAAGTAAATATTCAGAGAAGAACAATCACATTTTGGATGCACCTTAATGCACCCCAAAAAAGAGTCCCCTCAGGGTTCAGATTGGTCAGCAGGTCAACCATGCTCTGTTATCTCTGAATAATAACCGTTGCCACGGGAACCGATTCTCCTGGTTTCACATCCCTTGTATCACTCTGCTACATGCCAATGCTAACACTGGCTAGTGGCGCCATCTGGTGGAGCTACAACTGTACATACTGTACGGTGTGTACTAGTACTGACAGAACAGTGTGTATCAGTAGTGACAGTGTGTATTAGTACTGACAGTACAGTGTGTACTAGTACTGACAGTACAGTGTGTATTAGTACTTACAATGTGAATTAGTACTGACAGTATAGTGTGTATTAGTACTGATAGTACAGTGTGTATTAGTACTGACAGTGTGTATTAGTACTGATAGTACAGTGTATATTAGTACTGACAGTACAGTGTGTATTAGTACTGACAGTACAGTGTGTATTAGTACTGATAGTACAGTGTGTATTAGTACTGACAGTGTGTATTAGTACTGATAGTACAGTGTGTATTAGTACTGACAGTACAGTGTGTACTAGTACTTACCGGTACTCGGACCAGGCCTCCCATCTCTTCACACACAGTGGAAACTCCGGAGCAGAAACAGGACGAACATCCTTCTGGATTCTCCTTCTGCAAACCAAACGTTCCCACCATGCACTCCTGGCAGCCCCGCCCACCCACGCTGGCCTGGGGGAGGAGTCAGCACCATGTCACACACTGAGTAGACTCAAGATTCAAGAGGTTTACTCAGTACTCTCAGTACTCTCAGTACTCTCAGTTCTCTCAGTACTCAGTACTCTCAGTACTCAGTACTCACCTTGCACACACAGGCTCCCGTCTCCTCGCAGCCGCACACTCCCAGCGTCTCGTTGCAGAACTGCGTCTTCGTCCCGGTCGGGTCGCAGCCGCACGCCGTGCATCTTGGGTAACCGTGGAAACCGAGACCGCAGCGGTCACATGACCTGCCCGAGTAGCCGTCACCACATGGGCACTGGCCATTGGTCAGATCGCACTGAGGGGCGGAGCTTCCAGCCGCGCTGCAGTCACATGACTGGAGACAGACAGCCAATCAGGGTTCAGCGTTGTCTGTATCTGTATGTGTGTGTGTGTGTGTGTGTGTGTGTGTACCTGGCATCCTGTCTTGGGGTCGTGACCCCAGTGGCCCGTCTCACACCTCTCACACTGACCCCCGGTGGTGTGGGGGGGACAGACACAGCGTCCTGTTGCCGGGTCACAGTTCCCGTAGGTGTGGCTGCAGTTGCATTCTGGGAAATTACATTGAAAAATATTGTCATTTCACATTGAGCATTAGTGAGGTGTCCTTGTTTCCTCGGCAGTATCCTTGCTTCCTTCCGAGGAGGTGACCTACCTGAACATCCGCCTGCAGTGTAGTTGTAGTAACCATGGCGACAGCGATCACACTTTTCTCCAGCCACGCCCACAATGCACTGACACCGCCCCTCCTGGCCACATGACTCTGAGAGCGAACCTGATTGGCTGCAGTTACAGGCCTCACAGCCACGCCCACTCCGTATCCCATAGAAACCGAGCTGCAAGACGAACGCTTCACATTTTAACACCTTTTCATATTTGTGAAATTTATGTTTTAACATATTTTAATATTCATGATATTAATGTTTGCATATATTTAAATATTCATCGTACTTGTGTTTTCATATATTTTAATATTCATCCTATTTATGTTTTTATATATTTAAATATTTACGATGTTGGAATAACTTGACCGACCTCACACTGGTCACACGCACGTCCTGTCACATGCTCCCTGCAGGAGCACTGTCCTGTTGTAGCGTCACACCACCTGTGGAGGGCGCCGCTGGGCAGACAGCCGCACTCTGAGGGTGAGACAGGAACGCTGTTAGTGTTTCCGGACTGTATACTACATGTACTGTGTGTACTGTGTGTACTGTGTACTGTGTACTTTGTGTACTGTGTGTACTGTGTACTGTGTACTTTGTGTACTGTGTGTACTGTGTTTACAGCGTTTACTGTGTGTACAGTGTTTACTGTGTACTGTGTGTACTTTGTGTACTGTGTACTATGTGTATTGTGTGTACTGCGTATACTGATTATCTGCAGTTTGAGCAAAACATCAGCAGGTGGAAGCAAAGCAAAGCTAATCCATTTATTATCAATGCAACCACACACACACACACACACATGCACACACATGCACGCACACGCACACACACACACACGCGCACACACACACACACACAGATACACACGTACACACACACATACACTCACACACACACACACACACAAAGAATGAA
>NC_137206.1:4932188-4934688 GCF_960531495.2 Zeus faber | reverse complement strand
TGTGTTTGTAATGTGTGTGTGTGTGTGTAATGTGTATCGGTGTGTGTGTGTGTGTCAGTGTGTATGTAATGTGTGTGTGTGTGTGTTTGTAATGTGTGTGTATGTGTGTAATGTGTGTGTACGTGTATGTAGTGTGTGTGTGTGTGTGTAATTTGTGTGTACGTGTATGTAGTGTGTGTGTGTGTGTGTGTAATGTGTGTGTACGTGTATGTAGTGTGTGTGTGTGTGTGTGTGTGTGTGTGTAATGTGTGTGTACGTGTATGTAATGTGTGTGTGTGTGTGTGTGTGTGTGTGTGTGTGTACCTCACCTGTGACAGTGCCCAGCTGCTGCTCTCGCAGACGTCTGAAACCCCGAAGCAGAAACAGTCGGTGCAGCCGTCGGGATGCGACGCCTGCAGGTTGTAGAAGCCAGGTCTGCACAGGTCACAGTGAGCACCCTCCACGTTGGCCTGACAGGAAGTACAGTGTGAGGGCAGGAAGTCAGCATGTCAGCAGGAAGCACTTGTAGTGGACAGGAAGACAGCAGATCAACAGGAAGTGCGTTACCTTGCACACACGCTCTGTGTTGTCGCGTTAACGCGACATGCTAGCTGACCGTACGTAAACAGGAAGTGCAGTGTGTGTGAACAGGAAGTGAGTGCCTAAACAGGAAGTCACCTTGCAGATGCACTCGCTGCAGGGGTCGGTGTTGAGGCTTCCCGCCAACTGACACTCGCAGGGAACGCAAGCGGGGAAGTTCCTGAAGCCGAAAGCACAGCGGTCACAGCGCCGCCCCGCGAAGCCCGGCAGGCAAGGGCACTGACCGGGTGTCAGTCCTGAGGGGCAGACAGACACGCAGACAGACGGATCACTACACCGACCGGCTGTCCGTCCCGAGGGACAGACGGACACGCGGACAGACAGGTACCGACCTTTATCGATGTGCTTGTCATCGGTGATGCAGGCGACAGACTCTGATCCTTTCAAATCACACTCGCACTGGACGCACGGCAGGTCAGCGTACGGTGACACCTACAGGCCAGAGGAGGAACAGCAGCAGATCAACATGAAGAGGCCTGGAGTACTGTTAGTATTAGTACTGCAGTACTGTATAAATACCTGCTGGGGCCTGTCGTGCTGTTAGTATTGGTACTGCAGTACTGTAGGACTACCTGCTGGGGCCTGTAGTACTGATAGTATTAGTACTGCAGTACTGTAGTAGTACCTGCTGGGGCCTGTAGTACTGTTAATATTAGTACTGCAGTACTGTAGTAATACCTGCTGGGGCCTGTAGTGCTGTTAGTATTGGTACTGCAGTACTGTAGTAGTACCTGCTGGGGCCTCTAATACTGTTAGTATTAGTACTGCAGTACTGTAGTAGTGCCTGCTGGAGCCTGTAGTACTGTTAGTATTAGTACTGCAGTACTGTATTAGTACCTGCTGGGGCCTGAAGTACTGTTAGTAGTACTACAGCAATACTGTAGTAGTACCTGCTGGAGCCTGTAGTACTGTTAGTATTAGTACTGCAGTACTGTATTAGTACCTGCTGGGGCCTGTAGTACTGTTAGTAGTACTACAGCAATACTGTATTAGTACCTGCTGGGGCCTGTAGTACTGTAAGTAGTACTACAGCAATACTGTAGTAGTACCTGCTGGGGCCTGTAGTACCCTGGCACACAGCTCTCGCAGTTGACGCCGGCCGTGTTGTCTCTGCAGCCGATGCAGACGCCGCCGCCCTGGTGGACGTCCTGGGTGTTTACACTGAGCCTCAGTTCAGACACCGTCTGGTTGTAGTAACACTGCTCCGCCTTGTGGTGGCAGTTACACTCTGCAGACAGACAGGTGGGGGGGAGACAGACAGGTGGAGGGAGACAGACGTGGGGGAGACAGACAGAAAGACAGTGTGAGATCAGTCAGTTCAATCTTTGATGGTTGTTCCTGTTACCTGTCTCACAGCGGCAGAAACTGTCTTACTCTCGCAGGTGTTGCCCTCGGTGATGGTTCCTGGTTGCCATGGCTGCTGGTGGTAACCGGGGCAACACTCGTTACAGCTCTCACCACAGGTGTGATGCTCGCACACGCAATGTAGCTTCTGAAGAGAGACAGACGGGTTACACAGCGTGGACGGACAGGGAGACAGACAGATTACACACTGTAGAGAGGCAGACAGGTTACCTTGGTAACAGGGTCCCATGGGCAGCTCTGGGCGTGGCCGTAGCAGATACACATCCCCCCCACGGAGATGTCTTTGATGGAGTAGTAGTACTGCAATAATACACACAAAGTACACACAGTGCGCACACACAAAGTACACACAGTACACCCACACACACACACACACACACACACACACACACTCAGTGTGAGACAGAGTGCATGCTGGGATTCCCTGAGACACAACAGCACCACCTGCAGCTCAGTGTTTACATCTGACCTCAGTCAATCACACCTGCTCCACAGGTACTTCCTCTCTACTGCCCCTTGTGGTTTGTTGGAGTACTGCAACAGAGAGTGCGCCCGC
>NC_137206.1:4917188-4927188 GCF_960531495.2 Zeus faber | reverse complement strand
TCCTTTTATCGTGTGTGTGTGTGTGTTGGAATGTGTTGTTTTAGCCTGTTGAATTCAGTGTTGACCTTTGGCTGTTTCACACACACACTGTTTCACAACTGAAAGCACCCCCCCCCACTCACCACCCTCCATAGGAGTCGTTAGCTTAGCCTGTTAGCTAACCCACAAACTCACATGATGGGATGGAAGTCGCGTCACCGTGGCGACCAGGGGGCTATAGCAGCCGCTGTTAGCATGACAATAGAGTGGAATGCTGTGTGTGTGTGTGTGTGTGTGTGTGTGATAATTAGGTATAACACTCACACCCCGTCTGTCTCTTCCCATCATCCCCTGGGGTGTCGTGTCCTCACCCACGTGTGTGTGTGTGTGTGCGCGTGCGTTTGAGTGTTTGTGTGCGTGCGTGTGTGTGCGTTTGAGTGTGTGTGTGTGTGTCTGTGTTTGAGTGTGTGTGCATGTGTGTGTGTTTGAGTATGTGTGTGTGCGTTGGAGTGTGTGTGTGTGTGTGTGTGTGTGTGTTTCAGTGTGAGTGTGTGTGCGTTTGAGTGTTAGTGTGTGTGTGTGTGTGTCTGCGTTTGAGTGTGTGTTTGCGTGCGTGTGTGTTTCAGTGTGTGTGTGTGCGTTTGAGTGTGTGCGTGCGTTTGAGTTTGTGTTTGTGCGTGTGTGCGTTTGAGTGTGTGTTTGTGTGTTTGAGTGTGTGTGTGTGCATTTCAGTGTGTGTGCCTTTGAGTGTCTGCGATTGAGGGTGTGTGTGTGTGTTTGAGTGTGTTTGAGCGTTTGAGTGCGTGTGTGTGTGCGTGTGTGCATTCGGGTGTGTATTTGTGTTTGTGTGTCTGTGGCACGGTGCATTGCACTGCTGCCTCACAGCAAGAAGGTCCTGGGTTCGATTCCCACCTGGGGCGCTGTTGGCACCGTGCTCCGGTGGGTTATCTCCCAAACAGGAGCCTTTCTGTGTGGAGTTTGCATGTTCTCCCCGTGCTCACATGGGGTTTCCTCCACCTAACATCAGTAAGGACCCCCACCCAAAACATGCACATCAGGGTCTGACCAGCGATGGACACTTGGTACCAGGTCCCCGGGCGTCGTTGAACGCTGCCCACTGCTCCTGGCTGCCCCCCCCCGGAGGAAGGACAAGCCAGGATGGGTCAAATGCAGAGGAGCCATTTCACCAGCACCACCCAAAGCATGTGGTGTGTGTGTGTGTGTGTGTGTGTGTGTGTGTGTGTGTGTGTGTATATACTCTATATGCATGTGTTGTAGTGAGTGTGTGCATTTGGGTCATGTGACAAATACAGATTAGTAATTCTTCTTCTTGAGTGTGTGAGCGTGTGTGTGTGTTCCTTTGAGTGTGTTTGAGCATTTCAGTCTGTGTGTGTTTCAGTGTGTGTGGGTTTGAGTGTGTGTTTGAGTGTGTGTGTGTGCGCGTGTGTTCGTTTGCGTGTGAGTGTGTGTGTGTGCGTTTGGGTGTGAGTGTGTGTGCATGTGTGTGTGTTTGAATGTGTGAGTCTAACCCCAGTTATTACATTTCACTGCATATATGTATGGAAGTATGTATATGTATGTGACAAATAAAAATCTTGAATCTTGAATCTTGAACCCTGTAGTACCAGTCTTAATATGTTGTTATAACAGTAATATTGTATTATAATAAATATACATATAATAATAAACTAATATTATAGTAATATTAGTAATATTATAATATTACTGTTATAACAACATATTAACACTGTTACTACAGAGTCTGTGTTAGGATATTAACACTGTTATAACAACGTTATAAAACGTTATAACAGTGTTACTGTTATAAAAGTGGGGGTGGTAGCTCAGGCGGTAGAGCTGGTGGTCTAGTGATCTAAAGGTTGCTGGTTGGATCCCAGGCTCCTCCTGCTAGCATGCTGTAGTGTCCTTGAGCAAGACACTTAACCCCTAATTGCTCCTGATGGCTGCGTCCGTCGGTGTTTGAATAATTGTAAGTCGCTTTGGATAAAAGCGTCTGATCAATGTAATGTAATGTATATGTAATGTAATGTAATGTAATGTAATGAAATGTAATGTATATGTAATGTAATGTAATGAAATGTAATGAAATGTAATGTAATGTAATGTAATGTAAAAAGTGTTGAGCTCCCCCCCCTCCCTCCCGTGGGGCCTCGTGTGGGACCAGGAGCCACATGGTGAGAAACCGATCACACAGATCAATACGACACAAAGCTGATCAATACCAATGAAATGTGATCAATATGTGAAGCCTCCGTAGAGACCCGGGTCCGAACCCCCTCTGCCGCGTCTACTGGGAGCACACTCAAGCTGCTGCCTCATCAACTGACTGATCCACATTCTGCAAAGTATTTGCATCACGTGTTCAAAGTGTATCTCGTATATAACGTGTATCCAAGGTATTTGAAAGTATTTGAAAGTATTTGAAAGTTCTTCCCCTCACCTCTCTGCTGAGCCGCAGCGCAGGTCGCACCGAGCAGCAGAAGAGCCGCGACACCGAGGAACCGCATCCCTGCCCCGGCAGAGCTCCGAGCCAGGAGCCGCTGAGCTGCAGGAGAACCAGGAGGAGCCAGAGGGTGGAGGAGAACCAGGGGGAGCCAGAGGGTGGAGGAGAACCAGGGGGAGCCAGGGGGGTGGAGGAGAACCAGGGGGAACCAGGAGGAACCAGGAGGAACCAGGAGGAGACTGGACTCTGAGTTCTGGGTCTAAATCCAAATGAACTTTTCCAAAGCAAATGGGGAAGAAAATCCCCCCTCCTCCCCCCCCCCTCTCTCTCTTCTCTCTCTCTTCTCTCTCTCCTCTCTCTCTCTCTCTCTCTCTCTCTCTCTCTCTCTCTCTCCCTCTCTCTCTCCCCCCCCCCCCCCTCACTCTCTCTCTCTCTCTCTCTCTCTCTCTCTCTCTCTCTCTCTCTCTCTCTCTCTCTCTCTCTCTCTCCTCTCTCTCTCCTCTCTCTCTCTCTCTCCTCTTTCATTCAGACTTTTGTCTTCTACAGCAGAGTGCTGGGGGGGGGGGGTGTCCTGGATTCCTGATTGGTCACCCCCCTCCCCCTCCTCTTTCACCCCCCCCCCCCCTCCCCCTTCATCCCCCTGTCCCATTTACCTCCCCCTCCACCCTCACCCCCCTCCACCCTCCTCCACTCACCCCTCTCCATTCTCATGCAAGTCAAAGCAAACTTGATTGAAACTTTATTGAAAACTTTATTAAAACGTGATTGAAACTTTATTGACACTTTATTGACACTTGATTGAAACTTTATTGACACTTTATTGAAACGTTATCGAAGGCTCTTCCTGGACGATGTGACTCTATATCAATATGAAAACTGAAGGTTGTTTATGGTTTGAGTGGAGTGATCAGTCCTGTGTCCTGCGTGTGGACCCGCCCCGCCCCGCCTCCGTCAGTTGTGTCTGTGTTTTTATCTCCGAGGCCGAAGACGCTGACGGAGACAAAACAAGGAACCGGAAAGATCCGGTTGATACAGAGAACCTCCAGGTGCTGTCATGAGGAACCAGGAGAGGAGGAGTGAGGAGGACTCAGTACAACCAGTATAACCAGTATAACCAGTACAACTGAATCAGTATAACCCTTATAACCAGTATAAACAGTATAACCTGTACAAACAGTACAACCAGTATAACCAGTACAACTGAATCAGTATAACCCTTATAACCAGTATAAACAGTATAACCTGTACAAACAGTACAACCAGTATAACCAGTACAACCAGTACAACCAGTATAATCAGTACAACCAGTACAGCCAGCACAACCAGTATAACCAGTACAACCAATACAGCCAGTACAACCAGTATAACCAGTACAGCCAGTACAGTCAGCACAACCAGAATAACCAGCACAACCAGTATATAGTAAATTACATTTCACTGCATATATGTGTATATGGGTAAATGTATGTGACAAATAAAAAATCTTGAATCTTGAATCTTGAATCAGTACAACCAGTACAACCAGCACAACCAGTACAACCAGTACAACCAGTACAACCAGTATTACCTGTACAACCAGTACAACCAGTACAACCAGTAGAAGCAGTATAAGCAGTGGGTTGGGGGCGCCGCTAGGGGGCGCTAACAAGCACCAGTCGCTGGGTTTCTCACGACCGACGTTGCTCTGAAGCGTTTCCTACAAAGGCACCAGCTGTGACGGTGCAGTCACAGCTGGTGGTCACCCCCTGCGGTTCAGTGCTCACGTGGAGGAACCAGGTGCACGTCAGGTGCTTCCCGTCCATTCCACATCTGCACCGACGAGCGCCGTGATTGGACGGAGGGGCGATGACTTATGATCGATTTTCTGTAAGACCACGCCCCTATTCAGATTCGGGGGGTTAATCGTGGCGGCCATATTGTTTATGTGGTACTTCAGCGTTTGTAATAATTGTGTTGATCTCGCTCCTGATGGCGTCGTGTTGCTTTGGTGCAAAAACAAAACCAACTGTTTTTCGTAAATTAAAAATGGCGTACGATGGAAGTGGGCGGGGTTGACTGCACCCCGCCAGCAGCTCTCTGCACGTGCACCACCTTGGTGCCACACAGTTCTGTACAAGTCGGACTAGAGGTGCAGGAGTTGACCCGGAAAATGTTTTGACGCTCACAGCGCCACCATCGAGCCGAACTCTAACATTTCCAACTGAATATTTTGACATTTTCTACGTTTTATTTTCTCTCATTTGCCTTTTGGAACAAATATTTCTGAGCAGAGAAGAGATTTTACTAATTGTCATTGCACAGCGCGCAGCCAAGACATAGAGCGACGCCCGTGAGCAGCAGGGGTGTCTTGCTCAAGGACTACTACCGAACTACTTTGATGGTCATATATATATATATATATATATATATACATAATGTGTTATATATTCTCCAGTCTACCCAGAATGCACTGCAGTACACACAGCGGCAACGTCGACAAAGTTACACAACAACAACAACAACAACACACTTCAACACAATTCTTGAATCAATCCTTTTCAAGAACGTATTTTCAAACTTCAACGTGTTTTTTTTTCCTTTTGTGAAACTAAAAGTATTTAAACTATTCCAAAGGATGGATGACATGGAGCCTTTCACTGTGGTGTGGGGTTGGTGTGGTTTGAGCAGCTACACCTGACCTGGATCTAGGTGATTGGGATCAGAGGGGCTGCATGCCGGTTGCTCGCTGGTTGGTCTAAAGAGCAGCAGGTAAGACCCCCACCCCCACTCAGGAGAGGAGCCCTGTCATGACACATGTCTATGTCTGCACCTGGCTTGTTCCAACTGACCCACTCTCTTCAATAAACTGGTGTTTACAACCCATCGTCTTCTGTGTCTCCGTGCCGGACGGCCCTGAAAACATCACTTGGGTGGCACGTGGGAGGCGAAACTGCCACACTGGCACTTGAGCAGGGACTCTCCGGAACGGGGAAGGAACACAAAGGGGCCGTCCCAAGACGCCCTGGAGCCACCAGCGGGTCAACGGGCGGCCCCAGCACCACCCCTCTCCCGACCGGCAGCAACGGCACCCGGGGTGTCCGGGCGGAGGACCAGGGGAGAAGCAGGTGCAGCAACCACCACGGGTAATCGCTTGCAGCTAGCTCCTCCACCCAGCAGCCACCGCCGGGACCATCCAGCCAGGCCATTCCTCCATGCAGCCCCCGCAAAAGCCAAATACAGCCAAGCCTTCACCAGCCATGCTCGTTGGTTGGTCTCACGAGCAGCAGGTAAAACCCCCGTCCCCACACTCACTCAGGAGAGGAGCCCTGTCATGACGTGTTCTATCTGCTCCTGGCTTGCTGCACCTGGCCCCCTCTCTACAATAAACTGGTGTTAACAACCCCCCGTCGTCTGTGTCTCTGTGCCGGAGGGCCCTGAAACGTTCACTTGAAAACATTGTTGTTTAAAGGTGCAGTGTGTAGAATTTGGCAGAAATTGAATATTATATTGATAAGTATCTTTTAATTAGTGTATAATCCTATGAAAATAAGAATAGTTGTGGTTTATGGTTCTACAGTAGCCCAGAAGGGACAAACATTAGCTCCGGAGAGGGACTTTCGCACTTTTGGTGTATCTTGGCGGCACATGAAGGCCACCGTAGCTTCTCCTACGTCATCGTAAATGGAGGCGTGAGGGGAGTTCATTTGTTGTGGTCTGCAACCTCACTACTCGATGTCACGAAATTCTACACACTGCAAAACACCTGCAAAGTAGCTGTAAAGTACATGTTAAATACGTGTTGAATATCTGTTAAATATATGAAATGATCAATACATCTGATCATTTAATTGTGATAGATTCAGAAAACACACACACACACACACACACACACACGCACACACACACACACACACACAGTGTTCTAAGCTGCTCTGCACCTCCCTCTAGTGGACAGAAAACCAAACTACACAGAAAAAAATAGAATATCAGAAAATGATAATCAATTACTTTGTACCTGAAATGAATTATATAATATTAACCAATAATATATCAATGCACATTAAATTACATTCATATATATTAATATAAAACTGCTGCTTTGGTAGTAGTAATACTTCCTCACAAATAACTAGACTGCATACTAATACATGGAAGTACACTGGGATATATCAAAGTACATGGTAGTACACTGGGATACATCAAAGTACACAAAAGTACACTGGGATATATGAATGTACATGTAAGTAAACTGGGATATATCAAAGTACATGGTAGTACTTTGAGACTTTCTTTCCTATATTAATTAATCTCAAAATAAACTTGAATAATGATCAAAATCCAAAGGTGATCGTCACCGGACATGAACATGATCAATAATAATCAAATCAACTGGTTCTGTCAGAGGGGTGTGGCCTATTATCAATGAACCAATCAGCTGCAGCTGTGTTGTAGCGGCACTGTCAGAGGGTGGAGGGCTTCAGGAGGAGGTGGAGGTGGACTCCTCCTCCACCAGTAAAAGGCAGACTGCAGCACTGTGTATATTTATATTTGTTTTAATACTTTTCGTACAATATAAATAAAAGGTTCGATAAACAATCGGGTACAGAGTTGCAACGTGAAAATATCGTCCAGCACATCTTCATCTGGTTCTGTGGGAGGACCTGGAGAACCTAGAGAACATGGGGGACCTGGACCGGGTCCAGAACGTGTTTGGCAGCAGGTCAACTGAGCTGTTTAAATTCATGGGAACCAGGAGGAAACACCTGGAACCAACTAGAACCAGGAGGAGCCACCTGGGGGAACCATCTGGAACCAGGAGGAACCACCTTGAACCATCTGGAACCAGGAGGAACCATCTGGAACCAGGAGGAACCACCTTGAACCAGGAGGAACCATCTGGAACCAGGAGCAACCTCCTAAAACCATCTGGAACCAGGAGGAACCACCTTGAACCAGGAGGAACCATCTGGAACCAGGACTCCTCCTCAACCAGTAAAAGGCAGACTGCAGTACTGTGTATATTTATATTTGTTTTAATACTTTTTGTACAATATAAATAAAAGGTTCGATAAACAATCGGGTACAGAGTTGCAACGTGAAAATATCGTCCAGCACATCTTCATCTGGTTCTGTGGGAGGACCTGGAGAACCTGGAACCTGGTCCAGAACATGTTTGGCAGCAGGTCAACTGAGCTGTTTCAGTTCTGCCTTTACACTGAATCTGACAAACACAGCGTTTCCTGTGATAAGCCCCGCCCACCACGATAAGCCCCGCCCCTCTGCCTTAACCCCGCCCTCCATGATAAGCTCCTCCTCCATCAAAGTTTGAAGCTTTAAACCTACATTCAATAAACTGGGGGGGGGGGGTCAGTGTACTGGCGGCTTTAGCATTAGCATTAGCATTATCTTGTTCTCCTTCTGTGATGCTCTGCAGACCTTGATCCAGGCTTTAAAACACCTCCTGCAGGTCTGTAGGTGGAACCTTCCAGAAGGTTCCTGAACGGGACCGGATGATTGTCTCTCTCTCTCTGTGCTTCACAACAAAAACAACAACAACAACAACAACAACAACGATAACAATAATAATAATAATAATAATAATAATAATAATTTCAGACAGAATAAATAGAGTTCTGTGTCTTGTGCTGCATTCTGTACATATCAACACCTCAAAAGAACCAGGAGGAACCATCTGGAACCAGAAGCAACCATCTGGAACCGGGAGGAACCACTTAGAACCATCTGGAAACAGGAGGAACAAGGAGGAACCAACTGGAACCAGGAGGAACCACCTGGAACCAGGAGGAACCATCTGGAACCAGGAGGAACCATCTGGAACCAGGAGGAACCACCTGGAACCAGGGGGAAACATCTGGAACCACGAGGAACCACCTGGAACCAACTGGAACCAGGAGGAACCACCTGGAACCAACTGGAACCAGGAGGAACAGCCTGGAACCAACTGGAACCAGGAGGAACCACCTGGAACCAACTGGAACCTGGAGGAACCACCTGGAACCAGGGGGAACCACTTAATACCATCTGGAAACAGGAGGAACCACCTGGAACCAACTGGAACCTTGAGGAACCACCTGGAACCACCTGGAACCAGGGGGAACCACCTGGAACCAACTGGAACCACCTGGAACCACCTTGAACCAGGGGGAACCACTTAATACCATCTGGAAACAGGAGGAACCACCTGGAACCAACTGGAACCTGGAGGAACCACCTGGAACCACCTGGAACCAGGGGGAACCAGGAGGCTTTGGGGGTGTCGCTGCTGTGGGTCACTATGGTAACAGACTGTAATCAAACACCTTTCTCTGTTTACAGCGGATCCCCGTGGTAACGCAGTAACAACCCTGACGTGACAACATCTCGTCTCCATGACGACAGAGTCCAGATGTTTCAGCCTCTGGATGGAACAGAATAATTACAATAAAAATAAAAAGTCATAAAAATAGAAAAACAGTGTTTGGGAGAAATAGTGTGTGTGTGTGTTTATGTACAGGCATGTACAGTGTGTGTGTGTGTGTGTGTGTGTGTGTGTGTGTGTGTGTGTGTGACAAGGCAGTGCAAATAGTCCGTCCCCTTCCTCACATCTTCATCTGAGTCTTCCTCCCATAGTTTCAAGAGGAGGAGGGAAGAGGAGGAGAGGAGGAGGGATGAAGGTGGAGGAGGGATGAAGGTGGAGGAGGGATGAAGGTGGAGTGTGCTCTCTAAGTGGAGTTGAGATATTCCAGAGCGACTTCATAGCAGAACTTGTACTGCTCCTGCAGAGAAACGAGAAACACAATATTAGAATGTGTACTTAAGTGTGTACTCCTAAAGCTGGAACTCAAAGTCAGTACACACACCAGACAACAGGGGATGCAGGACGGGTGGGGTGTCAGCTAAGTGGGTGGGGGCGATCTGACTGCCGCGCTCCCGCCCTGGTGCACTGTCCTCCTACCACCTCAGAACACAAACACACCCAACAAGCTGACTGCAAACAACAGGCCAGAGCAGGCTCTGCGGCGCGGGCGGAGGCTCTAGGAGGAGGTCCGGCGGCGCGGGCGGAGGCTCTAGGAGGAGGTCCGGCGGCGCAGGCGGAGGCTCTAGGAGGAGGTCCGGCGGCGCGGGCGGAGGCTGCGAGTTGTTCAGGTGAGACATCTTGGATGAATCGCACCTCCACAGCCCGCAATTTCTACTGCATCCACAAGCAACACACATTCAGGGGCGGGGTTTCCAGCGTGGGCGGGCGCTGGAGGGTTGACGTAGGGGCGTGTCGGCGTGACCGCGTGGGCACCCTGCCGGCCGCGCTGGGGTCCCGGTGGCGGGTGAATTCCGACCTGCTACGACCCCGCGGGGCTGCAGTAAGCACCGCCCGCAGACTGGGCTGCAGAAAGCACCTCAGTTGGTTACTGAGGTCGTCAGGAGACTCGGCAGTGGAGTGGAGGAGATGTTCTGATCCCAGAACACTCCCTGCCTGCTTCACCAGGGGGCGTAGCAGTAGGTTTAGGAGTTCCTCAAAGTGTCTTGCCCCTCATCCTGTTGATGGCAGCCTGGTGTCCTGGTGCTGAAGCACTCCTCCAG
>NC_137206.1:4907188-4912188 GCF_960531495.2 Zeus faber | reverse complement strand
CCATTAGAACCTGGAACCATCAGAACCTGGAACCATCAGAACCTGGAACCGTTAGAACCTGGAACCATCAGAACCTGGAGCTCTGAGTCTGAGGAGGCTTCAGCTGGTTCCTCTGGAGGGTTTCAGGTCAATGAAGACCCAAAAAAAACGACTTCTTTAGAAGTTGTTGCACTGTGTGTAGTACTGTGTGTAGTAGTGTGCGTAGTAGTGTGTGTAGTAGTGTGTGTAGTAGTGTGTGGGCACCTGGGCGGGGTCCACGTCGTTCAGCATCACGATGGAGCTGCAGTGATAATCCAGAACCAGACGCCAGAAATCCTTGACGGTGTTTGGGAGGGGATGCTGTGTGACGATGTAGGCAGAGGGCTGCTTGTAGCTCTGAGGAGGAGAGGAACGAGGGATGAAGGAGGAGAAAGAGAGAGGGGCCTGCTTGGAGCCCTGAGGAGGAGAGGAAGATGGAGGGATGAAGGATGAGTAACAGGATGGAGGGATGAAGGAGGAGTGCTCTTACATCCATCAGGGCAGCGTTGATGTAGTTGGAGCTCTCCCCGTCGATGGTGATGAGGAAGGGCAGCACTCGGTCCGGTGGAAGGACGTCCATGCAGCGGTTCTTCTCGTGGTTCCTCGGCAACAGAGCGATGCTACAGTCCTCCACCCGCAGGGTGGGGGTCACCATGTTCAGGGTCTGGAACCACACGTTCACCGTCACATCCGCCCTGTCAAGCTGTCACCCTGTCCCGTTCACCCTGTCACGCTGTCCCGTTCACCCTTTCCCATTCACCCTGTTTAATTCACCCTGTCACTCTGTCCCATTCACCCTGTCACTCTGTCCCGTTCACCCTGTCAATCTGTCCCATTCACCCTGTCACTCTGTCACCCTGTCCCATTCACCCTATCCCATTCACCCTGTCACTCTGTCCTGTTCACCCTGTCACTCTGTCCCGTTCACCCTGTCACTCCGTCCTGTTCACCCTGTCACTCTGTCCCGTTTGCCCTGTCACTCTGTCCTGTTCACCCTGTCACTCTGTCCCGTTCACCCTGTCCCATTCACCCTGTCACTCTGTCCCATTAATCCTGTCACCCTGTCCCGTTCACCCCGTCCCATTCACCCTGTCACTCTGTCCCGTTCACCCTGTTCTATTCACCCCGTCACTCTGTCCTGTTCACCCTGTCACTCTGTCCCATTCACCCTGTCCCATTCGCCCTGTCACTCTGTCCCGTTCACCCTCTCCCATTCACTCTGTCACTCTGTCCCATTCACCCCGTCCTATTCACCCTGTCACTCTGTCCCGTTCGCCTTGTCACCCTGTCCCATTCACCCTGTCCCGTTCGCCCTGTCCCATTCACCCCGTCCTATTCACCCTGTCACTCTGTCCCGTTCGCCTTGTCACCCTGTCCCGTTCGCCCTGTCCCATTCACCCTGTCCCGTTCACCCCGTCCTATTCACCCTGTCACTCTGTCCCGTTCACCCTGTTCTATTCACCCTGTCACTCTGTCCTGTTCACCAGTCACTCTGTCACATTCACCCTGTCCCATTCGCCCTGTCACTCTGTCCCGTTCACCCTCTCCCATTCACCCTGTCACTCTGTCCCATTCACCCCGTCCTATTCACCCTGTCACTCTGTCCCATTCACCCCGTCCCATTCACCCTGTCACTCTGTCCCGTTCACCCTGTTCTATTCACCCTGTCCTGTTCACCCTGTCACTCTGTCCCATTCACCCCGTCACCCTGTCCTGTTCGCCCTGTCCCATTCACCCTGTCACTCTGTCACCCTGTCCCGTTCACCCCGTCCCATTCACCCTGTCACTCTGTCCCATTCACCCTGTCCCATTCACCCTGTCACTTTGTCCCGTTCACCCTCTCCCATTCACCCTGTCCCGTTCACCCCGTCCTATTCACCCTGTCACTCTGTCCCATTCGCCCTGTCACTCTGTCCCGTTCACCCTCTCCCATTCACCCTGTCACTGTCCCATTCACCCCGTCCTATTCACCCTGTCACTCTGTCCCATTCACCCCGTCCTATTCACCCTGTCACTCTGTCCCGTTCACACCGTCCTATTCACCCTGTCACTCTGTCCCGTTCATCCCTGTCCCGTTCATCCCTGTCCCACCCTGTCCCATTTACCTGTCACCCTGTCCCATTCACCCTGTCACTCTGTCCCATTCACCCTGTCGTAGTGTCCCGTTCACCCTGTCACTCTGTCCCATTCACCCTGTCCCGTTCACACCGTCCTATTCACCCTGTCACTCTGTCCCGTTCATCCCTGTCCCACCCTGTCCCATTTACCTGTCACCCTGTCCCATTCACCCTGTCGTAGTGTCCCGTTCACCCTGTCACTCTGTCCTGTTCACCCTGTCACCTTGAACTCCTCCTTGATCTGGCTGGAGTTGGTCTGGGGGTCGAGCCGGTTCATGTCGTAATACGCAGATCGCAGCTGATTGGCCGGAACGGCCGTGTCCCCGCAGAGACACGCCTCCAAGATGGCGTCATGGATGAACACGTACTGCTCCTGAACACACACATCAGCAAACTGATCAGTGGTCAGTTCAGAGCAACAGCGGACACTTCGCAAAGGATTGTGGGAGGGTGTGGCCAGGGGGCGGAGTCTGATTACAGACCAATGAAAGTGAGGCCAGAGAGACAGCTATGCAGAGAGACAGACAGACAGACAGACAGACAGATCATCTTCTTGTTGATCAAAAATGAACTGATTCAGATGACACCGTTGACATGATCTATAACATGATATATTATATATACACAGTATAAAACTTCACTCACAGGTTATACCATATATTATATATCATATATAATATATATATAATATATGATATATATATATATATATATATATATATATATATATATACACAGTATTATACATGATGTCACATCATATCACATACATGATATATGATACATTATAATAAATCATATATAATATATATTGTATATGGTATATGATATAAAATATACTGTATATCCTATATTATATCTAATATCTACTATATTATATATGATATATGATATATATTGTATATGATTTATGATATATGATAAATAATATATCACATCATAATATATCACAACATATATGTTATATGATATATCATATACAACAGAAAGATAGATGTGTAGATAGATATGACAATATAAATAAAGATTTGAATGAGAATGTAGTCTCTCTCTGTCTCTCTGTCTCTCTCTCTGTCTGTCTGTCTCTCTCTCTCTCTCTCTCTGTCTCTCTCTGTCTCTCTCTCTGTCTGTCTGTCTCTCTCTCTCTCTCTCTCTGTCTCTCTCTCTCTCTGTCTCCCTCTCTCTGTCTCTCTCTCTCTCTGTCTCTCTCTCTCTCTGTCTCCCTCTCTCTGTCTCTCTCTCTCTCTGTCTCCCTCTCTCTGTCTCTCTCTCTCTCTGTCTCTCTCTCTCTCTCTCTGTCTCTCTCTCTCTGTCTCTCTCTCTCTGTCTCTCTCTCTACCAGGTGTGTGTGTGTGTTGATGTAAATCATTTATGAAATGACATTTTAACCAAAGGTTTGAGAGAGAGAGAAAGAGAAGAGGAGGAGGAGAAGGAGCAGAGAGGAGGAGAGGGGAGGAGAGAAGGGGAGGAGGAGGGAAGAGAGAGGAGGAGGAGAGGGAGGAGGAGGAGGAGAGGAGTGAGGAGAAATAGGAGAAGAGAGGAGGAGGAGGAGAAGAGGAGGAGGAGGAGAGGAGAGAGGAGGAGAAGAGGAGAGGAGGAGGAGGAGGAGGAGAGGAGCGAGGAGATATCAGAGAAGACGCGAAGAGGAGGGAAGCGAGAGGAGGAGGAGGAGAAGAGGAGTGAGGAGGAGAAGAGGAGAGGAGTGAGGAGGAGGAGAAGAGGAGGGAAGAGAGAGGAGGAGGAGAAGAGGAGGAGGAGGAGAGGAGAGAGGAGGAGGAGAAGAGGAGCGGAGAAGAGGAGTGAGGAGGAGGAGAAGCGGAGAGGAGGAGGAGGAGAGGAGAGAGGAGGAGGAGAAGAGGAGCGGAGAAGAGGAGTGAGGAGGAGGAGAAGCGAGAGGAGGAGGAGGAGAAGAGGAGTGAGGAGGAGAAGAGGAGGGAAGAGAGAGGAGGAGGAGAAGAGGAGGAGGAGGAGAGGAGAGAGGAGGAGGAGAAGAGGAGAGGAGCAGGAGGAGAAGAGGAGAGGCGCGAGGAGGAAGAGGAGAAGAGAAGGGGGAGAGGAGTGAGGAGGCAGAGGAGAAGAGTAGGGAAGAGAGAGGAGGAGGAGAAGAGGAGAGGAGGAGGAGAGGAGAAGAGGAGTGGAGGAAAGAGGAGAAGGAGAATAGGAGGAGCAGGAGGAGGAGAGAGAATGAGGAGGAGATGAGGAGAGGAGAGGAGAGAGGAGGAGGAGGAGGAGTAGAGGAGTGAGGAGGAGGCGAAGGGGAGGGAAGAGAGAGGAGGAGGAGAAGAGGAGAGGAGGGAAGAGATAGGAGGAGGAGGAGGAGAAGAGGAGAGGAGGGGAGGAGAGGAGAGAAGAGGAGGAGGAGAAGGAGGAGGAGAGAGGAGGAGGAGGAGAGGAGGAGGAGGAGAGGAGTGCAGGTCATTGAAGTGTCAGTCAGCGGCGGCGGACGGAGAGATGAGTGACATTAAAAGGTAGAGAGATGAAAGGATGAACAGATGGCAGAAGGAGGAGAAGAAAGAAAGGTCATCCGTCCTTCCCTGTCCTTCCTCATCAATCTCTGCAGCCGATGACATCACATGAAGCATCCTCACTTCCTCCCTAGGAAGTATCCTCATATCCTCCCTAGGAAGCATCCTCATATCCTCCCTAGGAAGCATCCTCATATCCTCCCTAGGAAGTATCCTCATATCCTCCCTAGGAAGCATCCTCATATCCTCCCTAGGAAGCATCCTTACCAACACCGATCACAAAATTGTGACTAAAAACATTTTGTGACTGTACAAAAAAGGTGACATTGTGGGCGGGGCCTGAGGCGTCGCTGCCTCCTGGTGGTGACGTGCGGGTGACGCAGCCCAGTCAGGGTGAAAA
>NC_137206.1:4872188-4894688 GCF_960531495.2 Zeus faber | reverse complement strand
GCAGTATCAGTACCTCTAGTAGTAGCAGTGCCAGTAGCAGTACCAGTACAAGTACCAGTTGCAGTACCAGTTGCAGTACCAGTACCAATAGCAGTACCAGTGCAAGTTCCAGTTGCAGAAGCATTACCAGTAGCATTACCAGTACCAGTAGAAGTAGCTGTACCATAGCAGAAATTAGTAGTATTACCAGCACCGGTAGTAGTAGCAGCAGTACCTCTAGTAGTCGCAGTACCAGTACAAGTACCAGTTGCAGGACAAGTACCAGTTGCAGTAGCAGTAGCTCTAGTAGTAGCAGTAGCAGTACAAGTGCCAGTTGCAGTAGCAGTAGCAGTACCAGTTGCAGTACCAGTACCAATAGAAGTACCTCTAGTAGTAGCATTACCAGTAGCCGTACCAGTACAAGTACCAGTTGCAGTACCAGTTCCAGTTGCAGTACCAGTGCCAATAGGAGTAGCAGTTCCTCTAGCAGGAGCAGTACCAGTACAAGTACCTTTCCCCTCCGCTTTCAAAGTGGCTCGGGTCGCACCACTGCTCAAAAAACCTTCACTCGATCCCACTCAAGTAGAAAACTATCGGCCGGTCTCACTCCTCCCATTCCTTTCCAAAACCATAGAGAGGGCGGTCTCTAGACAGGTAACAGAATACCTGTCAAGAAACAACCTTCTCCATACACTTCAATCTGGCTTCAAAAGTGGTCACTCCACCGAAACAGCCCTGTTGTCTGTGACAGAGGCCTTAAAAACTGCTAGAGCTGCTGCCAAATCCTCGGTTTTCATTCTTCTCGACTTATCAGCTGCTTTTGACACTGTCAATCACAGCATACTCCTGTCCTTACTCTCAAGTATGGGCATCTCTGGCAGTGCACTTTCCTGGTTCGAATCTTACCTCACTGGGCGCTCGTTCGGTGGGACATGGCAAGGCCAGCTGTCTGTGCCTCGCAACCTCACCACAGGGGTGCCCCAAGGCTCGGTGCTGGGACCCCTCCTCTTTGCCATATACACCACCTCACTGGGCCCGATCATGCGCTCGCATGGCTTTTCATATCACTGCTATGCGGATGATACTCAACTCTATCTGTCCTTCCCGCCTGATGACCCCACTGTCTCGACGCAGATCTCGGATTGTCTCGCTGACATATCCACATGGATGAAGGATTATCATCTTCAACTAAACATGGCGAAGACGGAACTGCTGGTCTTCCCGGCCAAACAAGGTATTTATCACAAAATTGATATTAAAATTGACTCTCTATCTCTTGTTCCTACCAAGGCTGCAAGGAATCTAGGTGTCATTATTGATGACCAACTGACATTCTCGGACCATGTTGCCGCCGTCTCCCGGTCCTGCCGCTTCGCACTATTCAACATCTGAAAAGTCAGGCCGTACCTGACCCAATATGCCACTCAACTGCTGCTACAAACCTTGGTGATGTCCCGTCTCGACTACTGCAATGCTCTCTTAACAGGCTTGCCGGCCTGTGCGGTTAAAGCCACTGCAGATGATACAGAATGCGGTGGTGCGACTGGTGTTCAACCAGCCAAAGAGGGCACATGTCACTCCGCTGCTCATCGAGCTCCAGTGGTCACCTGTAGCCGCTCGCATCAAGTTCAAGTCTCTTATTCTGGCCTACAGAGTGATTGTTGGGAATGCTCCCACCTACTTAAATGCTCTTGTAAAAGCACATGTTACCCCCCGGATGCTGCGCTCGTCAAATGAGCGTCGCCTGGCTCTGCCGGCTGTACAACCACGGCAATCCAGGCTGTTCTCATTTGTTGTTCCACGTTGGTGGAACGAGCTGCCAAAAATGACCAGAGCAGGGAGCTCCCTCTGTCTTTAAGAAGCACTTGAAGACCCAGCTCTTCAGAGAGTACCTCCTCGCCTAACTTACAATTACTTAGCACTACCGAGCAGTATTTATTGTTACACTAATGTCTCTGTCGCAATGTAGCTTGAATGTTATTCTCTCTTGTAAGTCGCTTTGGATAAAAGCGTCTGCTAAATGACTAAATGTAAATGTAAATGTAGAAGTAGCAGTACCTCCAGTAGTAGCAGTAGCAGTTGCAGTAGCTGTACCAGTACATGTAGCAGTACCAGTACCAGTACCAGTAGCAGAAGTAGTACCAGTACAAGTACCGGTTGCAGTACCAGTAGGAGTATCAGTACCAGTACAAATACCAGTTGCAGTACCAGTACCAGTACAAATACCAGTTGCAGTACCAGTACCAGTTCTAGTAGCAGTACCAGTGGCAGTAGCAGTAGCAGTGGCAGTGGCCGTAGCCTCACCTCGTACTCCTCCTTGAAGCCGTAGCCCTCGGAGCACTTCATCTGGGTGATGTGCTGCAGGAGGTCCGCCACCCGGATGGCCGGGTGGAGCTGGCCGGTCTGGTACGGCACCGGCTCCCGCTCCGCCTCCCGCTGCTTGTAGTGGGACTGGACCAGGCTGCTGGTGTCACTGGTCACCGTGTCGTCTGGAAGCGCAGGGAGAGCGACGGGCGGGTGGTGAGACGGGCGCACAGAGAGATGAGACAGGAGACAGAGAGGAAGGACAGCGGATGGTGTGACCATGCTAATGCCAGGACATGATGCGACGAGCACGGAAGACTCACAACACGCAGCACGGTGGACGCAGCGCCCCCTACAGCTCCCACTGAGGACACTCTGGTGAATATGAAGCTTGTCCGACTCAATGATTATTTAAAACTCAAAAGTAAATCAGAGGGATGGTGTTAGCTTGCTGTTAGCCTCCACGCTGGTTTCCTGTTGGCCCGGTAGCAGGATGGATAGCTTGTGGCTAGTGCTAACAGGAAGGATTGGTCCGGATCGGCGGTTGCCATGACAATGAAGACAGGGACGGCAGAGAGAAGATGGTGCCCGGTGTTGTTGGGTTTCCATGGTTAAGTTCCATGATACTTAGCTAGCTACAGCGGTTTCGACCTTTGACCTCGGCTCCCTCCTCTACCTCTCCATCCTCACACTCTCTCTATCGCAGCAGCTGTGACATGATGGGACAACAAAACGAGCGCCATGGCAACGGCAGCAGCCAATCAGAGAGAACAGCTCAACTCTGATTGGCTGGAAATGGAGGAACAGGAAGTGATGTGTGTGTGTGTGTGTGTGTGTGGGGGGAGGGGGGGGGGTGGTGGGAGGAGTCCATGCAGAATGAAAGGAAGAGGAGGAGGAGAACATCCCCACAACACCCCCCCCCCGACCAGCGCTAATTAGCCACTTACCATTAATGGGAACTTTACACAGAGAGAGAGACAGGAGAAAGAGAGACAGGAGAGAGAGAGAGAGAGAGACAGCATGAGCATCAACACACACACCCCTAACACTAACACATAGCGGCTAACAACTAGCATAGCCTAGTCTGTCTGGAAATATTATACTGAACAGAATCTAAAAGGTGGAGATTCAGGAGGATAACTAGTCTTTCCAGGACAACTAGAGAATAGAGACTAGAGACTAGAAACTAGAAACTAGAGACTAGAAACTAGAAACTAGAGACTAGAAACTAGAAACTAGAGACTAGAAACTAGAGAATAGAGAATAGAGAATAGACTAGAAACTACAAACTAAAAACTACAAACTAGAGACTAGAAACTAGAGAATAGAGACTAGAAACTAGAGAATAAGAATAGAGACTAGGAAATAGAGAATAAGAATAGAGAGTAGAAACTAGAGTAAAGAGACTAGATTAAAGAGAACAGAGACTAGAAACTAGATAATAGAGACTAGAAACTAGAAACTAGAGTAAAGAGACTAGAAACTAGAGTTAAGAGAATAGAGACTAGAGACTAGATACTAGAGACTAGAAACTAGAAACTAGAGAATAGAGACTTGGAAATATAGACTAGAAACTACACACTAGAGTATAGAGACTAGAGAATAGAGACTAGACACTATAGACCAGAGAATAGAGAATAGAGACTAGAAACTAGTGACTAGAGAATAGAGACTAGAGACTGGTGAGTAAAGAATAGAAACTAGTCATTAGAGACTATTGACTACAGAGTAGTGACTAGAGAATAGAGACTAATGGCAATATAATAGAGAATAGAGACTATTGACTAGAGACAAATGACTAGAGACTAGTGACTACTGACTAGAGAATATAAACTAGTGACGAGACATGAGACTAGAGAATAGAGAATATAGACTAGAAACTAGAGACTAGAGACTAGAGACTAGAGAATATAGACTAGAGAAGAGAGACAAGAGACTCGTGACTAGTGGCTAAAGAATTGAGACTGGAGAATAGACACTAGTGACTAGAGACTAGTGAGTAGAAAGTAGAGACTAGTGACTAGAAAATAGTGACTAGTGAGTAGAGACTAGAGACTAGTGAGTTGTGACAATGGACTAGAGACTAAAGACTAGAGACTAATGACTAGAGAATAAAGACTAGTGACTTGAGATGAGAGAATAGAGACAAGTTACTAGTGACTAGTGAATAGTGAATATAAACTAGTTAATAGAAACTATTGACTTGAGACTAGAGACTATTGACAAGGGACGAGTGAATGGAGACTAGAGACAAGAGACAAGTGAATAAATAATAGAGACTAGAGACAAGAGACTAGTGACTAGTGACAAGTGAATATAAACTAGTGAATAGAGACTATTGACTAGAGACTAGTGAATAGAGACTAGTGAGAAGAGACTAGTGACTAGAGAATATGGACTAGAGAATAGTGACTAGTGAATAGAGACTAGAGACTAGAGACTAGAGACTAGAGAATAGTGACTAGTGAATAGAGACAAGAGACTAGTGACTAGTGACTAAGGACTACAGACTCGAGACTAGAGAATGGTGACTAGAGACTCGAGACTAGTGAATAGATGAGAGACAAGAAACTAGTGACTAAAGACTAGATATGAGAGAATAGTGACTAGAGACTAGAGACTAATGGCTAGTGAATAGAGACCAGAGACTATTGACTAGAGAATAGTGACTAGAGACTAGTGATTAGAGACTAGAGACTCGAGACTAGTGATTAGAGACTAGTGAATAGACTACAGACAAGAGACTAGTGACTAAAGACTAGTTACTCGAGACTAGAGAATGGTGACTAGAGACTCGAGACTAGTGAATAGAGACTAGAGACTAGTGATTAGAGACTAGACACTAGTGATTAGAGACTAGAGAATAGAGACTAGTGACTCGAGACTAGAGAATGGTGACTAGAGATTCAAGACTAGTGAATAGATAAGAGACAAGAAACTAGTGTCTAGTGACTAAAGACTAGAGACTAGTGATGAGACAATAGTGGCTAGAGACTAGAGACCAGTGACTAGAGATTAGTGAATAGACCAGAGACAAGAGACTAGACACTCAAGACTAGTGACTAGAGACTAGTGAATAGACTACAGACAAGAGACTAGTGAATAGTGACTAGAGATGAGAGACTAGAGACCAAGCACAAGAGACTAGAGATGAGAGACTTGTGACTAGAGACTAGACACTAGTGAATACTGACTAGAGACTAGAGACTAGTGAATAGTGACTAGAGATGAGAGACTAGTGACAAGACACTAGTGAATAGTGACTAGAGACTAGGGACTAGCACTCTAACTAACTCTCACCAGAAGCTACTGTTTAGCATGTTAGCCTAGCATAGTTCGCACCAGCTGTCAACATGAGAGGAGTGGAGTCTGGATAGTTTAAACCACCCTTCAATGTTGACAAACTGCTAATGGAGAAGCTAATGGAGCTACATCTGATTGCTAGCACAAGCTTAAGGTTATAAACACAAACTGGAGGGGGAGAAATACAGGAAGTACTTGTGGCTGAACAGAACAGGAAATGTATTTAAATGATTGTTGTTTATCTATCAGCCAATCAGGAAGCAGGAGCAGCCCCTGTGATGCTATGTAGCAACAGTTAGCCTGCTAGCTGTAGCTTAGCATCTCTGCTTGCTAACTAGTTTCACAGCTAGCACGTGGTTTGTTTGTTGTTTGTTTTGGATTGTTTTCCTCCCCCCCAGTGGCCGTGTGGTGTCCATGCAGAGGTCGGAGGTCACGGACAGATGTGACGTCACACGACACGCAAAATGTTGTGACGCTCGCACGACCAAACAAACAGAAACCAGACAGGAAGTAGAAAATAAAGCTACAAAATAAAATAAAATAACATTTTAACGGTCCTCATAACGAGCAAGCAGGATGGATGGAAGCCAGAACCTCTCCTCCTCTTCATCTCTCTCTCTCTCTCTTTCTCCTTCTCTCTCTCTCTTAATTTCTTTCCCTCTATACTGCTCTGATGAAAGCTTTAGCAGGCTAACGCTAGCGCTAATGAGGTTAGCGACGTTCTGTGCATGAGAAACTCACCGAGGATTGCAGTGGGTACGAAGGGATCTGAGAGAGAGACAGGCAGAGAGACAAGTAGAGGGACAGACAGACAGACAGAAAGACAGGTAGAGAGACAGACATGCAGGGAGACAGACAGGTAGAGAGACAGACAGGCAGAGAGACAGACAGGCAGTGAGACAGAGGCAGTGAGACAAGTAGAGAGACAGACAGGTAAGAAAAATAGAGAAAAAAAGGCAGAAAGGTCAGTGATCAGTGCACAGTGCCCCCGTCTGAGAGGTCAGAGGTCACAGGAGTGATCATATGGTACATTGTGCGGGTGTGGTATGTGTCGTGTGTGTAGTGCACGGAGTGCATGTGTGAAGTGTGCAAAGTGTGTGTAGTGTGTGCACCTGTAGTGTGTAGTGTGTGAAGTGTGTGTAGTGTGAATTGTGTAGTGTGTCTGTATAGTGTGTGTGTGTAGTGTGTGTGTCGTGTGTAGTGTATGTAGTGTGCAGTGTGTGAGAAGTGCGTGTGGTGTGTAGTGTGTGTGTGTAGTGTGTAGTGTGTACCTTGGTAGTAGCAGTTTGGTAGAGTTGTACTGATGGTGTTTGTCTTCAGAGTGAAGGACGATGGAGACGAGACAGCTGAAAAACAGACAGACAGATAGACAGACGGACAGGTAGACAGGTAGACTGTTGACACTGACATAACATAGTGTTCTTCTAACAAAGTGTCCTCCTAACATCGTGTCCTCATAACATAAAGTTCTCCTAAAATAGTGTCCTCATAACATAAAGTTCTTCTAACATGGTGTCCTCAGAACATAAAGTCCTCCTAACATAGTCTCCTCCTAACATAGTGTCCTCATAACATAAAGTTCTTCTAACATAGTGTCCTCATAACATAAAGTTCTCCAAACATAGTGTCCTCAGAACATAAAGTCCTCCTAACATAGTGTCCTCAGAACATAAAGTCCTCCTAACATAGTCTCCTCCCAACATAGTGTCCTCATAACATACAGTAGAGTCCTCCTTACATAGTGTCCTCCTAACATGGTGTCCTCCTAACATGGTGTCCTCCTAACATAGTGTCCTCATAACATAAAGTCCTCCTAACATAGTGTCCTCCTAACATGGTGTCCTCCTAACATAGTGTCCTCCTCACATAGTGTCCTCATAACATAAAGTTCTTCTAACATAGTGTCCTCATAACGTAGAGTCCTCTGAACATAGAGTTCACGTAATGTAGAGTCCTCATAACGTAGAGTCCTCCTAACATAGTGTCCTCATAAAATAAAGTCCTCCTAACATAGTGTCCTCCTCACAAGGTGTCCTCATAACATAAAGTTCTTCTAACATAGTGTCCTCATAACGTAGAGTCCTCTGAACGTAGACTTCACGTAATGTAGAGTCCTCATAATGTAGAGTCCTCCTAACGTGGTGCCCTCATAATGTAGAGTCCTCATAACGTAGAGTCCTTCTAATGTAGTGTCCTCTTAATACGGTGTCCTCCAAACATTGTGTCCTCATAAGGTAGAGTCCTCATAAAGTAGAGTCCTACTAACATGGTTTCCTCATAACGTAGTCCTCCGAACGTGGTGTACTCATAACATAGTGTCTTCCTCATGGAGTCATCCTAATGTGTTGCCCTCATAACGTAGAGTCCTCCTAACGTAGAGTCCTCATAATGTAGAGCTCTCATAATGTAGAGCTCTCATAAACTAGAGTCCTCCTAACGTAGAGTCCTCATAACGTAGAGCTCTCATAATGTTGAGCTCTCATAACAAAGTCCTCATAATGTAGAGCTCTCATAACGTAGAGTGCTCATAACATTGTGTGCATGTGTTAGTATGTGTGTGTGTGTGTGTGTGTGTGTGTGTGTGTGTGTGTGTGCGCGTCTTACTGTGTGTGTGTGTGTAGGACACGGCGTCCTGGCAGCTGGTTCCGTGCTCCGTGAAGCTCTTGTCCACCATGACGGTCATTTCCTGTCTGGTGCTGGACAGCGTCTCCTTCCGCTTCTTAGCCAGCTTCCTGCAGTGAGACACGTGGGCGGACAGACAGGTAGAGAGAGAGTCCCACGGGTTAGAGTCATTTTTATTTTAGTTGGAAGACTCCAGGTCCAGGTCCAGGTGCAGGTCCAGGTCTGCCACACTGAGGACGTCCTGGAGACACTCCCTCTGTTAGCTCCATGCTAAGCTACAGGAGATCTTGAGCGTTTTCACACCATGAACCACCGACCTGATGGTTTCCCCCTATGGACCTCAAGACCTCCTGACCTCAAGGACCCCTACAGACCTGCAGACCTCCTGACCTCAAGGACCCCTACAGACCTGCAGACCTCCAGGTCCGAAAACCACGTCATTACGTCACTGCATATATAGATATGTATTATTAATATATATATATATATTTTTTACTATTATTATTATAATTATTATTATTACTACTATTATTCATATTCAAATTCACATTATTATTGCTATTATTATTATTATTACTATTATTATAATAAGTATTATTATTACTATTATTATTACTACTTTTATTATTATTATTATTATTACTATTATTCATATTCATATTATAATTACTATTATTATTATTATTATTATTACTATTATTATCATTACTTTCTTAATTATTATTACTATTATTCATATTCATATTATAATTACTATTATTATTATTATTATTATTATTACTATTATTATCATTACTTTCTTAATTATTATTATTATTACGGACCAGATTCTACATCCATGAATTCTGCTGAAGCGGTAAAAAAAATGTCAGCCACAATGTTTTGCTTGGGCTTGCTTGTCCCCGCCCCCAGACCCTGTCCCCGCCCCAACCTCTGTCTCCGCCCCCAGCCCCTGTCCCCAGTCTTTGTCCCCGCCCCCGGCCCCTGTCCCCGCCCCCAGTCCCTGTCCCTGCCCTCCTGTCCCTGCCCCAGCCCCTGACATAAGCGGTTCTTGGTTCTAATCCAGCTTTGAAGTGGTGCTGCTCTGGAAACAGTTTTCCGGTTCCAGAGTCGGTTCTTTTGCTGTCGAAAAACCAAGAACTGGTTCCAGATAAGGCACCGGCTCGAACTGGCCCTCAAAATGCCTTGGTGAAAAGGGGGCCTAGGAGCCCTACTGACCTTCAGACTTCCTGACCTACAGACCTCTAGGACCACTATGGACCGCCAGACCTCTCGTCCCCCTACGGACCTCCAGACTTCCTGACCTACAGACCTCTAGGACCACTATGGACCGCCAGACCGATGGACCTCCAGACCTCCTGGCCTCCAGACCTCCTGACCTCTAGGACCGCTACTGACCTCCAGACCTCCTGACCTATAGAACCCCTATGGACCTCCTGACCATTCGGACCCCTACAGACTACCAAACCTACAGACCTCCAGACCTCCTGACCTCTAGGACCCCTAGAGCAATTGCCCAGAATTTGAAATCAGTTTGTTTAGGAATGTTGTTAGATTACTTCCTGAGTTTAGCGCATTGTTTATATTTCACATTCTCGGAGATTCATACGAAGCTTCCCAGTCATGGAGGACCCCGAGACTACCTGAGCTGCCCGGCCAGGTGCCTGACTGAGATTACACAAACACAAATGAAATATAACGGGGAAGCCGGGGCGTAAAATAAGGCAAAGGTTCTAGGAGGCTTTCAGGACGCTGACCCTTCCACCTCTGGTGTGGCCCAGGGTTCAGGCTCCAAAGCCCTAGGACTTAGACCAGGACATGGACCGGGAGATGGACCAGGACATTGACCAGGATGTGGACCAGGATCTATCTATCCATCCCTCCATCTATCAGTAACCAGAGGGTTCCTGGTTGGATCCCCAGCTCTTGGCTGCTGGTAATGTGCTCAGGTGTCCTTGAGCAAGACACTGAACCCCAAGCTGCTGTGGTTGAGCAGGTGCCACCACCACTGAAGTGTGAACGGGAGGTATGTTCTGTAAAGAGCTTCGAATAGAAAGTACTTTATAAATGTATAAATCCATTTACTGTCTTTCTAAGAACAGGATGTATATTCAATCCCTCCCTCTCTTCCTTGCTTTTTCACTCTGTTCTCTCCATCCTTTGGTTGCCCAAGGTCAGTCTTCATCTCTCTACCTCCATCTCTCTCTCTCTCTCTCTCTCTCTCTCTCTCTCTCTCTCTCTCTCTGAGTGACTCTTGCCAGAGGCTTGTTGTGTTGATGCATGCATATGGTGAGTAATGCACTGTCTGCCTACACACACACACACACACACACACACACACACACACACACACACACACACACACACACACACACACACACACACACACACACACACACAGTGTCTCGTCTCGGTCTCTGATTTATCGATCTCTCTATCTTTAGACAAAACAGCTAAACTGTGGAAAAACTCTTTCCATCCTCCCTGTCTGTCTGTCTGTCCGTCTGTATGTCTGTCTGTCTGGATGATGAACGTTCACCTCCTTCAGAGGACCCTTTCATCCCTGAGGAGCTTCTAATCTGCACAGACGTGTAATTCCAGATCAATAATCTGAGACCAGATCAATAATTAATTGATCAATAAAGATTGAAAATAGGAGGAGGAGCCATCTGAATCGACCCAAAACTAAAACTGTTTAATGTTTACTCATTTCCATGAAATGTATATTTTTAAGCTTTTTCCTCCATGACGGACCAAAAAGAAACACAAGAAAAAAACATAGGAATATAATAAATGTAATAAACATAATAAACATAATAAATATAAATAAATATAATAAAAATAATAAAAATAATAAATATAATGAACATAATAAATGTAATACATATAATAAATATAATACACATAATACATATAATAAATATAATAAAAGTAATGAATATAATAACTATAATAAATATAATAAACATAATGAATAAAATAACTATAATAAATATAATAAACATAATGAATATAATAACTATAATAAATATAATAAACATAATGAATATAATAACTATAATAAATATAATAAACAAAATGAATATAATAAACGTGGTTCTGCAGCTGAAGCTTGGAGCTTCAGAGATGAGACGTTATTTTTATTTGTATTTTTATTCTTATTTTTAGATGCTGAATTTGGTTTGAACATTTGTGTGAATGTTGGATGAGCACTTAAAGATCCACTCTCACACACACACACACACACACACACACACACACACACACACACACACACACACACACACACACACACACACACGACTTTCAGAGCAAATATATGTTCCATTTCAATTTCCACTCTGAATAAAAACATCCATTTCTCCGATTGCTCACGCACACACACACACACACACACACACACACACACAGAAACACACACACACACACACGCACGCACGCACGCACACACACACACACACACACACACACACACACACACACACACACACACACACACACACACACACACTTTAACCCTGACCTGAAAATGGAGATGAAAAAAAATATTAAAAAGTAAAGTAAAGTGAAAACAACCTTTTAAACAAACATCGAAATAAAAGCTTTGGATTGTGAGACGACAGAGGGAGAGGGGTGGAGGAGAGGAGGGGTGGAGGAGGGGGGCGTGCAGGGGAGATGGAGGAGGAATGGAGTGGGGGAGGAGTGGAGGGGCAGAGGGATGGAGTGGAGGAGCCCCGGGCTCTTTCAGAAAGCCCACTAATGGCTTTCCAGCTGTCTGTCTCTCTATCTGTCTGTCTCTCTGCCTGTCTGTCTCTCTACCCGTCTCTCTGAGTCTGATGAACACCATTTACTAAGCAATTATTGAAAACAGTTATATTACAATCAATACATTTCAACACACAAACTGTGTATGAGCCTGCGGTTTCCATGGAGACAGAGACATGTCAACACAACAACCACTTTAAACACAGTATCACCTTTACACCGTTACCTTTCAACACACACACACTGTGTTGTGTGTGTGTGTGTGTGTGTGTGTGTGTGTGTGTGTGTGTGCTTCCTGCCCAGCTTCCTGCCCTCTGCTGTGACCCCTGACCTCACAGCTAGCGATGAAAAGATTCACTTTCCTCAGAGGATGAAAAGAGAGAAAACACCAAAACACACACACACACACACACACACACACACACACACACACACACACACACACACACACACACACACACACAATCAGATGTTTACTGCAGATACAGTATAGAGTCCAAAACTGTCTGTCTGCTCTCCTCTCTGTCTGTCTGTCCTCCTGTCTGTCTGTCTGTCCTCCTGTCTATCAAGCTAGCAGCCTGTTAGCATGCAGGCTAAGGTGGGGATCAGGGGTCGGGTGGAGCAGGTTACTTACAAGTAGTAAGTGTAGGAGTGATAAGTTCTTCGTCTGAGTGGAGGGGTGCAGGACAGAAGGAGGGATGGAATGAAGGGAAGAAAGAAAAGAGGAAAAACAGATTAATGTCTGAGAGAAAAGAAAGAAGGATGAAGCAAATAACCAAACATGGAAGCAGAGTGACGCGTTACCGTGGAAACAGCACTTTACATGCTAGGTGGGAGGGGTTTCTGATTGGTTAGATTGATGCGGGGGGGGGGGGGGGGGGGCATCTAGTCCGTGCCGATCCTGTCTGAGGGTCAGGGGGCGGAGCCTGTGGGGGAGGGACACGCCCCCTATCCCGACCGAGCGGAAACCATCAAACTTAAAGCAGCGGATCAGCTAGCGGCCACTCGGCGCTGCTTCAGCAAACTGGGTGGAAGTGAATGGAAAAATGAAATCCTTCGTTTATAAACTGAGTTCCATAACAGGATATTGACACTTGAGAAATCAAAGTAACGGAGGGAACCAACCAATGAACTATTAAATCTCAATCCATCAAACACAAGATACATCTAGTTTTAAAACTTTAAAATATTTAACTGATACTCCAAAAGAGGTGATGGAGATCAGAACCAGTTCTGGATGAATCGGACCTGGAATGCGATCGGATCTTCATGATAGTCCTAAAAATTGATGAAGAAAACCACAAACAAGGGAGGAGCCTGTGTGGCCCCGCCCTCTTTTGAAAACATCTGGTCTTCACGATCAGAAGTAACCTGATGACCTGGAGGGAACCCATCGCCGTGGTTACTCTCCCAGGAGCAAGCTCTCTAGGACCAAGGTGTAAAACAGGTCACGAGGAACCCGGAGGAACCGCCAAGGACCTGCGGAGCTCTGTAGTAGGACAGTGCTCTCCAGAACAAGATGGCTGCCATCAACTTTCTGATGGAGACTCGGATGAGCCAGAAGGTTCTTTGGAGTCCGAAATAAAACCTTTCATAATTGTATTTGGAGAAACACAGAAACTGCTGCAGAACATGAGAAGCTCATCCCAATGTGTTGAGCTGGAGGAAGCATCATGGTCTGGTCCTACAGGTGGATGGTTCCAGCAGGTTCTACAGGGTGGTGGTCCTGCAGCTGGATGGTTCCATCAGTCCTACACCCTGTAGAATAAGGTTCCAGCAGGTTCTACAGGGTGGTGGTCCTGTAGCTGGATGGCTCCAGCAGGTTCTACAGGGTGGTGGTCCTGCAGCTGGATGGCTCCAGCAGGTTCTACAGGGTGGTGGTCCTGCAGCTGGATGGTTCCAGCAAGTTCTACAGGGTGGTGGTCCTGCAGCTGGATGGCTCCAGCGGGTTCTACAGCAGGGGTCGGGAACCTTTTTGGCTGGGAGAGCCATAAAAGCCAAATATTTCTAAATGTATTTCCTTGTGATCCATATAATATTTAATAAAATTGAATGCAACCTAAAGCGTGCATTTTTAACATATAACACATCTCTCAGTACTTCAAAAAGCGCTATATATAATAAATGTCTCTTTATTCTTCTTAATAATATTGTTGTTATACTGTAGCTAACCAATAATAAATGAAATACTTTTTACCATTGATGCGACTTGTGGTGCTGCCTGGTTTTGCTGGTGGCCTTGTAGCCTGCTTCATACGTAGTGGGGTTGAGCTTCACGCTGCGTTGAGGCTCCATCAGTTCAACGTGAGCGTAGGTTGCTCTTCATGTTCCTCAGACACCACAAAGACTGCTCACATGCATCTGTAGAGCCAAAAACGCTCCGTACGGCAACACTCCCACGCTGCATTGTGTGCTACGTGACGGGAAGCTCCTTCCGAGTGTTAACAATCAGCTGCTCTTCAGGTTCAAGTTCAGGTTCAAGAGGTTTTTGTCACAGACATAGTTTTATCCATTTCTGTTCACTTGTGCTCAGCTGATTGCTCCGACTGGAGGCAGGGAGTTTTCTTCATGTTTGTCTGTCTTACAGAGGGGATGGTGCGCGGGCTGGTAAGCAGCCCGGCAGTGGAACACCGTTCCTCCTGCGCCCAAGAGGATCGTTATTATCCACAATTATTATAATAATCCTCAGTGATGTATATAATTGCGGCCTGTGTGCCGCATATTGAAATGAACAATAAAACTCTGTGGGCGCACCGCGGCCAGGAAGACTCCGTCTCCCTCCCTGAAGCCTCACCTGTGGCAGAGACTCCCACAAGTGGCGCATGAGGTGCTTGACCACGCCCCTTTGTCCGCCACATTTATATTTAGAATTTTATTTTCAAAATTGTAATTTCTCTTACCTGTTTTACTTGAAAACGACACAGAATAATTATTTATTACTTTGTTAATTGTGATGAAAAAGTTTAGCATCAAAATTGTCTGCGAGCCATATACCGTCATCCAAAGAGCCGTAATTGGCTCGTGAGCCATAGGTTCCCGACCCCTGGGTGGTGGTCTACAGGGTGGTGGTCCTGCAGCTGGATGGCTCCAGCAGGTTCTACAGGGTGGTGGTCTTGCAGCCGGATCGTTCCAGAAGGTTCTACAGGGTGATGGTCCTGCAGCTGGATGGTTCCAGCAGGTTCTACAGGGTGGTGGTCTGGTGCTGGACAAACTGATGGACTGATCTGATCTGATCACGTTTCAGGTCAGACTGATGCAGCAGTTTGGGTTCTGAACATGGAACCAGGAGTGCTAGGAAAGGACAATGCCCCCCCTGTCTCTCTCTCCCTCTCTGTCTCTCTCACCCCACTTCCCTAACCCTCTCTCTATTTCTTTCTCTAATATTCATCTCCAGAGATCAGTGTGTGTGTGTGTGTGTGTGTGTGTGTGTGTAACAGCAGATTTGCATTAACTCCGCAGGGTGTCATGGGGGGGGGGGGGGTGTCAGTAATATAAAGTGGCCTGGAGCGATTGTGCTCGCGGCCGCTCAGGAAAAAAGGAATAAACGCTCTTTCATCAAAATTTCCTTCTTATCTTCACTGCTCGCAGAACATATAAGCCCTGTATGTGTGTGTGTGTGTGTGTGTGTGTGTGTGTGTCTGTGTGTGTGTGTGTGTGTGTGCAGCCTGGGAGCTATGTCTGTTTGATGTTGCAGAATAAAGTCCAGATATAGTTTAATGGTGATTAAACTGCAATCTGCTGCACCATTCATCCTGTGTGTGTTTGTGTACAGTGTGTGATGTGTATGTGTATGTGGGTGTGTGTGTGCATGTGACTGTGTGCGTGTGTGCATAAGTATGCGTCTGTGCGTGTGTGTGTGTGGGTGTGAGTGTGGTGTGTGCGTGTGAGTGGTGTGTGTGTGTGTGTGTGTGTGTATGTATCTGTGTGTGCGTGTGTGTGTGTGTGTGTGAGTGTGGTGTATGTGCGTGTCTGTCTGTATGTGTGTGAGTGGTGTGTGTGTGTACGTGTGTGTGTGGTGTGTGTATGTGTGTGTGTGCGTGCGTGTGTGTGTGTATGTGTGTGTGTGTGTGTGTGTGTGTGTGTGTGTGGTGTGTGTGTCTGTGTGTGTGTGTGTGTGTCTGTGTATGTGTGTGAGCGTTTGTGTGTGTGAGTGTGGTGTGTGTGTGAGTGGTGTGTGTGTGTGTGTGTGTGTGTGTGTGTGTGTGTGTGTGTGTGTGTGTGTGCGTGCGTGTGTGTGTTTGCGTACCGTTTCTTCATCAGCAGGACGACTCCGAGGAAGATGATGATGAAGAGCAGGACTCCAGCGATGACTCCAGCGATCTTCACCGTGTGGTCGCTCTGGGACTCCTGCTCGGGCTCCGGTCGCCTGGTGGCAGCGCCTGGAACAACCAGCCTCAGGTCAGAGCACGACATCCCAGCTTACTCCACCCCACACAGGAGAAGAAGGAGGACATCTCCACCTCCTCCTCCTCCTCCCCACCTTCCCTCGTACAAGCTTTTCCTCTGAACAGACAGACAGACAGACAGACAGACAGACAGACAGACAGACAGACAGACAGACGGACAGACAGACAGACAGTGTCCAGCAGCAGCTTCTCAGATCGCCACCATTAAGCTCATGGTGGTGATTCCGGAGCAGACGGCTGCTCCACCAGTGCCTCCAGACACATAAAGACCCAATAATGAATAAATATACACACATACTGGATACTCACACATACTGTATACTCACACATACTGTATACACACCTACTGTATACACACATACTGTAAAGAGACATACTGTATATACACACATTCTGTATACACACATACTGTATACACACATAAACACATACACACTCAAACATACAGAATAAATATATATATAGGTACTCCTCAATTAACGACTGAGTTCGTTCCCAGAACCAGGTGGTTAAGCAAATTGGTCGATAAGTGAGGACCCACGGTAAGGGGGCGTGGCTGGTACATATAGTATATATAGTGTATATGGTATATATAGTGTATATAGTGTATATAGTTTATATATTGTATATAGTATATGTAGTGTATATGGTGTATATAGTGTATATAGTATATATAGTGTATATGGTGTATATAGTATGTAGTGTATATATAGTGTATATGGTGTATATAGTATATGTAGTGTATAAAGCATATATAGTTTATATAGTATGTATAGGGTACATAGTGTATATAGTATATATATGGTATATAGTGTATATAGTATATATGGTATATATAGTGTATATAGTATATATAGTATTGGTATTGTACGCACTGTACAATACAGTACAGTACAATACAGTACCTGTATATATATATTTGTGTGTGTGTGTGTGTGTGTGTGTGTGTGTGTGTGTGTGTGTTTGTGTGTGTGTATGTGTGTTTGTGTGTGTGTGTGTGTCTTCTCCAAGGTCACACTCTGCTCTCGGCTAGCCGCTCTGCTCGGGTATTGATTGAACTGGTCTGCTGGGAGACTTTAAAAGTGTTCACACACACACACACACACACACACACACACACACACACACACACACACACACACACACACACACACACACACACACTTAACAGACCCCCAGAGGCAGACAGAAAAACTGCATTGTGTTTTTTACGATTTAAAGACTCTCGAAACAGCTTTAAAAGGACAATTTCTAACTCTCCATCTGTGTGTGTGTTAATGTGTGTGTGTGCGTGTGTTTAGAGTTGTGTGTTACTTTGTGTGTGTGTGTGTTTAGAGTGTGTGTGTGTGTGTGTGTCTGTGTGTGTGTGTTTAGTGTGTGTGTATTTAGTGTGTGTTTGTGTGTGTGTGTGTGTATGTGTGTTTAGTGTGAGTTTGTGTGCGTGTGTCTGTGTGTGTGTGTTTAGTGTGTGTGTGTATTTAGTGTGTGTGTTTGTGTGTGTGTGTGTGTGTGCGTGTGTGTGTGTTTAGTGTGTGTGTGTCTGACCTGGCATCTGTCTGTTTCCAGAAGGAGCAGCAACACGGACGTACGGCGTGGTGAGCTGGGTTATTATAGCAGCTAGACAGGCAGACAGACAGAAAGGCAGACAGACAGACAGGCAGACAGACAGACAGGCAGGCAAACAGACATGCAGACGGACATGCAGAAAGACAGGTAAACAACAAACATGCAGATTGACAAGCAGGCAGAGAGACATGCAGACAGACAGGTAGACAGACAGAGAGAGAGAGAGAGGCAGTTATATTGTCGTAGGAAGTAAATATTAGTAACATGAGAATATTGAATCATTATTTTCTCATTAGTTGAAAGACTGCCAAGATTATGAGACACTTGATATCTGATCATAATGACATCATAATCAGACTATAATCAGATCATAATCAGATTACTGACTAATGATGATGTCATGATGGTTTATCTCAAATTAAGCATCTTGACGTGTGGGTTATTAACTAATATTTACAATGAGCTAATTAACCCTGAACACCTGACGGCCAGCCTCATCACGACACACCAATCTGTTACCATGGAGACCAGCAGAGAGAGCGAGAGAGCGGGAGAGACCTGCCTGGACGAGGGGGTTATTCAGACAGTAGTAATGGACTCGAACCGAGCAGGATCAGACATTAGTGATGGAACAGAGGTGACCTTTGACCCCTGACCTCCAGGGTCAAACTCTGGTAATCCATCATCTTCAACAGACAGTGACAGCGTTGGTAGAGTCAGGACGTCCTGCCTGCTCCACTCTTTAAGGTCCTCGCTTTAGAGCTTGAAGTGATGAAAGTGTCTGTGTGTTTGCATACGTGTGTGTGTGTGTGTGTCTGTGTGTTTGCATACGTGTGTGTGTGTGTGTGTGTTTGCATACGTGTGTGTGTGTGTTTGCATACGTGTGTGTGTGTGTTTGCATACGTGTGTGTGTGTGTTTGCATATGTGTGTGTGTGTGTGTCTGTGTGTGTATGCGTGCGTGCGTGTGTGTGTGCGTGCGTATGTGTGTGTATGCGTGTGTTTTATTTGTGTGTCTGTGTGTGTGTTTGTGTGTGAGTGTATGCGGGTGTCAGGAGTTTAGAGATGGACAGCTGGGAGATCTAATCCAAAACTAGTCGATAGCGATTCACTGGAGACTGGAGTTTGTGTGTGTGTGTGCGTGCGTGTGTGTGTGTGTGTGTGTGTGTGTGTGTGTGAGGGAGTGTTTGTGTGTTTAAAGTGTGTGTTTGCGTGTGTGTGTGTGTGATAACATTCAGCTGGTTGACATTCACATCAGCTCCCACAAGTGATATCTCAGCAGCAAAGCATCTTGGGTAGTTTGACAGGCAGCCAGCGCCTCCTGTGATCCGATTGGCCGCTGCAGTTCAACTAACAGGTGGCAGAGCCAATCAGCCTCCAGCACCGACACAGCCAGCCCAGAGCTCCCATAAAGACTGTGTGTGTGTGTGTGTGTGTGTGTGTGTGTGTGTGTGTGTGTGTGTGTGTGTGTGTGTGTGTGTGTGTGTGTGTGTGTGTGTGTGTGTGTGCCACTAAGTGCGACACTGCGTGGGAGATTAGCTTATTTAGCCTCAGCGGCTAAACTACTCCCTAGGAAGCCATAGGACAGCTATTAGCCGAGTGCCGTGCCCCATAGAAACCTATAGGACACTGGAGGAGGAGGAGGAGGTGGAGGAGGTGGAGGAGGTGGATGTCAGGATCCTATGTTTGTTAAAGGTTATTCTGTCCCTTGTTGTTATCAGTCCCTCCCTAGTTTATGTAGTCTTGTGTTCTACCTGATACCTCTCTCTCTCTAGCTCCCTCTGTCTCTCTCTCTCTCGAGCTCCCTGTCTCTCTCTTCCTAGCTCCCTCTGTCTCTCTCTCTCTCTCTAGCTCCCTCTGTCTCTCTGGCTCCCTGTCTCTCTCTCTCTCTCTAGCTCCCTCTGTCTCTCTGGCTCCCTGTCTCTCTCTCGCTCTCTAGCTCCCTCTGTCTCTCTCTCGCTCCCTCTGTCTCTCTCTCTCTAGCTCCCTCTATCTCTCTCTTGCTCCCTTCCTCTGTCTCTCTCTCTGTAGCCCCCTCTGTCTCTCTCTCTCCAGCTCCCTCTGTCGCTCTCTCTCTAGCTCCCTCTGTCTCTGTCTCTCTAGCTCCCTCTGTCTCTCTCTTGCTCCCTTCCTCTGTCTCTCTCTCTGTAGCCCCCTCTGTCTCTCTCTCTCCAGCTCCCTCTGTCGCTCTCTCTCTAGCTCCCTCTGTCTCTGTCTCTCTAGCTCCCTCTGTCTCTCTCTCTCTCTCTCTCGCTCCCTCTGTCTCTCTCTCTCTCTCGCTCCCTCTGTCTCTCTCTCTCTCTCGCTCCCTCTGTCTCTGTCTCTCTCGCTCCCTCTATCCCTGTGTTGATTCTCTGCCTGATTTTCCAGACCCTGACTCTCTGCCTGTTTTCCTGGACATGATTCTCTGCCTGATTTCCTCAACCCTGATTTTCTGCCTGTTTCTCGCCCCCAATTCTCTGCCTGATTTCCTGGACCCTAATTCTCTGCCTGTTTCTGGACCCTGATTTTCTGCCTGTTTTCCTGGACCCTGATTCTCTGCCTTTTTCTGACACTGATTCTCTGCCTGATTTCCTGGACCCTGATTTCTTGCCTGTTTATGGACCCTGATTTTCTGCCTGTTTCTCGACCCTACTTCTCTGCCTGTTTTCCTAAACCCTGATTCTCTGCCTGCTTTCCTGGACCCCAATTCTCTGCCTGATTTCCTGGACCCTAATTCTCTGCCTGCTTCTGGACCCTGATTCTCTGCCGGTTTTCCTGGACCCTGATTCTCTACCTGTTTTTCTTGACCCTGATTTTCTGCCTGCTTCCCTGGACCCCGATTCTCTGCCTGATTTCCTGGACCCTGATTCTTTGCTCATATATTTTCCTTCAATGACTGTTCTCCTTGTTTTGACCCATGCCTGTTCTTCAAGAAACCTTCTCCTCTTCCTCCTCCTCCTCTCCTCCCTCTCCTCCTCCTTCTCTTGCTCCTCCTCCTCCTCTCCTTCTCCCTCTACTCCTCCTCCTCCTCCTCCTCTCCTCCTCCCTCTATTCCTCATCCTCCTCCTCCTCTCCCTCTACTCCTCTACTCCTCCTCCTCTCCTCCCCCTGAACCTCCGTTGAGGTTCACTGGACAACATAATGGGATGGATGGCCTTCAGCAGCATTTACACGTTAAAGCATCTTTTACACTGGAACTTTATTCACATATTAACGTATTATTACTATGTCTAATGAGACAGCTGCTCACCAAGCAGGGATTGAAAAGTTTCAAGGTAAAATCATTTATGAATTGTAATATTAAATATGTTATTTAGATTTGTACAGTCATGCGTCAAATGTTAAACTGATATGATTCTATGATTATGAAATGATGATGATAATGAGGTGTCAGTAAAATGGAGATTATCTTAACGCCACATTTCACATCCTGGGACTTTGTGATCGCACCATTAGCGGGTCAGCTCACCCACCAGTCGCTGCCCCAGTGCATTGTGGGAATTCTGATCCAGGTGCATTTTGGGGAATTTCTGAGCAAAACTCCCAGGCGTTTACAGTGTTGGTGAACAGGGAGATAAGGTCATGTGACATTTAGATTGAGAGACAGTTTTACCTTTGGTGGCGACTCTGACACAGTCGATCTTAGTTTCCTGAGGGGGTAGAAATGAAAATATGTTCAATAAAAATAACAATAAACGATGATAAGTTGTAAACTCTGCCTAAAATGTAGAGCAGGGGTCTCAAATGACAGGCCCGGGGACCACATCCGGCCTGAGAGACAATCTTATGTGGCCGGCTACATGACTATAACATATTAATGAATATTTCATTTCATTTCAAACAAAAAAATAAATAAAATAGACTTTTTCCCTTGAGGATTCAACAGGCCCCTCGCAGAAGACAACCTGGCCAGTGGCCCCCAGGGTCGTGTAAGTATGAGACCCCTGATGTGAAGGCTTCTAGTAAAGTAACCCTAACACGTCCTCATGTAAGACTCTACTATCCGCCTGCGGTTCCTCACCTGGCCAGGTGGTGTCCTCGGTCTCTCCATCACACAGTTGTACTGAGAGAAGGAGACCTCCCTGTTCCAGCTCCACCTCACACTGGGCTTCCTGACCTCAAGTCAAATTAAGTCCTGAGACTCCCTGGTTCTGTATCCCTAAAGGTAACCTGCTCTGGATCCCTAGGAGGATCTGGTCTGGGTCCTGAGGAGGATTTGGTCTGGGTCCTGAGGAGGGTCTTGTCTGGATCCCGAGGAGGATCTGGTCTGGATCCTGAGGAGGATCTGGTCTGGATCCTGAGGAGGATCTGGTCTGGATCCTGAGGAGGATCTGGTCTGCATCCCTAGGGGGATCTGGTCTGGATCCCTAGGAGGATCTCAGAAACTTAGATCCAGGCCAGATCTACCTTAAAAGCTGGCCTGGCTTCAAAGAAGATTTGGTTTGATCCCTGAAGCAGATCAGACCCAAATCCTGACCATGGATCTGGTAGAACTTCAGTTGGCACAGTGGCCCCAAAACAGGCACCTGTCCTGTGTCCTCCAGTCAGATCTGAACAAGGACCTGCAGACGTCAC
>NC_137206.1:4852188-4859688 GCF_960531495.2 Zeus faber | reverse complement strand
CCTCACCTCCTCATGTCCTCACCTCCCAATCTCCTCATCTCATCTCCTCACCTCATCTGGAGGATTGGAGAGATGGAGGGAGGGAGAGGTGGAGGAACGGAGAGATGGAGGAATGGAGAGATGGAGGGTTAGAGAGATGGAGGGATGGAGTGGTGGAGGAATGGAGAGATGGAGGGGTGGAGGGATGGAGTGGAGCATGATAATTTGAGGTGAGAAGAGACGGAGCGACGGAGCGACAGAGCGACGGATGACAAGAGAAGGACACATTTAAAGGGTTAAATATTAATGTGGTGTTTTATGGAGCGATGTCACTGAGCGCACGCACACACACACACACACACACACACACACACACACACACACACACAAACCCACTCACACACACACACACACACACACACACACACAAACCCACTCACACGCACACACAAGCACACAGCGGGAGCAGCTTTTAATGGATGTTAGAGACGTACACACAATGTACACACCAACACACCCTAACAAACGCACACACACACACACACACACACACACACACTGTACACACATACACATTGTACACACAGAAATAAGACAAATACACAAAGTCACCACACACACAAACACACACACACTAACCCACTCACACACGCACACACACACACAAACAAACACACACACAAACCTACTCACACACTCTCACACACACACACACACACACTGTACATACGGAAATAAGACACAAATACACTAAGACACCACACACACAAACACGCACACACCCTGCGGTGTGAACACACACTGTGCTGTAATTCCTAAAGCTTGTACGATGAGAGAAGGATGTATTATTTACACACACACACACACACACACACACACACACACACACACTAGTTCATAATTGATTGTCAGTAAATGAATAAATAAAATCAGACGAGAGTTATTAGAGCGTTACATCATCTGTTTATCTACTGCTGTTTATGGAGAGATCCACCACTTTATCCTTCTGTCTGTCTGGCTGTCTAACACTACAATTACTACAGACACCACGGTCACTACAATCACCAGTCGCTACAGTCGCTAAAGACACTACAGTCACTATAGACACCAGTCGCTACAGTCGCTAAAGACACTACAGTCACGACAGACACCACAGTCACTACAGACACTACAGTCCCTAAACACTATAGACACTACAGACACTACAGTCGCTAAAGACACTAGACACAACAGACACCACAGTCACTAGAGTCACTACTGTCGCTACAGACACTACAGTCGCTAACGATACTACAGACACCACAGTCACTACAGACACTACAGTCACCACAGTCACTACAGTAACTAGTCACTACAGACACCAGTCACTACAGACACCACAGTCACTACAGATAATAGTCACTACAGACACCACAGTCACTACAGATACTACAGTCACTACAGTCACCACAGTCACTACAGTCGCTAAAGACAGTACAGCTACGACGGACACTACAGACACTGCAGAAGCTACAGTCGCTAGACACTACAGTCACTAGTCACTACAGTCACCACAGTCACTACAGATACTACAGTCACCAGTCACTACAGTCGCTAAAGACAGTACAGCTATGACAGACACTGCAGAAGCTACAGTCGCTAGACACTACAGTCACTAGTCACTACAGTTACCACAGTCACTACAGACACCACAGCCATGACAGACACTACAGTCACTACAGACACCACAGTCGCTACAGACACCACAGCCATGACAGACACTACAGTCACTACAGACACCACAGTCGCTACAGACACCACAGCCATGACAGACACTACAGTCACTACAGACACTAGTCTGTGTTTATACGTCTGTGGTTGCGCTACTGCGATAAATAAAACAAAACTCAAATTGTGATGATTTGAATTGATCTCTTCAATGAACGTTCTTCTTTCTTCTCTTGTTTCCAAAGTGTGTTGATCATTGACACGCAGCTCAGAGGAAAACGCAAACCATCCGGTTGTCTTAGCAACGGCGACGCAACCACTACTACCATTTTGAAAAACAGGGGGGGGGAATTGTCTATCGTCCCCCTTAATACGGAGATTTAGCTAAGCTAACCTTAGCTACTAAACCGGCATCTGTTGTTGCGGTGACAGTAAACCTTCACGTTGCGGGACAGCAGGGTCCAGGATTTTAGACATTGTAGCTACGATGGAATTTGTGACATCACTGTGTCAGGACCGTGACTAGATTTGTGACTCTGTGGACATGTGCTCAGCTGCCTCCAAACAGGTGTTGAACTGATAAACACCTCCAGGACAGAGGTGGACGATGGGTTTTTCAAAGGCCCACGTCAGTACTTAGAGGGCGTGGCGACCGATGGCTGATATATAATGTGATGTCATGGTTTTCTGTTGTTTTTGGTTCTGATAAAATACAACAATTGGACACACAGTGGACACACAGGGGAGACACAGTGGAGACACAGTGGACACACAGTGGACACACAGGGGAGACACAGTGGAGACACAGTGGACACACAGGGGAGACACAGTGGAGACACAGTGGACACACAGGGGAGACACAGTGGACGCACAGGGGAGACACAGTGGAGACACAGTGGACGCACAGGGGAGACACAGTGGAGACACAGTGGACACACAGGGGAGACACAGTGGAGACACAGTGGACACACAGTGGACACACAGGGGAGACACAGTGGAGACACAGTGGACACACAGGGGAGACACAGTGGAGACACAGTGGACACACAGGGGAGACACAGTGGAGACACAGTGGACACACAGGGGAGACACAGTGGACACACAGGGGAGACACAGTGGAGACACAGTGGACGCACAGGGGAGACACAGTGGACGCACAGTGGACACACAGGTTTTATTAGAACCGGACTGATCCTTAACTCATTTGGGTTAAAAAAAGGAAACGTGTGTGTGTGTTAGTGTGTGTGTTAGTGTGTGTGTGTTAGTGTGTGTGTGTGTTAGTGTGTGTGTTAGTGTGTGTGTTAGTGTGTGTGTGTGTGTTAGTGTGTGCGTGTGTGTTAGTGTGTGTGTGTTAGTGGGTGTGTTAGTGTGTGTTAGTGTGTGTGTGTTAGTGTGTGTGTGTGTGTGTGTGTGTGTGTGTGTGTGTTAGTGTGTGTGTTAGTGTGTGTGTGTTATTGTGTGTGTGTGTGTGTGTGTGTTAGTGTGTGTGTGTGTGTAAGTGGGTGTGTTAGTGTGTGTTAGTGTGTGTGTTAGTGTGTGTGTGTGTTAGTGGGTGTGTTAGTGTGTGTGTGTTAGTGTGTGTGTTAGTGTGTGTGTTAGTGTGTGTGTGTGAGTGTGTGTGTAAGTGTGTGTGTTTGTGTGTGTGTTAGTGGGTGTGTTAGTGTGTGTCTGTGTGTTAGTGTGTGTGTGTAAGTGTGTGTTAGTGTGCGTGTGTGTTAGTGTGTGTGTTGGTGTGTGTTGGTGTGTGTGTTGGTGTGTGTGTAAGTGTGTGTGTAAGTGTGTGTGTTTGTGTGTGTGTTAGTGGGTGTGTTAGTGTGTGTCTGGGTGTGTGTGTGTTAGTGTGTGTGTGTAAGTGGGTGTGTTAGTGTGTGTGTGTTAGTGTGTGTGTGTGTGTGTTAGTGTGTGTGTTAGTGTGTGTGTTAGTGTGTGTGTTAGTGGGTGTGTTAGTGTGTGTGTGTTTTTTTTATTTGTTTTGTCAGTCAGTGTTTATTACAATAAGAAGATAAAACAGATAAAATGTTACAACATGTCAATGAGGAAAGATAAATATATATTAATATGTATAACAGAAGTTAAAACAGTGTGGGGGCAGGGCATGGAGGGGCGGGGCACGGAGGGGCGGGGCATAGATCCTCCTCTCTACCTCCATCCCCTCCCTCCATCCTCCTCTCCTCCTCTCGACCTCCATCCCAGGCGGGTCAGAACTTGACGGCAGTGGCGGGAATCGAACCGGCGCTATGCGTGATACCGACCTGCACACTTGGTCCGCACCCGGAGCGCGGGGCCGGGACTTCCCGTGCCGCCCTCAAGGGGGCGTGTCAGCAGCACGCTGATCTCGTACTCGGTGTCGGGGTCAAGATGGCCGATCTTGTGGTTGGTCTTATCGACAGGCGTCGTGTCAATCAGCATCCCAGACACGGTGCGGTACTCCACCTGCACGCACACGCACACACACACACACACACACGCACACACACGCAGCATTGACAGGACATTTACATTCACTCACTGATCAGACGCTTTAGTCCAAAGCGACTTCCATGAACTCAAAGCATGATCCTGTTTCTAAATCCCAGCAGATACAAGACGCTGGAAGGAGTCACAATAAAATTCTGTCGTCAATATTAATTTTGTATCTTTGTGCAGTTTGTCAAAAAAACTGGATTTACCTGGATTCTGAGGACACTCAATGTCCTGTCAAAACGGAGTGTATTCAGGTATTTTGCCTTTTTGAAGCATATCTGCACATACACACTGGTACACACACACATACACCACGCACACGCCCACGCACGCACGCACGCACGCACGCACGCACGCACGCACGCACGCACGCACGCACACACACACACACACACACACACACACACACACACACACACACACACACACACCTCCCGCTCAATGATTGGTCCGTCTCCGTTGATGGAGTTGGCGTTGAGTTGGACCCAGAGATACGTCGCTCCGACGGCCATGAGCTGAGGAGGAGCGATGGGGACCGGGGGCTCTGCACACACACACAGACACACACACACACACACACACACAGAGTCAGTAACACATAACACACAAACAGGTGGTTTGTGTGTGTGTGTGTGTGTGTGTGTGTGTGTGTGTTTGCGCTACTGTATGTGTGTGTGTGTGTGTGTGTGTGTGTGTGTGTGTTTCCAACAGTCTGTTAATCCAGTCTGTAATAATCTGTTCCAGTCTGTCCTCCCCTAACGATGGGACAGGAGTTAAGGAGTTAATTAATATTCCTGACCTTCTGCGAATCACAGTAGACATGGATTCTATTACCCACAATCCCTTGTGGTGCACTCCACTTCCCCCTGACCCACTTCACCACTCCTCCATCTTGTCTCCCATCTACCGCTGCATTCTCTCTCTCTCCTTGTCTCTCCATCACTCGGTCGCTCTTATACAGCTGTTAACACACACTCACACACACACACACACAAACACACACACACGCACAAACAAACACACACACACAAACAAACACACAAACAAACACACACACACACACAAACACACGCACAAACAAACACACACACACAAACAAACACACAAACAAACACACACATGCACACACACGCATGCACACATTCACACACACACACACACACACACACACACACACACACACACACACACACACACACACACAAAAACGCACATAAACACACACACACACACACACACACACACACACACACACACACACACACACACACACACACACACACACACACAGATAATCTGTTCCACCCTGGACCACAGTGGACCAGCCCAAATCGGCCTTGAAGATCTGCAACGTGGTCCTGGCTTCAGTCTGTCTGTTGTGATCCAGACAAACAGACAGACAGGCAGGCAGACACACAAACAGACAGACAGGCAGGCAGACACACAAACAGACAGACAGGCAGGCAGACAGACAAACAGGTTGATCGACGAACAGACAGACGGGCAGACAGACAGACGGGCAGACAGGCAGGCGGGCAGACAGGCAGACGGACTCACGTTTGACGGTGAGCTCAGCGTAGGAGGACACGCCCACGCCGCGCTCTGATTGGCCGATGCAGCGGTACCGCCCCCTCTCCTCCTTTGACGTGTTGACGATGTCGAAGCTGGCGACGTAGCGACGGGAGTTGCCAGCTTTGGTGTCCTGTAGCGCCGCCTGCTGGCCAGCAGCACCCTGCGCATGGAGGACACCACGTACACGCCACTGTCATCATCCTCAACATGTTTCAAGATCCTTTAAAGGACCTCCAGGATCTGAAGGACCTCCAGGACCTCCAGGAACTAAAGGACCTGAAGGACCCCCAGGACCTCCAGGATCTGAAGGACCTCCAGGACCTCCAGGTTATGAAGGACCTCCAGGATCTGAAGGACCTCCAGGACCTCCAGTATCTCAAGGACCTCCAGGACCTCCAGGACGTCCAGGACCTCACCTGCAGCCACAGCAGCACGTTTCCCTGCGGTCGCCCGGTCACCGTGCACTGGAACGAGGCCGTCTGCCCCGCGTTCACCTCCACGCCCTTAATGTGGAGGAAGTGGGGCGTGCTCACTGTGCACGCACACACACACACACACACACACACACACACACACACAGACACACACACACACACACACACACACACACACACACACACACGTCATCCTGAATATTGATTTGAAATTAGTAACATAATGATTCATTTCTTTATTGTGATCATTCTGGAAAATAATCTCTTCCTCCTCCTCTCAGAGTTGCATTATTATGGGATGTCTCTGAGCCCCAATCACACTGCATGCTGGGACCCCCTCGAGCGGGCGCTGTGCACAAGCGTGTGTGTGTGTGTAGGTGTGTGCGCATGTGCATGTGCATGTGTGTCTGTGCGCGTGTGTACGCGCTGGTGTGTGTGTTTGTATGTGTGTTTGCGTGTGGATGTGCGTGTAGATATGTGTGCGTGTGTGTGTGTGTGTGTGTGTGTGAGTCGGTGTGTGTTGGTATGTGTGTGCGCGTGTGCTGGTGTGCATGTGTGTCTGTGTGCGTGTGTGTGTGTGTGTGTGTGTGTGTCTGTGTGTGTTCTTACTGCATGGGTGTCCTTGCAGTGAAATGTCTTTAATGGCCAACACTCCTTTCTGTCCTGAGCTCACAGCTTCAAACACCAGCTGGACGGAAACAATATGTTATGCTAATAACAATAACAATAATTATAATAACAATAATAATTAATAAAATAATAACAATAATAAGACGAATAGCAACAATAATAATAATAATCATAATAATAATAATAAAGTGTAAAAAACATTTTAATGTAATACAGAGATGAGATAATTGCGTACCAAACCAAACACACACACACACACACACACACACACACACACACACACACACACACAGTAAACCACAGTCTTGTTGTTGTGATTACAAGCTTAACTGTCACAGCTAGCGTTGCTAATTAGTTAAATCACCATGACGATGACAGACTGTTAAGAGAGAGAGGGGGGGGGGGGTGGTCACCTGGTAGTAGTTGGGCCAGAAGGTGGACACAGCTAGCTCCGCCCCCTTCCAGCTGTGGTAGGCGGGACCGGAGGAGTTGAACACTGGCACGCCCAATGGGCTGCCGTTTTCTGAGGGAGGAGAAGAGGAGGATGAAGAACGGATGAACAGAGGAAAATACCTCAAACTGACAGAGAGAGGGACGCACGGAGGGACAGAGGGACGGATGGAGGGATGGACAGACAGACAAATGGACAGATGGAGGGATGATGGATGGATGAAGGGATGATGGAGGGATAGACAGATGGATGGATGGACGAATG